>NC_074666.1:81621701-81927703 GCF_029448725.1 Salvelinus fontinalis | reverse complement strand
GACTTGGGGTGGGGGGGGGGGGGGGGGGGTAGTTATGCACGCTCAAGTATTCTGTTTTTTTGTCTGTTTTTTTGTCTTGCCTACCAATTTGAAGATGCAAGATGAAATTGTTTGTTTCACCCCAAAAATATTTTGCATCTTCAAATTGGTAGGCATGTTGTGTAAATCAAATGATACAACTCCCCCCCCCCCAAAAAATCCATTTTAATTCTAGGTTGTAAGGCAATAAAATAGGAAAAATGCCAAGGGGGGTGAATACTTTCGCAGGCCACTGTATCATACACTGCAGTTGAGGAACAATGGGGAAGTAATTCCGCTTTGAAAGTTGATAAACTTGTAACCCCATTTTTGAGAAAATGGCCCTTGCATGTTTTGGTACACCTACTGGAGAGCTCTTTGTCTAGACCAGTTGAGGCTCCACAGAGGCGGAAGGGGAGGACCATCCTCAGTGAATTTAATAAAAATACAAATAGTGAGACATTAAAAAAGTTCTAATTTTTTAGATAAAACTAAACTAAATATATTCACGTCACCAAATAATTCATTAATACACTGTTCTGCAATGAAGGTCTACAGTAGCCTCAACAGCACTCTGTAGGGTAACACCATGGTGTACATTGACTTCAATACAAAACCTAGGAGGCTCATGGTTCTCACCCCCTTCCATAGACTGTGATAAGGTGGGTCTCGGTGAGAGGTGTAGGAGTCAGGCGCAGGAGAGCAGGGATGTCTGAGAAGCGTGTTTAACCTCTAACGAGCCTCTACCCCGGATCCGGGAGCACCCCCCACCCCCCCCCCACCCCCCCACACTGATTAGCATCGCTAGCATAGCGTCACAATTAAATAGTAACATCTAAATATCATTAAATCACAAGTCCAAGACACCTAATGAAAGATACAGATCCTGTGAATAAAGCCACCATTTCAGATTTTTAAAATGTTTTACAGGGAAGACACAATATGTAAATCTATTAGCTAAACACGTTAGCAAAAATCACAATTTTTCTTGTCCACCATTTTCTCTCAACACCAGTAGCTATCACCAATTCGGCTAAACTAAGATATTGATAGCCACTAACCAAGAAAAAACCTCATCAGATGACAGTCTGATAACATATTTATGGTATAGGATAGATTTTGTTAGAAAAATGTGCATATTTCAGGTAGATATCATAGTTTACAATTGCACCCACCGTCACAACTGACTAGAATAAATACATAGAGCAACGTGTATTACCTAATTACTAATCATCAAACATTTCGTAAAAATACACAGCATACACTAATCGAAAGACACAGATCCTGTGAATACAGACAATATTTCAGATTTTCTAAGTGTCTTACAGCGAAAACACAATAAATCGTTATATTAGCATACCACATGTGCAAACATTACCAGAGCATTGATTCAAGCCAAAGAGAGCGATAACGTAATCGTCGCCAAAATATATTAATTTTTTCACTAACCTTCTCAGAATTCTTCAGATGACACTCCTGTAACATCATATTACAACATACATAGAGAGTTTGTTCGAAAATGTGCATATTTAGCCACCAAAATCATGGTTAGACAATGACAAAAGTAGGTCAGCTGGTCAGAAAATGTTGTGCATCATATTAGACAGTGATCTAGTCTTATACATAAATACTCATAAACTTGACTAAAAAATACAGGGTGGACAGCGATTGATAGACAATTTAATTCTTAATACAATCGCGGAATTACATTTTTTAAATTATCCTTACTTTTCAATACAGGTTGCGCCAAGCGAAGCTATAGCAAACATAATGGCAGCATAAGCGTGTAACATATTTCGACAGAAACACGATTTATCATCATAAATTGTTCTTACTATGAGCTGTTCTCCCATCAGATTCTTGGGCAATGAATCCTTTCTTGGGTCTAATCTTTTGGTCGAAAGATGTCCACTTGTCCGTCGAAATGCTCACTAACGTACGACCGGGACCCCGAAACGTGCCCGGAGCTTCAAAGTCTATTACAAAGCAATGCCTCAAAATCGCACTAAACGGATATAAATTGCTATAAAACGGTTTAAATTAACTACATTATGATGTTTCTAACACCTATAACGAGTAAAAACATGACCGACGCTATATTACTGGCTAAACCAAGACTTGGAAAAAGGCCAGTCAGATATCCTTCTTGCGTTGAGCGCAGACTCCAAAGGAATCCTACTTCCGGTCTTTGGTCATTTATAGAGCCTGTGATTGCGCAATAGACTCCATTCAAATTGTCATCACTTACTGATATCTAGTGGAAGGCGTGGGCAGTGTTTGTATCTCATAGGATTAACAGAGACTTTAAAAACTGATCTGGAACCAGAGGCCAAGATGTCTAAATCTCACACACTGGGAGGAAAAGTGCTGTAGAATGAGTTCTGTTTCACTCAGAGACATAATTCAAACGACTATAGAAACTAGAGAGTGTTTTCTATCCAATAATAACAATAATATGCATATTGTATTAGCAAGAATTGAGTACTAGGCAGTTTAATCTGTAGAGTTAATTATGCTAATGCGAAATAGCACCCCCTATAGTTGCAAGAAGTTAATCAGATAGTCCACCAATACAAAAATGGCACAGCCGAAAATCCAAAAACAACGCTCTCGAATTTCAGAAACTCGTGCAAACGCACGGAGGAACAAACACAGTTCCGACACTTTACATACACGTGCGTAATAGTGAAAACAACAAACATCAAACATAATCGAGCGCAAATACACACAAGCTTAATCCCGCACGAACTAAGGCAGGCAACAGGTGCCCTATATACACACAGAAATAAACGCAAATGAAACCAGGTGTGAAAAGGATCACAGACAAAACAACCAGAAAAGGAAAAGGGATCGGTGGCGGCTAGTAAACCGGCGACGCCGACCGCCGAGCACCGCCCGAACAGGGAGAGGAGTTACCTTCGGTAGAATTCGTGACATAGACGTACACAGTAACTTCCGGAAGACGTCCTCCAACCTATCAGAGCTCTTGCAGCATGAACTGACATGTTTTCCACCCAATCAAAAGATCATAGAATGAATCTAGTACTGAAAGCAAAACGTACATCTAGCTAGCACTGCAGTGCATAAAATGTGGTGAGTAGTTGACTCAAAGAGAGAGAAGGACAATAGTTTAACAGGTTTGAACAAATTCATTTCTTCCAAAATTAAGGAAAAGTGAGAGCTAGAGTTAGCTATATTTGGTTGTATTTTTTCTTACTTTCACTTAGCTAGTGAATGCAGCTAGTTAGTTTAGCCCACTCAAACACTCAGCTCAAACAGCGAGGGATGCTATCTAGCTGGCTATGGCTATCCAACACTGGAATTCTTCCAAGTCAAGGTAAGCATTTGGTTTTATGAATTTATTGCCACAGCTTTCTGACTGTACACTGTACTGCATGATTGTAGAGGGTTTACTAACGCATTTGTTATAGTAGCTATGTTGACTATGACGTGACGACGATGCAGGCTGGTCACAGACAGATGATGTGTTGTGCACTGATGTCCACAAGCGAAGGAAAAAGGTGCGAAGAGGAGAGCACGTAGATAGTTGCTGTTTTCATGTGGATACTATGAAAGTGAACTGTGTTTGCATGTGATCACGGGTGTATTCATTCCACCGATTCTGTTCAAAAACACTTGTTAAACGGAAGCAAATGGAACGAAACGGGGATAAAAATACCTGAATTTGTCCAATAGACATTCACATTTGCAACTGTTGGACTAATGATTACTCCCTAGATCGGCTAGATGCAGGCAAGAGTGTGCAAGGCGGTATTGAATGTGTCATAAGCTATGTTGTAGCAACCTCATGATGGGTACAGGGAAAATTCAATTGTCATGTAATAGCCTAAACCTATCAATGTTACATTGAGCTGGGTGAATGGAATATGAATGCCATCCAATATGCTGTAATAGAAATAAGACCTTAAAAATAATCATCCTCCCTCATCTTGAACGGCACCGACCGCCACTGGTCTCCACACATTTACACCCTCTTAAGCCTTAGCCCCATCCATCTCTTTGTCATGGTCTGACCCTAGTTATTGTGTTAATCTTTTGTTTTGTTGGTCAGGACGTGAGCTGGGTGGGCATTTCTATGTGTTGTGTTTCTATGTTGGGTTAAAGGGTTGCCTGGTATGGCTCTCAATTAGAGGCAGGTGTTTGGCATTTCCTCTGATTGAGAGTCATATTAAGGTAGGTTGTTCTCACTGTTTGTTTGTGGGTGATTGTCTTCCGTGTCTGTATGTATGTTAGTACCACACGGGACTGTAGCGTTGGTTTGTAGTCTGTACCTGTTTCGTGCGTTCTTAGTGTATTTGTACATTTTCATGTTTTAGGTCAGTCTACGTCGTTTTGTTGTTTTTGTAAATATTTTCAAGTATAGTTCGTGTCAGTGTTCGTCGTGTTTAATAAATTTATTATGTCATCATACCTCGCTGCGTATTGGTCCGACCCATGCTTCTCCTCTTCAGACGAAGAGGAGGAGAATCGTTACACTCTTTAAGTATTCACATTTGAGGCCATGTGCTAAACAGAGTGAGTAAAGCAGTGTAGTAAACAACCAAAGATTTAAAGTGGTGAAATAAATACACTTTATTTAGTCCTTGGTTTATATCCTAATCCAGTGTTTCCCGACCCTGGTCCTCCAGTACCCCCAACAGTACACATTTTACATACAACGTTAGCTAGCAAGCCAGCCAGCTAACGTTAGCTAGCTAACAGTATGCTTTAACTTGCAATGTAAATTACTTTCTGACAAAACTAAACATGTATAATATCTGAAATTGTACCTAACTAGACTTACCCGTATACATGGATGAACGCTTCTCCCTCTCTGTCACGGATGCCATGGTTGCCCTTAGTTTGAAGATGAAACCCGAAGACAGGTGTTTTATACAACAGCCTTCTGTGTTCTCTTTTCGACTCCCTCTGCATATTTTCAATCAAACGGCAGAATTTTCTCAATCTCCTTAGCTGTTATTCTCTGCTTCCACTGGGCGTTCCACGGATTTCAAAACTCGGTCAACTTCTTCCGTGACAACCACGCTGTTGACCGCCGCTTCTTCCCCATCACTGTCACCAGAAGACTCTACAATGACTGCTTCAATGAAAATGTTTTTACCTAAATGAGGGATTTCCTCATCGTCTGATTCATTTTCAGAGTCAGAGAGAGTCGGCATGGCACGATCGTCCTTCAGAAAGTATTCCATCACTTTTCCCCGCCTATCTTTGTCGATAGTGCCTGTTAAATTCAGGGCAGCACTTTTTCAGTTCTTCATGACATCTTTCAAAAAAGACACGGTAGAAAGGATTATCTACACATACTGAGCAGCGCATGTTATAGACATAAGCAAGCTACATGGCAGACCAATTTGAACTCATCTCTCGGCATGTCCAGCCTATCCATTATCTCAGCCAATCATGGCTAGCGGGAAGGTTCCTCACTTTTTCCGTGGCTAAACCTACTAGGCCCGTAATTGAACAATTTCATTTGTTTTTACAGATAGAATACAAGTTTGTTATTAAGGCACATGAAAGTTCACATGTTCCAGAAGGCATTTTGATAAAAAAAAAACATATTGTCTGTATATTATGGTCCAATGGATGTATGTTTTTGTGTGTATTTGTCAGTATTTTGTACGTGTGCATGTGTGTACCTGTGCGTGTGTGTACGTGTGTACGTTTGTACGTGGGTATGTGTGTGTGTGTGTGCGTGTGCGTGTGTGTGTGTGAGAACAGAGCAGTGGCGATATTAAGAGACATGACCTCAGATTATCCGGTGCTGTGTTTCGTGTGCTTATCAGAGGTTTTTGAAGGAAAGAGTGAGGTATTGCAGGCCACAATGCCACCCCCTAAAGGCTGTCTCTCTCTCTCTCACACACACACACACACACTTTTATCTCTATCTGACAGAGCCAGTTTCTCTCTGGTCAAGGACAGCGCCCACATGATCTAAGAAGAAAGGAGGGCAGAAGGGAGAGATGAGTAGAGGAGAGAGGAAGACAGGAGGAGATAGAGACAGATCTAGACAGGACAGAGAGAGAGCGGGAGACGGAGATGATGAGAGGACTTAGACTTGTTGAAAGAGAAATGAGGTGGTTGCCAAAGGAGGAAAACATGTTTTGTTCAGAATTATATATATTTTTTCAATAATGTTTTGTGCTAAAATGTAGCATGCAATGTCAGTGGGGAGCAATGCAGTTAGATATGCACCATTTGAATCACTGCTTTATCGCTGTGAAAGAAAAGTAGCGTGTGCATGTGTGTGTGTACACGTGTGTTTGCATAAGCACATGTGTATGGTGTGTGTGTTCAGGCAGGCCCCAGTAGTCTATAACCCGTGTGTCTCCAGTGAGAGGATGTGTACCAAGCCAGGCTTCTCCAGTGAGCCCGTCGACTCCTTTCAATTGACGCCTCGCTCGGAATATTGAAAGCCCTGTCTTCTCCAATTACCATCACTCTCTCCCCCCACCTCCGTCACTTTCTCACCTCTTCACAATCTCCTCCTCTCCTCTCTTCATTCCGTGTTCCTTATCTCCTTTGCTTTTCTCTACCGTTTTCCTTTCCTGCCTAACACTCTTTTAACTTTTTCATTCCTCTATTGCGCCATAACCCTCCTTCTTCTCCTATTTATTTTTCTACTCATGATGTTCTCCCTATCTCTCTTATTTGTCCAGTTCTCCTCTCTCTATCTCACCTCGCTTGCCCTCCGTCCTCACCTTCTTTGAACCGCTTCCACTTTCGTAAGCTCTCTGTTGCCTTGTCTTTTGCTCAGTCTGTCGGCGGCAGAGTTGGAATTGGCTGCATTGCTACGACATCATGCAGTGCTTCAGTATGCAAAGCTGAGAAGCTGGCTGCGTTTTCACCCAGTGCAGCGACAGCATAATGTCCTCCTGGCATCACACACCAGTGGATGAGGGGCTAAGTAGTCCCTGTTAGCAAACCAAGCTTGTTCATTTAGAAAACAAACCTACATCTTTTATAGGAAGAACTGTGAGTTTTGGCAATAATAAGTTGCTTCCCGAATTCTGTTGTGCAGCTAAGACACATTTTTGGAGGCCTCTCTCTCTCCCTCGCTCTCTCTCTCTCTCTCTGATCTTTGAGATCTATTTTCTTCTGGCAAGGCAAGCTAGTATCTTCAAGTTTTTTCTCCTGTGCATGTTATATTATTTTCCAGACAAGCTCAATAATGATTTTTGAGGATTTCCTCTGCTCCTTTCAAACAGAGGGAAAGTAAATTCTACATACATCCGATATAGAAAATGGGATTAATGTTGCCTGTAAATGAAGGCTCGAGCCCTCCGCCTCCCTCTCCCTACTATTTCTGTCTTCCTCAGTCACTCTCACTCTCTTTCTGTCACTCTTTCCTCTCTATTCTCATCTCGCCAATTTTCCCATTCCATTTCTCTCTTTCACCCCTCCCTCCCTCTCTCTTTCTTTCCCCCTCTAGTTCATTCTTTCTATTTCATCTTCTCTGTGTGTATCTTTTTCTGCTTCTTTGTCCATTTCATGCACCCCTTCTTCCTCTCGTCTCATCTCTATCTCGCTTTCTCTCTCTCTCCCCCCATCTTTCTCTCTCTCTCTCTGAGGGCTCTGTGGTTGGTCTCTGCTTTCCATCCCGTGGGCACAATTCCAAAGCGAGCCGTTTAGGCGCTGGGCTGATTTTATTTTAACGCCTAGTGTGTAATCGCCACAAATTCAGCCCGCCCACCAATAGCCAGAACTCTGTTTTTCTTCTATTCTTTGTACTTCTCAATCCTTCTCTTAATTTCTCTCTCTCTCCTCCTGTACCAATTAAGAGTTCCGTCGCCCTCTTAGCCGTTGCTGAGCCTGGCAGGGATTGGTTTGTCTTATCCGTTCATCTGTTCCTCAGGGCTGTGGTAGGGGGCAGAGGGTAAAATGCGGGGAATGGGGAACTAATAACAACACATCAAGGGAAACCTGGAGAGGGAGAAAACAAACATTTGGCCGCCTCATCTCGGTCCCTGAAGCTTTTTTGCTTGTATGAAGGAGGACTGGATAGATGTCTTTTCCGACTGTGGAACTTAGATAAAAGGTTGTGCTACAAAAAGGATGTTATCTGCTGGGTAAAACGCTCGTCTCCCCATATCGCACAATCAAAGAAAAGGCAAGCTGTGGTTGGTACCATGGGGAAGTAGCAAAACAAAGCTGGGGATGAAGCTTGAGATGGAACTTGAAAGTCCTGGTTGGAGGGTCGTTGTGAAACTCACACCACACAGCATTCCTCACCATGTTCACAATGTTCTTTTCCCCTTTCTACGTTGCCATTGAAAAGTAAACAAGCCACAAGAGTTCACAGAAGTGAAAATCTTTTCAACTCGGTTTAAAAAGACTGAGTTGATTTTGGCATGTTATTTGGAGCACGCTAGCAGGGGTCCGTGCAATTTTGCCAAACAAAATATATTTGTAAGCCATATTTCTGGTTGCATACTGGACTCTCGCATCCTAGTTATCCATAAAAGGTATTCAAAACCTGTGTGGAGAGAAGGATGTGGGGGAAACCTAGTATAAAACATGTCGGCAAATTGGCACCAATTTACTGATATAACTAGTAAATAGAGCTGCTATCAGTGGTTATGGCCAGGGCGTAACCTGACCCCACCCTGGCATGGCCAGGGCATAACCTGTCCCCCACGCTTAACCTGTCCCCCACCCTGGCCCCCCATAGTCCTCCAGGCACTGCACTGTAGTGAGGAAAGGCAATGGAGCATTTTGATTATTTGATTTGCTGTAAAGCCTGGCTTTCTCGCCCCGAACCTCATCCATATGCCTTTTCTTTCCTTCTTGTGCTGCTGAGTTTGCTATTTCTCCTACCAGTGACCTTTGTCCCCCTAGAGGCACTTTCTGCCATGTCCATGCTTTTGCTCTACTGACCTTGACCTGTGAGGGTCGGCCCTAGTGGTTCCATCCACACTATCTATCTAGCATTGGCTCCACTGTACCACAATGGCCTGAATTCCAGTCTGTGTCCATCCCTCCCTGCTTTAATTTTCATTTCCTCAGCTTTAATCAACCTACAGTGAGCTAGCCACACACAACCCTCCCACTCATACTGTTTAAAGTCATCTTCCCATTTACTCGTAGCACAGGAAGGCATGCCAAAACGGATAAGGGATCTGATGAGTGAAGATAACTCAAACCCTCCGCCTTCCTCTCTCTGAAGACCTGATGCTTTGATCGTTCCCCTCCGTCAGCTTTGAGCCCAACCTTCTGGGCCTTTAAACCACGCTTCTCCCTCCTTCTCATTAACTGGCTTGTAAACGCACACGGACATATCCTCAAGTGCATCATTGACTGATACACACATAGATGCAGACACGCATGCGCATACACACACACACACAGACTATAGACTAGCGTGGGAGCTGCAGACAGGCCCACTCATTGCTTGCAATTATACTATGTCAGCAAACTTGCTGCTAGTGGCTAATGACTCACTCTGTCCATATCGGTGTGAGAGATCCTATAATGCTCATAGCACCGACAGAGAGAGAGCGAGAGCGAGAGAGAGAAAGAGAAAGAAAGAAGGAAAGAAAGAAAGAAAGAAAGAAAGAAAGAAAGAAAGAAAGAAAGAGAGACTGGAATTTATGATGGTGGTCAGGTTAGCATCTCTTCCACTCACTCTGTGCTTGGTTAAAATCCTACAGAGGGGACAGAGCAGAGGGAGTGGGTGGGATGGGGAGGTTAAGAACAGAGGGAAATTCCTTCCTCTCTACTTTTAACACAACACACCATACCACAGCTGCAATGTCAGCCCATTGGGGAAGGAAGGCATGAGAGGACAATGTGACTAGTATGGTATAAATTAGATGACATATTTGTTTTGTTCAGGAGACTATTACATAATAAGCTACAGTCCAAGATGGAGTACATGTGACCATTATGTATGTTATGGTTTGGTGTGTCTTTGAGATGACTGCCCATTTGGTAGAAGGGAAGAGACCTGTGGTGGAATGGTAGGATGAGGGTTGTAGTCAGATTGCAGATGTGTTGTGTTTGCAGTTAAACTGGACGTTGTTTTTTTATTTTTTATTTAAAAAATGGAGAATTTAAGGCTCCCTGACGAATCAAATAGTGCAGCTTACGGTCCGCTGAATGAGAAGCTTTTGAAAGGGAGAGCTTAATCACTGTAAAGGCTTATTTCTATTGGCTCTCGTTCAGTCTCAATAGAGAAACCTTCATCCCTCAACCTTCCCAAGAGCACTTGATATGAGCTATTGAACTGGCAAATCACATCCAGAAACAAGGTCCAGAGGATCCATTCCAATGTCCACAACAACAACAACAATCGGATAAGAGAGCCCTTTGTCAACATTTACAGACTTAGACACAATAACCGCTTCAGAGGACCTAGACTGGTGTTACACTTAATAGTCTGATTGGGCTTCGTCATGGTCTTCCTCACTCTCACTGTTTTGATTTCAGCATGCTGCTGCAGGGCACACACAGGAGCAGGATTTAGCCGAATATTTCCCATCTTCTTGAATCTTTGACTGGATATGTAGGCTAAATCATTTGGCTTTAGTTAGCCTGTGATTGGGTGCGCTTCTATCAGTATCCGTAGGTGGAAGTACACATGAGATTGAATGTGTGGCCATGTGTAAATTCCATTTCCACTATGTAGACTGACACCTTTACGGTGTTGATTCGTGACCAGCTGTAGACATGTTCCTGATATAGACTCCTCTGTGCAATTCAATAGTACGTGACTCTCCTCACTCTCTCTCTCTCCGTGTTTATGCAGCAATTTCATATTTCACGAGGCTCTGATACCTCCGCATGGTCACTATGTAGTCGGGACAGAAAGAATTCAAGGTTTGTCAGAAGCTGCCAAGTAAATCAAATGAATCACGTCTTGGTCAAAACCCACGATCGTGCCTCAACCATTTAAAGTGTTTTTCCGAATGATCAGACAGCCAGACATTGGATTGGATATAGATGGTGCAGTAAATGTCATCCCCTTCCTGGTTTGATCCAGTAGAAATGACAGCGAGACTCCGCGACCTTCAACCTCCCTTGTTTACTTTAAATGCAGGAAGTGTTGCTCCCCCTCAGGGCGTCAATTACATGCACGTTGACATACCACAGTGCACTGTACACATACGCACTCACTCACTTACTCACACACACACACATTCACACGAACACACACACTTACTCTTGCGCACACAAACAGACACCACAGCGCCCCAGCGTGACACTCACAGAATCCATCATGGATATTAGCAGGGGGTTCGATCTCTCCCGTGTTTACGTTTCATCGTTCTCTCATCATTCCCCGGGATCCCCATTCCTGCCGTCAGATGTCCTGATGTTCTGTGGCTGACAGCCTCCATCCACCAGAGAGAAAGCAGAAGCACTATCGATCCCTGCTTTGCGTTCCCATTGATTTACCTGCAGGCAGCACTTTCCGGGTCTTATGGATTCAATAGGATGCCATTCGGCCTGTAATAAAGACCACCTACAACAAACAAAAACATTTTGACTGCTCACTGTGCTCATTTTGACTGCTCATTTACATTCGTAATGATGTCTGATGGAAAAATATTTACAAACATGGTCTCTTGAGTAACGCAGCTCCAAAATGCATGTGTTTCAGCCTAGCTCAGTGCTTTCTGTGGTGGTGGGGCAGCCAGTGGAAAATACGGAGCGTAGGGGTTGGTAATGTTCTCTAGTTGCACCGTGATTGGCTCAGTGTTCGGTCACACATGGGGACACTACATCACCGCCAAATCTACGGGGAGAGCTCGAAATGAACTGTTTCACTGCCAGACAAGGCTCCGCTGAAGGCCAGGTGTAGCAGTGCTAAGGTGTTGGGACTGCTGTTGGGACACTGCTGTTGGGACAGCTTTATGTAGGCCCTAACAGTTTGTGGGCACCGTTTTTCACCGTTATAGTGCAATTAATGTATTGTTTAGTGTTGTGTTGTGTTGTGTTGTGTTGTGTTGTGGCTTTGCTGGCATGCATCCCAACATTTTTTGGGGGGGGTTTACATGCTAAAATCGGCACTGAACATGAAACATTCTGAATAATCCATTTCCTCTCCAACAACATTCTCCCACTCAGAATTCTACTCGGATGAAGTTATTGACCAATGTGTTTATTTTATTCCTGTATCTGACTTTCGATGTTCCGTTTTTCGCAATAAACTTGTTTCAGTGGACCATAGCTTTGGCCTTGGCTGAACAGACAGCACAGTCTGAGGCTTGTGTTTTCAAAAGCATGGTTGGCTGAATATATTCCAGAAAGAGTTTTCATGCTCTTTCATTTGCATTTTATGTTTCACACTGTTGCGCAGGTTTATCCCTCTTTCATTTGTTACTGTTGAGTGTACCTCATTTTGTTTCCATAACTGCATGTCCAACGGCAGTTTACCAAACCAAACACAGGCTATATCGTTCAGTATCCGTTCTTCCGTACTCTGATTCTCAGCACCCTCGTGTAGAGTATTTCTCGAAACTATGAATAGCTTAGCTTGCAGACTCATAACGAGCGAGGGAGGCGTTGATAAGACAACGATGACAGAAGTCTCGTGAGGCTCAAATACGTTTTGCATTCGTTAATTAGCGAGTTTCCTAGAGATTAATTCCCTCTCCGTGTCCCATGTGCAGAACTTGTCAAGATGAGAGGGATTGTTCTATTCGCCGCCTCTCAAGATCACCAGTCACAGCCATGCTGGCACATATCCGTCATCCCAGGGCCGCTATGCGACTCCCTCCCTCCGCTCAGCACTGCTAATAGCAGCGGATTACTGAAGACTGTAGATGAAAAGGCTTTCATTCCCCACAGAGACGTGTGTGTGTGTGTGTGTGTGTGTGTGTGTGTGTGTGTGTGTGTGTGTGTGTGTGTGTGTGTGTGTGTGTGTGTGTGTGTGTGTGTGTGTGTGTGTGTGTGTGTGTGTGTGTGTGTGTGTGTGTGTGTGCACATGGCAGACTTGGTTGTCCTGTTGAACTGAAACTGCTGTGCTGGGATACACGCAGGAGATAAGAGGACGTCTTTTCTTTCAGCATCCCCTCCCTACACCTCATTAGCAAACAAGGCTTCCAGGGGACATCAAAGGCGTAACCATCACACACAAAAAAAAACGCATCCCGATTCCCAAGGATTTTTATCATCTAAATTTAGATTCTAAAACCGCTGTTGAATTGACGCGGTTTTCAGAAGGGGATGATAATAGGATTTTTCACTTTCGATCATCACTCTGTAGCTCTGTTTTCCTCAAATCTTTGGTGGCTGTTTGAAGTTGCGGGAAGCGATGCAACTGCTTAAAGCCACACTGTCTGTCTGTCTGGTGTCTTTGAATTGAGCCACCAGCTTCAGGACTTTTTGACGTCTTTAGAACAGAAAGCTGCAGTTGTTGTTGTATGTTTTGCCTACGTCAAGTAGCCCATTAGGGGAATATTACGATTCTTGACAAAAAGTCGGAAATTGTTTTTCAGACTTCGTTGAAAAGTAGGGAGGTCTCCTCTTGATGTTACCTCAGTCTAGTGGCTGAGTCTGGGTGCAGTCGGAAGAATGGCCAACTAATGAATTCATGACACCGTCGTGACAGGATCCATTTGTTACCTGGCCTTGAAACGTTTGGCCCGATGGTGTCTTTTTAGTAGAATCTCTTGCGGGGCACAGCGCTTGCCAGTGCAATTTAAGATTAGGAGAGAGGGAGAGAAAATAAGTTGTTCCTCATTGGGGGCATGTGAGGTTAGGCATGTCCTTTTGTGATCCCGAAAAAGCTGTTTTCGGATCTCTGATTCGACCTGTATCCTCCTCTCCCTTGTGCTCGGGTTCCTTGTGAGCTGTGCCCACTTACGTGGCAGAGATGAGATAATTAGCCAGCCATGTGAGGCAATGATACTACTCTTACGGGAACAAAGTCTGTAAATTACTGGGAAGAAATAATTTGCTGTCCTTTTGGTCCGCTTCATTTATCCTCTAGCTTTGTAGTTTGTAGCACACTAAGTTCTTATGCCAACTCATTATTACAGAAATGTATTCCGAAAGCTCCTTTGAACAACCAAACTCTTCACTTTTATCGTGCTTGTGTGAAGGGCAGTTCTTTTGAACTAACTTAATAAAAGTGAGAGCAAAAAGTAACTGGCTATAACGTCTTGCTTAGTTGGTCTAATACAATAGACCATAATTCCTTTCTATCTGGTCTGTCACATCATTCCATTGAAATCAATAGAAAGTTCACCACTAGCAAGGAAGTTTTTTTTGTCGTGCTCAAATCATTTGTCACCCTCTGCGACTCATTTGGAGACTTTCTTGTGACATCTGGCCCTTGGCTGAGCTTTAAAAAGATACTGCATGGGGCTGAGCTACGGCACAATTTAGCCGAAACCATCCTGTTACCTCTGAGTTTGAATGCTAGTCCATGTTGCGCTCGTTCACGTGGAAACATGAGTGATGATGCTACGTTGACATCTACTAACTCCCAATATTCTCCTATCCTATTCTGTGAGTGCGCCATGTTTAATCACCTCATCGATCTCCATAAGTACATTAGTGACATCATTTCAGTTGATGATCACCCGCCATCCTACAGTGATCAGTCTGTATTGATTGATGATTATTCATATTAGATCAGCTACCCTATGGAGTTTGTTAACTGCTGGAGTGTAGCCACTTGCAGAGGATGATGTGATTCAGCTAGACATGTTGTGTGCACTCGAATAGGTAGGCTAGATCTCTAGGAATATCTCTAAATGATCATTCCAAGTCCATTTAGGATTTTTAATAAGCAGAAGCCTGAATGTTTAGAGTGAGACACCCCACTCAACAGAAGTTTGACCCACATATGTGTAGTTTCCCGCTACCCTACCTGTCTAGGCCTACATCCTGTGCAACTGCGCCTGTCATGGCTCAGTGAACTATCATTTACCATAGGACCTAAAGGGCACTTCAGGCTGAGCACAGTATGTAACCTCAGATTTACTAAAGACTCTTCAGATCCCTGAGCTCCCGTACATACTATACCCTCTGACTCAGCAAATACCTTATAGGAAGATAAGGGACTCCTGCTTGGTTATAGAGTCTATAGAGGTACGCGGGGGAGAGGAGGGGAGCAGACGGCATTAAGGAGTTGTGAGAGAGGGAGATACAGTAAATACTGCAGAGGTTTTGCAGTTTGACTCAGCAGATACTCTTCTCAGAGAGAAATGGGGTTGGATGGGGAGAGAGAGGGAACTGAGAAATGGGGTTAGATGGGGAGAGAGAGGGAACTGAGTAATGGGGTTGGATAGGGAGAGAGAGGGAACTGAGTAATGGGGTTAGATGGGGAGAGAGAGGGAACTGAGTAATGGGTTTGGATAGGGAGAGAAGGGGAACTGAGAAATGGGGTTGGATGGGGAGAGAGAAGGAACTGAGAAATGGGGTTGGATGGGGAAAGAGAGGGAACTGAGAAATGGGGTTATATGGGGAGAGAGAGGGAACTGAGAAATGGGGTTATATGGGGAGAGAGAGGGAACTGAGAAATGGGGTTCGATGGGGAGAGAGAGGGAACTGAGAAATGGGGTTGGATGGGGAGAGAGAGGGAACTGAGAAATGGCGTTGGATGGGGAGAGAGAGGGAACTGAGAAATGGCGTTGGATAGGGAGAGAGAGGGAACTGAGAAATGGGGTTGGATGGGGAGAGAGGAGGAACTAAGAAAGGGTGGTTGGAGCAAAGAAAGAGGTGGGTAATATTCTGTAAAGTCAGAAAAGGAAAACATACTGTTGCCTCTGTATAATTTGGGGAAAGAATCTGAGGGAGCAAGATAAGATATTGCTTGTAAAGGCTTTACATATAAAAGGCTTCTTGTATACGTTTATCCCTTATAAACAATATCTTCTCTGAGTACGGTTACATGCACACAATACTGGTATTATTGTGAATGGTCAGATTAATATAATAGTTCAATTAAAATGTTTACATGCTCTGCAAGAAGAACAATTTTCCTAATAATCCTGTTTACATGGATACATCTGAAATCAGGCTACCTGATGGCTCTTTGATAAACACAGAAAATTGCCAATCAAAATAAACGTTCTACCACATGTTATTTTTGAGAAGAATATTTGATTCTGAGTTCGGACATATACATTTTGTATGTGAAAACTACACTGAGCAAAAATATAAACGCAACATGTAAGGTGTTGGTCCCATGTTTCATGAACTGAAATAAAAGATCCCAGAAATGTTCTATATGCACAAAATGCTTATTTTGATCAACTTTTGTGCACATCCCTGTTAGTGAACATCCTTTACCAAGATAATCCATCCACTTAACAGGTGTGGCTTATCAAGAAGCAGATTAAGCAGCATGATCATTACCTTGTGCTGGCCACTCAAGAATGTGCAGTATTGTCACAAAAACCAATGCCACAGATGTCAACATTTTTAAGGGAGTGTGCAATTGGCATGCTGACTGCAGGAATGTCCACCAGAGCTGTTACCAGAGAATTTAATGTTAATTTCTCTACCATAAGCCGCCTCCAACAGCGTTTTAGAGAATGTGACAGTAGGTCCGACCGGCCTCACAACCACAGACCACTTATAACCACGCCAGTCCGGGACCTCCACATCCGGATCCTTCACCTGCAAGATCCTCTGAGACCAGCCACACGCACAGCTGATGAACATGGGACCAACATTTTACATGTTAATTTTACATGTTCAGTATATTTTTTACCACGCATAATGCTGAAATAATCGCTGGAATTTTGTCACTCTAAACTGGAACTTTTTCCTCATGTAGTCTCACAGCCGCATCTTTTTCTGTTCTTTGCTGTAAAATGGACAATAAAGTTGCATTATATTCCATTGGGACTCGCAAATTGATTACCAGAGCCAAAAATAATAGTTTGAAGTATTTTTGAGGAAGTTTGGGCTTGTCGTGCAGCATTGCTAACATTGTTTTGGCTGTTTACATTCATGAATTTTGACGATGCTTATACTCTAACTCGTCGCCGTGGCAGAAGTAAATAATGGATTCTTGTGGATTCTGTCACCATGGCCTTCAGACAACTCAGGTAAGGGTAATTCGACCCAAATATAGATTTGACCTGAACTATCCCTTTAAGTGACATTTGAGCTGCTGTCAGGGTGATGGTGACAGAAGGGTGTTGTAAACACCTGAATGATTTAGGTACAGAGGACAAAAGCAGAACTCTGCACAGCATCCACGCTCCAAACACATTTACAGCTCAGTGTGATGGTTTCTCTGGAGCTTAGTGTGATGGTTTCTCTGGAGCTTAGTGTGATGGTTTCTCTGGAGCTCAGTGTGATGGTTTCTCTGGAGCTCAGTGTGATGGTTTCTCTGGAGCTCAGTGTGATGGTTTCTCTGGAGCTCAGTGTGATGGTTTCTCTGGAGCTCAGTGTGGTGGTTGTGTCTCCACTGGAATACTTAGGTCAGCCTGACATATCTAGGTACAGCATGTTGCTCTAACTTACTACCTCTACATCACAGCAGCACTATCAGTCACCAAACAAGGGACCGCTTCTTAACATGCAGTCACCTCCTCACAGGTCTAGGAACAGAGGGCGAACAGAGCAACAGGGAGGGGACAACAACAGCAGCAGCAACAGCACTAGCACCTTTTCAAAGGTCTGAGAACAGTGGGAGAGTGTCAGTGAGCTTAGAATAACAGCAGCAGCACCTTTTCACAGGTCTGAGAACAGTGGGAGAGTGTCAGTGAGCTTAGAATAACAGCAGCAGCAGCAGCACCTTTTCACAGGTCTGAGAACAGTGGGAGAGCATTGGGGAGGGAACAACAGGGCCAGCCCTAGGCATAAGCAGCATAAGCGACCGCTTAGGGTCCCGCACTTTTTTGGGGGGGGTGGGGGGGGACTCAGTCGTGGTCTCAACTTACTTTTGAGAGTTTGAATAGTAGAATACACAAGGTGTAGTTTCCAAATTTGGTTGTGCATCAGCAGTTTTTCTCTTGTAATGTCAGTCACTCAATTAGACCATGTCAGCTAAGATTTTTTTAGATTGGTAAGTTAGTCTAGCCAGCTATCTAAATGTGTACTAATCATGGTCAAATTATCGACTGGGCATGTAGGGCACATGCCCAGGGGCCCTCACCTCCAGGGGGCCCCCATTGATTTTGTTAGTCACTCTCTCTCAGATATCATAATATAGTTTAAGTCATAGCACAATGTGTAGAATTGCAGGAAATGAACTCGAAACATTTTTTTTCTCTGCACCTTCAAGAGTGGGGCCACTAAAATGTTTTCCTGCTAGGTGGGGGGGGGGGGGGGGGGGGGGGGGGCAACACATTTTCACTTAGGGCCCACAAAATGGTAGGGTCGGCCCTGGGGATCAACAACATAGGAATAGAATTAACAACAGCAACAGCAGAAGCTTTTCACCGGTCTGAGATCAGTAGCACAGCATGTTGGGAAGGAGAGTTGGGAAGACTGGCTGGGTTTGTAATTGGAGGCTGACCGGGGGGGAGTGACAGTGTCATCAGATCCGCTCCAGGAGTTTGGCAAACACGGCGTATCTGCAGCTGACTGTGATGCCAAATAAACGGCCGCCGCTTTCATCTGCATGGCCCGGTGTGTACAGCGGTTAGAGCGAGAGAACGAGATCGAGAGAGAACGAGAGAACGAGAGAGAAAGAAAACGAGAGAGAGAGAAATAACGAGAGAGAGAACGAGAGAGAGAATGAGAGAGAGAGCGAGAGAGAGAGACTGTCATCTCATTATCAGATCCTGGAGATGAGTCAGCCATGGAGAGACGGGATGACCGTTGACCTTGTCTGCACACACACACACACACACACACACACACACACACACACACACACACACACACACACACACACACACACACACACACACACACACACACACACACACACACACACACACACACACACAGACACACTGTCAGTCGCACACACACATCCACAGTGAAGTATAAGTACCAAGGACCCGTGAGTCAGCCGTCAATACGTTTGTGTGTCATCGACATCAATACGTCTCACACACATGCAAACACATCACACGCACTCTGTTGACCTGCAACCTACAAACGCACACACAAACGCACGCTGCCAAACTTGCACAGACCGTTAAGGTCGAATAGAAGAGGGTAGATCTGCTGGTGTAGCGTTGTTCAGCTGTGCGCCATCCAAAAACATCCTCCCTGCGCCTCAGAGCCCTGGCAACAGCCGCCTTGATGTACTGTGTGTGTGAGTGAAAGAGAGAAATTGATATGTGAGATGAATACAAGAGAGAAGTAGAAACATACAGGGAGCGAAGCCAATAATTATTGATACATCAAGCAGGGGACTTATAAAGGTGAAAGAAAGAATGGGACGGAGTGAAAAGGAAAGAGAAAAAATAGATTACGTTAATATACTCATGACCTTCACTGGGACAATGGACAGAAAACAGGAATTTCCCCTCTTCTGCTCTTTCCTGTCCAGGTTATTTCTGGCCTTGACCTATGGGGATACACGTCTATACACACACACACACACACACACACACACACACACACACACACACACACACACACACACACACACACACACACACACACACACACACACACACACACACACACACACACACACACACACACACACACACACACACACTTACAGTAATACTCCTCAAAACGACTGACCGAGATTAAACCCCGCAGTACGTGGTGTGTATAGCCTACTTTAAGTAGTATCACCGTTGTATTCTAATGTAAAAGGAAAGAAAAAATCTCCTCCTCTTTCTAAATCACAGAGCAGGGGCAACAGACACGTTTTTTCCCTTTGAACCAAACCAAAGCCTTCAGATAAACTGAATGAACAAACGGACCGTATTCATTAATGAAGAAGGTTCATCCAAGAGTAATATGCTAACCGTGTATTATTTCATTATGTCAAGGCAGTTCTGTAAAAAGACATTTTGAATTCCACCACAATGTTTTTAAGTGCTTTTTAATGAACTAAATACCATCCCTGGCCACCGTTAGCTAGACAAACTGGCTCTTGGGGTGTGTGTGTGTGTGTGTGTGTGTGTGTGTGTGTGTGTGTGTGTGTGTGTGTGTGTGTGTGTGTGTGTGTGTGTGTGTGTGTGTGTGTGTGTGTGTGTGTGTGTGTGTGTGTGTGTGTGTGTGTGTGTGTGTGTGTGTGTCGATATGAGACCCTCCATGGCCAGTTTGATTAATGACTTGAGGAAAACAGGCTGTGTGGCATCATAACAACAACAATTAAAAAAGCAATTTCCCAGAAGCCTTGTGTGTCCCCAAGCGACAGTGAGAGAGTGGTGGAGTTGGTTTTTATCTTCTCCAGAATAAACGGGGGGGGGGGGGGGGGGGGGGCAGAGAGACAGAGAGAGACTTTAGAGAGGAACAGTGGTTTGGAAAGAGGAAAAAGAGAAAAAGCATTTGGTGGAAAAGCAATTTTTTTATAGAGGGTTGAAGGAACGATTGAGAAAATACAACGTAGAGAGTTTAATGGTGTGGCTAAAAATGAGCAAAGAGATTAGGTGTCCTTGGAGAGAGAACAGGAGGGATGGATAGAATGAGAGATAGGAAAAAGAGGTTGCGAGAAAAAGGCGTGTCCGTGGAGATTACAGAAACAAATTTAAGAATGACCGGAATAACGGCTTCTGTCAGAAACACCCTTGTGCTTCTGTTTTCATGTCACCCTGCCATTTTGTGTCAGACAGACAGGCTTCATTGTCTCTAAGTGGGGGTGCGGATCGAGGCCCTCACTCAGTAGCATTGGCTCTATGGGAGATTGTGTGGTTGGTGTGGAAACTGGCGGTCTTTCATCTACCTGTCAGTCACGCGGAACACTTCATTACGTTGTGAAGGGGGTGATGATGAAATGAATGAGCCGTTTTCCATGCCTGGAGAAAAGCAGTTACGCTTTGCTCATTTGTTAAGTTCTCCGTCTGCCTTCCAGTCAGTTTAAGCTCAGTTAAAGAGAGCATTTTTGTCATAATTTCTTAGCTAGTTCTCATTCGGTATGGAGAAAATGTGGTTTATATATAGGCTAGCATATCGAGTTCTAGATATCTCGCTTTGAACAAGATCAGCATCAGATACACATACATGGACAGTGGACATACACCACACACACACACACACACACACACACACACACACACACACACACACACACACACACACACACACACACACACACACACACACACACACACACACACACACACACACACACACACACACACACACACACACACATTCCAAGTAGCCTAGATCACTCATCATATTTATCACTTTGTTTTATGTGCTGTTCAGTAAGTGGTTAGCAAATAGATATGAGCTATTTGGCAGAATGGCCAATTCAGACATTGATTAGCCCAGAGGAGAGCAAAAAAAATGATTTCCCTCCCAAAATTAGGGTCAATAATTGATTTAGCTCCTTCCAGCGAGTACTTTGTAGCTATTTACGTCAGCAACAAACACGCAGAAAACCTCTCTGTTGTCTCCTGGGGAATATTTGTCACAAACAGCAGGGGACAATGCTCTTTCCCATAATGCATTTGGATTATTTCTCTGCAATACCACCGCCACCCTCCTCCCTCTGTCGCTCATCTCCACCATTGGCCTAATTATAGTCATGAATTAAGCATTGTTTGGCAAACGGAAAGGAGAAACCTTTTCAGGGAGAGACGCTCACCACTTCTTAAATGTCACTGTCTCTCGCAGTAGTTGGGTCGGGCTGTACCGTAGGGACGGGATATGGAGTCTGTCCCATTTACGCCACTCTCAGTCCTTACTGTCGTGCTGCACAAACCTAGTTCGATTTTATGGGAACGCACAAACTTATTTTTTGATTTTTAATTTAACACGTAATATCATATCGACATTACTGTGACATTTTACATATCCTAGTATCCTAATGAATACCAAAATACCGACCCATGACGCTGGCGTTGCAAGGGCCGTGCTCTACCAATTGAGCCACACAGGACCATGATTCATGGCCTCATGTTCTCTCTTTCTATTTTTTCCTCTCTTCCAGAAAGTTCTCTCCAAAGGCCAGTTTTGAGACTGGACAGTGATGATGTCCATGCAAAGTAAGTATTTTGTTAAGGACTCGCTGGCATCGTTTAATCTGCAAAGATCGTCCTTGATTAACCAAAGTTTGGAGCACGGTGCTGCTGTACCCTAGAAACACACTGGCAACCGTCCACTCAGTGTCCCTTCGGAGTGGCTGAGCATAAATATAGTGTCTTGAGGGAAACAACAGACCACTGGCTCTCAGTCAATCAATCACACTATTTTTATGGCCCGTTTTACGTATCCACTCTGTCACAAGGTTAATCCAGGGTCTAGGATTGTGAAAAGTGATAATTAGACGCTATGTCACTCTTCCAACATGTCCCCCCCTCTCTCTCTGTCTCTCTCTCTCTCTCTCTCTCTGCTCTCTCTATCTCTCTCTCGCTTCGCTCTCTTCTCTCTCTTTCTTTCGCTCTCACTTCCCTCTCTCCCGCGCCTCCCAGTGAACGAGGCAGAGGGCTCGGTGAAGGTGGCCGAGTGGCAGCAGACATACTACGCCCACGACTCGGGCATCCAATCAGGCGCCACCACCGTGCGAGATGACGAGGGCACAGAGTACAGCGCCAAGAAGTATGCCGTCACCAACACGTTGGTGGAAAACCCTACAGGTATAAGTTATCTCTCTATCTCTCTCTCTCCCTTTCTCTCGTATTCCCACTTCCCCCTCTCTCTTCCCATCCCCCCCTTTCTCTCTCATTCCGTTGTTCCCTCTCGCTCTACTTCTCTTTCAGTCTCTCTACATCTCTTTCTCTTTCTGTACAAATAGGTCAACACTTACTCATTCAATGTCATAACCATGCTGTGATTCACTCACTCGCTCATAGGCCATCACAAACGTACACAGGCCAGTTTGGACTGGCTTCATGTCTTAAAATAGGCATGGTTCTTCTTCTGAAAAACTAGGTACTCACTGACCTCTAGAACCTCTTTCAAAATATCCCTAGTTTGAAACACTATCTATGGATAAATCTATCCACGTATCCGTTGATCTTCCCCTCCTCCTCCCTTTCTCCTCCCTCTCTCATCCCTCTCTCGTCCCTCTCTCCCTCCAGAGGTGGAGGCCCAGTACACCCTGACGCGGGCCCAGCGAGTGAGAGCGGCCATGTTCCCAGAGACCCTGGTGGAGGGCGAGGCGGTGCTGTCCACTCAGACTGACCCGGGTCAGCAGACCAACGTCCAGCGGCTAGCTGAGCCCTCGCAGCTCCTCAAGACCGCAATCGTCCACCTCATTAACTACCAGGATGACGCCGAGCTGGCCACTCGCGCCGTGCCCGAGCTCACCAAGCTGCTGGCCGACGATGATGCGGTAACTAATATCTAAGAGTTTAAAAAAAACGTAACTTTGTTATAAATCCCATTTTCACAAAGCACAGGTGTTAACACATGAATGCATTAAACAACACTATTTCCAACGTGCTCCTATTAAAAGTCAATCAATATTAAGAGGTTAGTGATGCAGCTAATCAGTAGTGGAAAAAGTACTCAAGTAAAATTTTCTATCAAGATACCTTGATAGAAAATGACTCAAGTAAAAGTGAAAGTCACCCAGTAAAATACTACTTCAGTAAAAGTCTACAAGTATTTGGTTTTAAATATACTTAAGTATCAAAAGTAAATGTAGTTGCTAAAATATAAGTCAAGGGTCACACTCCAACAATCAGACATCATTTACAGGGATGTTCTCTTGATAAGTGTGCAAATTGGACCATTTTCTGGGAAAATTTATGGAGTAAAAAGTATCTCATTTATTTAGGAATGTAGTGAAGTAAAAGGAAAAGTTGTCAAAAATATAAATAGTAAAGTACAGATACCCCCCAAAAACTACTTAAGCAGTACTTTAAAGTATTTTATACCGCTGCAGCTAATCAAATAGAAAATATGGCCTTTGATTTCTAGATTAAAGACCTTCCAATGGATGACCTTGTCTCCCCCCCCCCCCCCCCACCCCCCAACAGCCTCTTGCTGCCTGCTGGGAGCAATCTTTGATCAAACTCAATTACACTGTTTAAACAAATAGGCTGATTTGGAAATTATTCAGCCAGTGACTATTGTAAGAGAAAAGTGTGTACTGTGTGTATCTAATGTACAATGCCTTCAGAAAGTATTCAAACCCCATTACTTAAAATTGATTAAATTGCTATGTTTTGTAATGTCAGTGGAATTATGTTTTTAGAAATGTGTACAAACTAATTAAAAAATGAAAAGCTGAAACGTCTTAAATCAATAATTATTCAACCACTTTGTTACGGCAAGCCTACATTAATTCTGTAGAAAAACGTAGCTTAACAACTCACGTAAGTTGCATGGACTCACTCTGTGTGCAATAATCGTGTTGATCATGATTTGTGAAT
This sequence comes from Salvelinus fontinalis, assembly GCF_029448725.1. Lineage (NCBI taxonomy): Eukaryota > Metazoa > Chordata > Actinopteri > Salmoniformes > Salmonidae > Salvelinus > Salvelinus fontinalis. The sequence goes on along the minus strand of NC_074666.1, from coordinate 81,903,296 downwards.
GACTACCGCATCTCTGTACCCCACACATACAATTATCTGTAAGGTCCCTCAGTAGAGCAGTTGAATTTCAAACACAGATTCAACCACATCGATCACTCCACCCATCGACCACGGAGGAGCATGCTCTCGCTGCCCCGAAAGATGATATTCTGCCCAAACTCTATATACCATTGGCTTTCAAATCTTGTTCCTGCAGCTACCCATTTAATTTGGGAAACCAAGTGAAATCTGTTCCGGAACATCAATAGTAACATGTTTTCGCAAACATAACATATTTCACTAAACTGTGGACAGCCCGTCTGCTCGCTCAGGAAAGGAATAAAGGCGAGAGCGGAGGAGATGGAAATGCATGATGGTGAGATATTCTGTATAGCTGAAGGTAATGTGACTCTCAATTAATTATGAAAATATTTCCCTATTAGTAGCCTATTTAAAATCAGGCTAAGTGTAAACCACCCTGCATAAACAATGAACCAAGATGTTGTCATATAGGGTCAGAACTTCTGTGAAATAGCACAGTTACAAATAGAAATCAAACTGGATGGACATCAGAAATAGAGGAAGGACTGAGAACAAACGGGAGAGAGCTATTGTGGGGTAGACTGTGTCTGTGAAATGTGTATAAGATGAATGAATTGAAGGTAGAAGCCGAAGTGTTTATTAGTTTACTCCAATTGGGGGGATCGGTGGTAGGGTGTGTGGGGAATAATAATAAAGGTATATTCTTTAAAAAAACGTACGTATGTCTATATAGGTATGTGTATGTATATATGTGTAAATGTATGCATGCGTGTATGGATATATATATTTACCCCAAAAATATATGGCGGATTGGAAATGATGCAGACAATTACATTGATGGAAGCAACATTCTTTCCGCAATATTAAGCTGATCCACCCCTTAAAAGAAATAAATAAATGAACCAAGAGCATCACTTAGGGCTGGCTATACGTTCTCTCCAAGACTAATGGATAGAAATTTTGGAGAGTGGCATAAGGTAACCAGTCCACCCAGTATGTATAATAATACGGTCCACACTCAAAGGCGATTATTCAAATGTGTTTAATTTTGGAGCATAAACTAGACCAATTATGTACCAAGACATCTTGAATCAGTGTTTCTTATGTTTTTCTGCCATGCGTAATATGCGCTAGGCTATGTGTTGTATCACGGCACAATCATCTTTTTTCTTCTTTTTTTCCCTTTTTTCTCGGGCTTGGGCTCATAGCCTATGCGGAAGCTATAATATGCATATGAGTGTTTTGAATTAATCATCACCGTAGAAAGGCTGTCCATTTTGTTGTGTTTGTTGTGAAAGGCTTTCAAACAACATCCACAACAATCGTGTTTTACACTGTTTCAACCTGCTGTTGAACTTCTTAGTTCAAACTGATCATCACAGTGAGGTGAGTTTTTAAAGTACGATAGGCCGACTGTTTTGATGATAAGTGTTTGATGTGCTTTTCGAAGCATTTTCATGGATGTCAGAGTGGTTAGAGGGACAATAGAGCCCTGAGTACCAGGCCATTAGGCCCTGATGGTAGATGGCAAATTGGGTACTACCAAAGCATGTCCAGAGTGCATAAAAGGAGATTAATGTGACTCAACAGTCACATGGAATTTTACTGTGGTCTTGACTCATGTAATATGGTTACTGCAACAGCCCAAGTCCTTCCTAGCTCAGTTGTCAGAGAGGAAGGAAACCACTCAGGGATTTCACGATGAGGCCAATGGTGGTTTAATGGCTGTGATAAGAGAAAACTGAGGATGGATCAACAACATTGTAGTTACTCCACAATACTAACCTAATTGACAAAGTGAAAATAAGGAAGCCTGTACAGAATACAAGTATTCCAAAACATGCATCCTGTTTGCAACAAGCCACTACTAAAGTAATACTGCAAAAAATGTGTCAACGCAATTCACTTTTTGTCCTGAATACAAAGTGTTATGTTTGAGGCAAATCCAATACAACACATTACTGAGTACCAATCTCCATATTCTCAAGAATAGTGGTGGCTGCATCATGTTATGGGTATGCTTGTAATCATTAAGGACTGGGGAGTTTTTCAGGATAAAAAATAAACGGAATGGCGCTAAGCACAGGCAAAATCCTAGAGGAAAACCTGGTTCAGTCTGCCTTCCACCAGACACTGGGAGATGAATTCACAATTCAGCAGGACAATAACCCAAAACACAAGGCCAAATCTACACTGCAGTTTCTTACCAAGAAGACAGTGAATGTTCCTGAGTGGACGAGTTGCAGTTTTGACTTAAATCTACTTGGAAATCTATAGCAAGACCTGAAAATGGTTGTCTAGCAATGATCAACATTCAATTTCACAGAGCTTGAAGAATTTTGAAAAGAATAATGGGCAAATGTTACACATTCCAGGTGTGGAAAGCCCTTAGAGACTTACCCAGAAAGACTCAAAGCCGTAATCGCTCCCAAGGGTCTAGAAAGTATGTAAATTAGATAAATGTGCAAACCTTTCTAAAAACATGTTTTCACTTTGTCACTAAGGGGTATTGTGTGTAGCTAGGTGAGAAAAATGTTTATATTTAATCACGGTTTATTTCAGGCCATAACACAACAAAATGTGGAATAAGTCAACTGGTATGAATACTTTCTGAAGGTACTGTGTCTCTTGTACTATAGAAGTACTATTATGTCCTTAATAGTGACATTGACTCTGTCACTGTTGTGTGCTGTCCCTCCTCACACTTGCGCACCGTCCTGCTGACTAGCATTGATCCAGTTCCATGCTTGACTAGCTACTAGCTCTCTGTGGCTCTGGCTGTGCTTGTCAAGGTCGTGACTGAGCCAGTTAGATTGGACACAGATTAGGACTACCCCTGAAACAAATCCTCTCTAGGTTGATATTGTCATTTAACATAATTTCAGGTGTCCTTAAGTGATTCAGTGTACAACATTGCTTGAGTTGAGGCCTATGTGGTCAGTTCTGATTGCGATTGAAAGTCATGATGGACCCAGTCCTGCTCTGTCTTCTACTCACAATTCAAACTCAAGTCGTGGTCTGTTCCTAAATCTTGTTATCAATGACCATATTCAATGTACCCACGAATTGCTGAAGTGCAACGTTTAAAAAAAGCCATAATCCTAAAGAAATGTGCAGACCTAATAATGGGTCCCAACCCAATGCCACCATTTTGCATGCGCAGAAATGGACAAATATACAACGTCTTATTCCCCACAGGTGGTGGTCAACAAGGCGGCCATGATCGTGAACCAGCTGACGCGGAAAGAGGCGTCTCGACGGGTGCTGATGCAGTCCCCCCAGATGGTGGCGGCGGTGGTGCGGGCCATGCAGAACACGGGAGACATGGAGACAGCCCGTTGTGCTGCCAGCGTCCTCCACAGCCTGTCCCACCAGAGAGAGGGCCTGCTCGCCATCTTCAAGTCCGGGGGCGTCCCCGCCCTGGTTCGCATGCTCAGGTAGGAGAGGAGGGAGGGATTAGTGGGTGGATGGAGGGATGTTGAGGGGTAGATGACAGTGGATAGATAGAGGGAGGGAAGTGTCGACAGATGTTTGGATAGATTGTTGGGAAATGATTTGATGTGAAGGAGTAGGTATGGATCGTAGATATGAGGATCGGTAGATGTTTGGATGCTTTTGGACTTGTTGGATGGATGGATGGATGGATAGAGTGATGAATTTATATTTTTATAGGCATTGTAGGTTGGTGGTTTGATGGGGAGTGAATTAATGAAAGAAAGAGAGAGAAAAAGCAAGGGGGTGAAAGAGAGACAAATAGATACTTGTAAGGTGGAATTCAGTGTTAGAAATAAAGGGATTTAGGCACACACTGATCTGGCCTGTCTCTGCATCTGCAGTTGTGTACGTGCTGTGTGTGTTCATTTGTGTATGTGTGAAAGCATGGGCGTGTGTAAGTGTGTGTGTGTATGTGTGCGTGCGTGCGTGCATGCTTATGTGTGTGTATCCAATCCACCATGTCCACTTTTGCCTGAAGGCTAACATATTAGCATATCACATTATTACCCATCAGAAATGAGGTGTCATCCTGTGCTCATTAACTTGGCCAAACTGGTTTGCACATCATTTCAACCTGACCACCAGGCTCATTTTAACCTCACGATAAGTGGCAGCCATTTTACATAGTCATTTCTCAGCCAGAGTCCCTTTATCTCTGTTCACACAGTATAAACCCTGTATAACAGTCTAGGAGGCACCAGACAGAGACTAAATTAAGACATTTAATTAATTCAGAAACAAAATTCAGATAAATACAAATGGAAGAACCTCCCTGTACAAGACTGTCAAATAGGGACTTAGATGCAGATTCATGAAAGAGAAATATGTTTTTTTTTAATGATACAAAGAGCAGCAAGGGCACATTTAAAAAAACAAATTAAAGCAAATGAAATTCAGAGGGAACTAATTGGGAAAAGAAAGGTCATGCTAATTTCTCTCATACCTCCCTCTCTTCATCTGGTCTCTGCCTCTCTATTTCCCTCCCTCTCCCCTCCCTCCCTGCTTCCCTCCCCTCCACCTCCCCTCTTCCCTCAGTTCTCCCATGGAGTCAGTGCTGTTCTATGCCATCACCACCCTCCACAACCTGCTACTGCACCAGGAGGGAGCCAAGATGGCGGTGCGCCTGGCCGACGGCCTGCAGAGGATGGTGCCCCTGCTGAAAAAGAGCAACCCCAAGTTCCTGGCCATCACCACTGACTGCCTGCAGCTGCTCTCCTATGGAAACCAGGAGAGCAAGGTGCGTGGTGGGTGGGGGGTCTTTAACGTGTATGCATGGGGATCATCATATTTGGCATAGTGGTATTGGCACGGACTACCTGCATCTCTCGAATGCAGCCAGGGGAGAGTGTGTGTGTGTGTGTGTGTTTTGGCGTGTATGCGTGTGGATAATGCTTGAGACATCATATTGGCATAGTGGTATTGGCACGGACTACCTGCATCTCTTCACTGCAGTCAGGGGAGAGAGAGAGTGTGTGTGTGTGTGTGTGTGTGTGTGTGTGTGTGTGTGTGTGTGTGTGTGTGTGTGTGTGTGTGTGTGTGTGTGTGTGTGTGTGTGTGTGTGTGTGTACTTGCAGTGTGTGTATGTGTGTACTTGCAGGTCTGGATTATGCGTGATCCCTTTTAGTGCCACCTGCAGCTGCACAGCAGGGGAGCAAGGGTGTATATGCACGTGACGTGTGTGTGTGTGTGTGTGTGTGTGTGTGTGTGTGTGTGTGTGTGTGTGTGTGTGTGTGTGTGTGTGTGTGTGTGTGTGTACATGAACACAAACACGTACACTGTACATGGCCTTACCACTGGCTGCCTTCAGTTGCATTGCTACAGAGTTTGGACATTACATTACATTGTATTATGAATTGTCTCAAATATGATTGTTAGAATAATAATACTAGTGTCTTTAATACCCTGTATTACATCAGTAATATACTGAATATTAAGTGAATATAATTCAATGAAATACACATACTGCTATTATTATTCAAACAATCATATTTGAGACAATTCATAATGCAATTTCCAAACTCTGTAACGATATTTCATTGTATATGACAGTGTTTTTTCATTGTTATTCCTCTCAGCTTATCATCCTAGCCAACGGGGGCCCCGAGGGGCTGGTCTTCATCATGAGGAACTATAATTATGAGAAATTGCTGTGGACCACCAGCCGTGTGCTCAAAGTTCTCTCAGTGTGCCCTAGCAACAAGCCCGCCATAGTGGAAGCTGGTGAGTGTGTGTGTGTGTGTGTTTTTGGGGTGGGTGTGTGTCCGTATGTATGTGTGTGTCTGTGTGTGTGTTTTGTCTCATCCTATCCATAAAGGAGCCATCTTTAACTTCCTCTCTCATCCTTCCAGGGGGCATGCAGGCCCTGGGACAGCACCTGACTGGCTCCAGCCAGCGCCTCACACAGAACTGCCTCTGGACCCTGAGGAACCTGTCTGATGCTGCCACTAAACAGGTCAGGAAACCATAGAGTCCATTTTGAATCAGCATAGACCGTACCATAGGCTAATAAAGACCAATGACTGTATATCTATAAAGACCAATGACTGTATATACAGTATGAATGAACAAAGTCATCGATCACGTGACACCATTTATTCCTATGTGAAGACTCCAAATCACATTGAAGCCAAATTCAGTTGGTTAAGATGGCGTCTTATGGGGACGTACCATGCACAGTTTGAGCTACTCCAGGAAGTGACGTTGCAGGCAAACTCCGTGCTGCCCCATTTCGTTGAGTAACTCAAGTTGAAAGCCGACCAGGGTACTGCTGGCTGCCATTCGCAACTAAACTATCCTTATAACTTCTTCTGTGTGCGATTTTAAGACCATCGGTACAAGGACATATATCTGGTGTATTAGAAAGGCAGCTGTTGGTGGCATGATTGTCTTCAAAAATGTGAAGATTGGCCATGTAGAGGGTCATTCTTTCATTCACTATAATGGGAGATCCTGTTTTCTGCTAACAATCCTGTGGTCGGCCTTGAAATTCTTTGGTTTCAAAGAGGCAGTCGTTCTCCTCTGATGAAGACAGTACCATCATGTTCTACAGAGACAGTAACATAGTTGGAGTTCTACAGTAAAACATATAATGAACAAACAAAGGACTCGACCCGCCTCTCTCTCTGTCTGTAGGAGGGTCTGGATGGCCTGCTGCAGGTGTTAGTGGGACAGCTGGGTTCGGACGACGTCAACATGCTGACGTGCGCCACGGGGATCCTGTCCAACCTCACCTGCAACAACTCCCGCAACAAGGCCCTGGTCACGCAGTGCGGCGGCGTCGAGGCGCTCATCCACGCCGTGCTGCGGGCAGGAGAAAAGGAGGATGTGGCCGAGCCCGCCGTCTGCGCCCTGCGCCACCTGACATCACGCCACCAGGACGCCGAGCTGGCCCAGAATGCTGTGCGGCTGCATTATGGTATTCCTGCCATTGTCAAGCTGCTGGGGCAGCCCCACTACTGGCCTGTGGTGAAGGTGAGGGCGGAGATAGTTGGTTGGGGAGGGGATGGGATGGGAGTGGGGAAGAGGTGAGAAAAAGGTATACTGTGCTTGTTTTGTCTGTCTCATTGTTTTGTCTGGCTGGTAGCTCCATTACTGAACTTTGGCTAAGTTGAAGGTGAGGGGTGAAAGATCAAAGAGTGAAGTTTGCAGGCTGGTTGTGGTTGTTTTGTCTGACCAGTTGATCTTTTGTTTATTGTTTTGTCTGGCTTGAGTGTTCAGTTGTTTTGTTTGGCTGGCTGTTTTGTCTTTGTGATTGTTTTGTTTACCTAAATAACCGGTTGTGGTACATCCATTTATTTATGTGTCTAAATCCAGCAGCTGCAGTCAGTCTCTAATGATTCCTCATTTAACGGGTGCTTGAGTGAGGTTAAAATCATTACATACAGCCACCACTCATTGTCCCCTTCTTTGCAATGTGTGATGCACTGTACATATTAATACTTTTTTTTAAACTTGATTTGGAAACTACATGGTTGTACTATTTAGGGCTCTGTTCAGTTCGCATTGCGGAAGTTCAGGTTAACAGCGTTATTGAATGTTCCCACTTTAGTGGAGACTTTATTCATAGTAAACACTGCATATGTCGGCCCAATCGGAAGTGACCTTTACATTTCTACTGTGGAATCTGTAACGCTTCAGCGAGACATATTGAATAGAACCCTTCATTTAGTTGGAACTGTTGTTTGGAAATGGTAGTACTTTAATAAAGGATTACTTTGAAATGAAAGCAGGTCAGAGGGGATGTTTTGGGGAAAGTGAGACCTGCATATGGGAAGAAGTTGTTCACTGTGGGAGATGTAGTGCAGGCAGGGTACTGGGCTGTACCCCGAGGCAGGGCACAGGACGTGCTTCCCATAATCCCGCTGGGTTGCTCTGGAGACCATTCGGCTGCCTCGGACAACACCCACTGGCTCCCACTGTCCCCTCTCTGGCTTTTTGTTTTTGGAGAAAACGAGGGAGGGAGGGAGTGAGAGAGAGAAAAAACACAAAGGTTAAGTCAAATAGAAATGGCTAATTTGGGTGAGAGAGAGAGAGAGAGAGAAAAAGGGCTGCTCACAGGCAGTAGTGTATCATGCTTCACACAACAACGTCACCGTGGAACAATGATAACATCGTCTGGGAGTTGCAAGGCCTTCGATGTCATTCTTTAGCAATGACAACAAGATTGGTTGGATTTTTCTCTGAATCCAGTGGCGACCTTATAAATTCATATCAATGTGTTATTGTCGTCTGTTTCGTCGGGGGAATAGTGCACACCCATCTTTGACAGCAGGTGGATTTAAGGATAGCAAGAGAGTCAAATGCTCAACTTGCCAGAATAACCACTCTCACAACGAAATAAATCAAGCTAAAATGTCAGCCTAGTATGAGGGTAAACCCATGTTTAACATTATTAGCTATGCTATTGATATACAGTAGATATAGTAAAAGGATAGTAGGCCTAATAGTAATATCAATAGTAATACAGTATAGCAATAGTTGGATACTAATAATATCAATGGTACGTTATCTTTGTTTTAATGTCATCTTTGCTTTATGAGTGGTAGTTTTCCTCTCTTGTGATCTAGACAGTCAACTAGTATGATAAGGAAGGTTACGTTCCCTTCCCCCTCCAACCCCGCGCTGCAGTCTCTGATCTGGTTCGCTCTGGTTCGCTCCCAGCAAGCAGCATCCTTGAAGCACGCTTGAGTTCGTGCCAATCGGATCAGAACACTTCAATGGTCGAGGGGTATGTGTGTGTCCTGCTGTCCTGCTCGGTCGTTCCCATGGGCACTGGTCCACAAGAATGGCCCTTTATTTTTACCCCGATGTGCACTAGCCTCTCCGTGTCTCATGTTTGTGTCCCAATAGTCCATCTGCGTTCTTTCCTTGTGTCCTTTCCTTCAATTCTGATCTGAAAGTATTTGATGAGGGAGTGAAGGCAGTGTGGTAGGCACCTATCTAGTGTTTTCACCTGTCATTGGTCTTAAAGGACAGAGGAAAGTCATCCATTTAAGAGTATTTGTACCCGCTCTGTGTGTGCATGTAGGCCTATGCATGTGCACTTGGCAAGTGGCCATGTGTGCCTTCATGACTCCAGTGACACATGTCCCCCATCTGTAGCAGCAGGTAAACATTGACATCGCTCATCCTCTACTTCACCTGACAGAAAGGTGTTGGGGTTTTCTAAGGCCTATTGGCAGCCAGATATCCATGTATTGGAAGCTTGTTGCTGATTACTTGACCATGTATACAATACTTCCCATTTAGGGGCTATTAGGCTTTTTGAGTTCATTAGCTCTGATTGACTTGTATTTAGTTCCCACACAAAGAACATGAAATACCCACACACTCTGCTCTCTTCCTCCCTCCCTCCCTCCCTCCCTCACACACACACACACACACACACACACACACACACACACACACACACACACACACACACACACACACACACACACACACACACACACACACACACACACACACACACACACACACACACACACACACACACACACACACACACACACACACACTGCTCTCTCCCTCTCACAAACACACACCTCCTCTATCTCTGCCTCCTTCTGCTCTACGTCAGCCAAAAGGTTTGTCTGCACCAAGCTGTGCCTAATCACTCATTTACACCTTCTGAATTGAAACCTCATACTGTGTGTGTGTGTGTGTGTGCGTGTGCGTGTCTATCCAAACTCATATGAATAAGCAGAGAGAGCCATATAAATATGTATGCTGGAATGCACACGTGTTTATGTTCCTCTGTGACTGCGTACACATACATGTTCTGTGCACAAGCAGGATCTAATCTTTCATTTACAGGCTGAATTAGCCAATCGTTCTGCCCTCTCCCTCTCTCTCTCTCTGCGCGGTGTGGAGGCAGACGCTACGGGCCATGCCTGCATTTTCCTCCTGATCTGCACTCCTCACTGACAGACAGCAGGGGATTTGTGTGTGTGTGTGTGTGTGTGTGTGTGTGTGTGTGTGTGTGTGTGTGTGTGTGTGTGTGTGTGTGTGTGTGTGTGTGTGTGTGTGTGTGTGTGTGTGTGTGTGTGTGTGTGTGTGTGTGTGTGTGCGCGTGTGCGCGTGTGTGCGTGTGCGTGCGCGTGTGCATTGGCGTGTGTGGAGGATTAGGCAACCAGATCTCCATCACAGCACACGCCAGTGGAGGATTCTCAATCCAGCCGGAGCTCTTTTAATAAAGGGGATATTGTTATTTAATGATGTGAAATGAATGATGAGGTTTTTAAAAGGGAAGTATATAAGATGTTATTGGCCCCTGTTGGGGCTAGGGGTCGGGGTATGGGAAATGGGAGGGAACAGGGCAGGGTTATGGTAAGCCAGACCATCATTTCAGGAGATGGCATCTCACGTTCGGTTAAATGTGATTGCAGTTACATTGCTGCAGCGTGCATCACTTGCACAGTCGCACATATAGGTGTATATCTTAGGGTACGGTACATATGCGTTCTTTCACATGAGCTCCACACTGCAGTGCCAAGTCCTTAATAGATGTGTACTATATGCTTTCATACACGCACTCACATAATCATGCAGTATATCATGTATTTGTGCATAAGGTGTTGTAGCAGTAACAGAGATAATATTGGTGCTTTTTCCATACAGCTACGTTCAACCCGCCCCCTCTCTTTCCCATAGGCCACGGTTGGTCTGATCCGTAACCTGGCGCTGTGCCCAGTCAATCAGGCCCCACTGAGGGATGCTGGAGCCATCCCCCGATTGGTCAACCTGCTGCTGAAGGCTCACCAGGACACCCAGAGACACGCCTCCAGTTCTCAGCAGACGTACCAGGTCAGCCACGACGCCATTCAACACATAAGACTCACGATCACAGGAATGACACTGTCATAATCCATAATGATAGAAGTTATGTCACCTTCACCACAAATATGCAAGTCACTCACAGTTGCAGCACGCATACAGAGTGAGTCGCCGCCGTTGCAGCCCACATACCACAGATGAATCCACTCCATTACATGCTAGCCATATCACACAATCTCCTCAGCCAAATACACAATTCAAATACACTGAAGCACCCAAGGCAACATTCTTTCAACACTCTGCACATCAAATCACAAATATTCCAAGACTGCATTCTCTGTGTTTGAAACAGGTCCTCACACTGTAAAACGAGTAGGTTGTATTTCAGACTCAGTAAAGGGGTGCAGTGCACCACACAGGGTCCCAGCAGGATAGTCCATGTGGTCACCACCATGCCCCAGCTCCAGCACACGCCCCATCCCAGAACTCTCCAACTCAGTGTTGGCCTATGGGGAGACTCAGTGACAGAGATCCATTTCAGTCCACTGGCCCACTTTGAACTCTGAGCTGCACAACAATATTCATACGTATAGACAGAGAGCTGTGGTTTGAGGGAAAGTACGAAATGTGGGCTAAGTTTGTGAGAGACGACCAGGGAGTTTTTCACTGATTCGTTGTCTGTAAATAGTTTACTTAAACTTGAGGCAGGATACGCACACATACACACCCTCTCAAGTCTATTACTAATTTTGCGCGGTTTTGAAGCCATTGGGAGCTTGGCCAAATGATTTGGGACACAGTGCTCTCTGTATGATACAGTGCTCGCTTAGTGTCAAAGTTTTATTGTTAAGATTGTCAAACCAGCTTACATGAAGTAGATCACACACACACACACACACACACACACACACACACACACACACACACACACACACACAATGTTAAATGATGAAAACAAACCCATATATCAACGAATCGTCACAGAGGATTTCACAAAGTCCCAAACACACAGTTCCTAACTCTCTTCCCAACTCTCCTCCCAGGATGGTGTTCGTATGGAGGAGATAGTGGAGGGCTGTACAGGAGCCCTGCACATCCTGGCTAGAGACCCCGTCAACAGGGGAGAGATCGCCAGCATGCAGACCATCCCACTCTTTGTACAGGTCTAATACATTAATGTCTATTACATCTAATACAACTCTCAGTTGGTGTTGTATGCACTTGTGTGAGAGAGAGAAAGTGGGAAAATTTGTGAAAATAAGTGAGTGTGTGTACTTGTGAGTTTTGGTGTATTTTAGCAGATGTGTCTGAGCTCTCCCCTCCCTCTCTCCATCCGTCGGTAGCTGTTGTACTCGTATGTGGAGAATGTGAAGCGTGTGTCTGCGGGGGTGCTGTGTGAGCTGGCCCTGGACAAGCAGTCTGCGGAGATGATCGACGCAGAGGGAGCCTCCGCCCCGCTCATGGAGCTACTGCACTCCAACAACGAGGGCATCGGTCAGTCTCTTCATAAGCAGCAGCTTACGCTTTAGTGGATTTGATCCAGCTCTCCTTTTTTCAACAAACAATTGGGCTTTCAACAAACAATCATATATCTGTTCTTTTAAACAAAGACTTGGGCTTTCGAAACAGTCCCATGTACAGTGCATTCGGAAAGTATTCAGACCCCTTGACTTTTTCCACATTTTGTTACGAAACAGCCTTATTCTAAAATTGATTTAAATGTTTTTTTCCATCATCAATCTACACAGAATACCCCATAATGACAAAGCAAAAACAGGTTTTTAGACTTTCTTGCAAATGTATAAAAAAAATTGGAAATATGACATTTACATAAGTATTCAGACCCTTTACTCAATACTTTGTTGAAGCACCTTTGGAAGCGATTCTAGCCTTGAGTCTTCTTGGGTATGACGCTACAAGCTTGGCACACTTGTATTTGGGGAGTTTCTCCTATTCCTCTCTGCAGCTCCTCTCAAGCTCTGTCAGGTTGGATAGGGGAGCGTCGCTGCACAGCTATTTTCAGGTCTCTCCAGAGATGTTCGATCAGGTTCAAGTCCGGGGTCTGGCTGAGCACTCAAGGACATTCAGAGACTTGTCCCGAAGTCACTCCTGCATTATGTTGGCTGTGTGCTTAGGGTTGTCTGAGGTCCTGAGCGTTCTGGAGCAGGTTTTCATCAAGGATCTCTCTGTACTTTGCTCCATTCATCTTTGCCTCGATCCTGACTAGTCTCCTAGTCCCTGCCGCTGAAAAACATTCCCACAGCATGATGCTGCCACCACCATGCTTGACGCTTGGCATTCAGGCCAAAGAGTTCAATCTTGGTTTCATCAGACCAGAGAATCTTGTTTCTCGTAGTCTGAGAGTCTTTATGTGCCTTTTGGAAAACTCTAAGTGGGCTGTAATGTGTATTTTACTGAGGAGTGGCTTCCGTCTGGCCACTCTACCATAAAGGCCTGATTGGTGGAGTGCTGCAGAGATGGTTGTCCTTCTGGAAGGTTCTCCCATCTCCACAGAGAACCTCTAGAGCTCTATCAGACTGACCATCGGGTTCTTGGTCACCTCCCTGACCAAGGCCCTTCTCCCTCGATTGCTCAGTTTGGCCGGGCTCTAGGAAGTGTCTTGGTGGTTCCAAACTTCTTCCATTTAAAGATGATGGAGGCCACTGTGTTCTTTGGGACCTTCAATGCTGCAGACATTTTTTGGGTACCCTTCCTCAGATCTGTGCCTCAACACCATCCTGTCTCGGAGCTCTACCGACAATTCCTTCGACCTCATGGCTTGGTTTTTGCTCTAACATGCACTGTCAACACTCTCAAGGATGATCAATGGAAACAGGATGCACCTGAGCTCAATTTCAAGTATCATAGCAAAGGGCCTGAATACTTATGTAAATAAGGTATTTCTGTTTTTTTATTGTTAATACATTTGCTAAAATGTCTAAAAACATTTTTTCAATTTGTCATCCTGGGGTATTGTGTGTAGATTGCTGAGGATTTAAAAAAAATGTAATCCATAATAGAATAAGGCTGTGATGTAATGACATTTGGAAAAAGTCAAGGGTCTGATTACTTTCCAAAGGCACTGCACATACAAATAGACACACACACACACGTGCCTCTCTTAGAAAAAAGGTGCTATCTAGAACCTAAGAGGGTTCTTCAGCTGTCCCCATTGGAGAATCCTTTGTAGAACCCTTTTTGGTACTAGGTAGAACCCTTTTGGTTCCAGGTAGAACCGTTTTGGGTTCCATGTAGAACCCTTTCAACAGAGGGTCTACATGAAACCAAAAAGGGATCTACTTGGAACCAAAAAGGGATCTTCTATGGGGATAGCCGAAGAACCCTTTTGGTACCCTTTTTTCTAAGAGAGTGTACACACAAACCTCCACACTATTTTTTTTAAATCTCTCTCTCTCTCTCTCTCTCTCTCTCTCTCTCTCACACACAAGCATATGCACACAGACCACAACCAAATATGACATCTTTCTATATCTCTCCCTGGGCTCTCTCCATCTCCTTTTAATAATGTGTGCTGACTAATCAAACATGATATCTCTGCCTCCCATCTCTCTTTGCCCATCTCGCTTTCTCAATGTTGTCCTATGTACCCCATTAGCATTTTGGGTACTCATCATAACTGTCATAGCATAGAGGCAATGACAAACAACCTCTTGATATCTCTCTCTCTCTCCCTCCCTCCCTCACCCACCCCCTCTTTCTCCCACTCCCTCTTCCCATGTCTCCCCGCACTTCTCCCTCACAGCCACCTATGCAGCAGCCGTTCTCTTCCGTATCTCGGAGGACAAGAGTTCTGACTACAGGAAGCGTGTGTCCGTGGAGCTCACCCACTCACTGTTCAAACACGACCCTGCGGCCTGGGAGATGGTAAGCCTCTGCCTCTGACGCCGCCTATAGCCTGGGAGCGATCAGTACAAGAATCAGTGGTGGCTGGCCCTGTTTGAACACCTTTAAGGTTCATCTCAGTTGTCTATAAGGGCTTGACTGGCTTCCACCCTTGGATTGCTATAAACCAATCCAATATTTCTCAGATCAGTCATTGCTTCAGGGGAGAACTGTATCAAAATCCAAATACACGCAAGTGGACACGACACAATCGATACCACTCAGTAATCAATCTGTATGTTTACCTTTCATGCTTGCATTACCATACGAATGAATCCCCAATATCTAACTCTATCTAGAGTTTGTACATCATTTCAAAATCTACATGCCTAATGCGCTAAGTATCTCCGAGCCCCACACATCGCCACAGGCTCCCAAAGCTCATTGGATAATTACTGCCATCGAGGCTCACCGATTGGATTAGTGGCAGATCTGGCATAGATTTTAATCAATCACATCGAGCTGGGAACCTGCTGACTCATCAGGTTGTCAAGGGGAACAGAGACAGGGAGGCCCAAAGCAAACAGGTCTACTGTTTACACTACATCCACCATGAGGAAGTATTGAACTCCAAAGGGATAGATTTACTGACTGGGCGTCGTTGGCACCAGATGTACAGTTAATGTCTGCCTCTGTCGTTTTTTAGAAGGGCATTATCCAATAAAAGTATAGTATTGAAGTTAGAATGGTACATGTTTACTTGAATATTTCTCAATCTCTCTCTTTCTCTCCAGGCCCACAATGCTGTACCCATGCAAGCTGCATACTTGGCGGATGGTGAGTGTGGACCAGTCCTATCCTACAGTACAGTACACCAATGTAACACCACTGTTGTATTCTATGCTAGATTATAAACCAGGTGGTTCAAGCCCTGAATGCTGATTGGCTGTCTGATATACCCGTGGTATATCAGACCGTACACCATGGGTATAACAAAAAAATGACTATTTACTGGTCTAATTGCGTTTGAAACCAGTTTATAATAGCAGTAAGGCACCTCAGGGGTGTGCGGTATATGGCCAATACACCACGGCTAAGGTCTGTATCCAGGCACTCCTCGTTGCGTCGTCTGTAAGAACAGCCCTTCACCATGGTATATCAGCCATATACCACACCTCCTCAGGCCTTAATGCTTAATTATACTACTGAAACTAACATCTTACATTACACTACTGCGTTTCACCCAAAAATGTCAAGAGAGAGATAGATCGACGAACCAGAAGAGAGAGAGGCAGAGATGATTTGACACACACGGATTGAAATGGATTGACACCCACACACACACCAGAGTCAGACCTCATTTAGGTTAAGTGCCACTTGATTGGTTTCCTGTCAGTGGCTTTGACGAGTGACAGTGGACTGTGTGTACCAGAGGGTGATCATTAAATCAACGTGCAAGCATTGTCACAGCAAAGTCTGCCCTCGTCTCACTAGTCACGCACACACACATACTTGTACATGATTGGGGGGGGGGGGGGGGTCGCAAATAATTGAGTTTCTCTCTCATGTACACACATACAGACACAAACACACACGCACACACAATAGTGAGCATCAGAGAAGAGGAAAAGGAGAGGCACGTGTCTATAGAGAGACGGAGTCAGATCTTGTCCTTTTCCCCTCAGCAGTCCTTCAGACCCCAGGGAGTGTGGGGGGACCCCTGCTGTTTATATAATGCACTCGGCCCCCTGGCCGCACTCCAGAGAGTGTGGGTGTGTGTGTGCATTCATGTGCGTTCATGTGTGTGTTTCTCTCTGATGTGTCTGCTCCTGCCATGCCCTGGAGAGGGGGGGTGGTAATGGGGGGAGGAGCGGTGCACTGTAGGATGTCAGCGGGGATGTCATTAAATTCACAGAGGTACCTGTCTATTTCCCCTCTGGTCACATTTCCATGTCATTTACATTTCCATTAACTGGCCATCTATCGTCGTCAAGCGATCTCCCGCCACTCTATCCCGCTCTCTCTCTCACACACACACGCTGCTGAGTTGACACCCACACTCTCTTTTCCACTGCACGGCTAATGCTCCTTCCTGTGATTCTCTATAGAAAACACTGGCACTCTCTCTGGTGAATTTATATTTTGTTTTTTACCCTAGCTCTATCGGTCACTACTATCTCTTTGCAGTCATACAGCGTCTTTCTCTAGCTAATCTTAGGTCTCGGTCATATGTCCTAGTTGTGAATCTCCACTCTGTCTTCCTCTCCTCTGGTCCATCCCTCTCTAATCCATCCCTCTCTCTGCATACAGTAAATCCTCCTCATTTCAATATCTTTAATTATAATTCTGAACTCTATCCCTCATATATCCCCCAGTGTGTGTGTGTGTGTGTGTGTGCGTGCATGCGTGTGGTACACTAGTCACCATCCTTCCAGAGCACTGTGTGTCCTTTGATGCTGACGCTTAATCCATAGCGCAGTGCTCACATTATTAAACAGGGTATGAAATAGCATTATTGGAATAGAATAGAGGTGAAGGTGAAGAGATGATTATTCCTGTTCTTCTTTCCATCCGTCACAGGAAAACGTCTGCTGATGGGAGCAAAGCTCATTTCTGTCTGCCTGTCTAGTAATTTGGATGCTTGCACACTGTCTGTCAGTGTCAATACTCCAAATGAGCTTGCCTCTGTTTGCCTGGGTATTCTATATTTGTCTCATTTCTCTCTCTTTCCCTCTCTATCTCTCATCTCTCTCTCCCTCCTTCCCTCAGAGCTGGATGGAGGCTACCCCCCCTATGGCTACTCTGACCTGGGCATGGGCGGGATGCCACTAGAAGCAGAGATGCATGAGCAGTACATGCCTGAGATGGCCTACGATCCCCGACAGGCCTACCCAGAGCCCCTTTAACACACAGGGCCAGGTCAGTGATGTAGATGCTACCCAGAGCCCCTTTAACACACAGGGCCAAGTCAGTGATGTAGATGCTACCCAGAGCCCCTTTAACACACAGGGCCAGGTCAGTGATGTAGATGCTACCCAGAGCCCCCTTTAACACACAGGGCCAGGTCAGTGATGTAGATGCTACCCAGAGCCCCCTTTAACACACAGGGCCAGGTCAGTGATGTAGATGCTACCCAGAGCCCCCTTTAACACACAGGGCCAGGTCAGTGATGTAGATGCTACCCAGAGCCCCTTTAACACACAGGGCCAGGTCAGTGATGTAGATGCTACCCAGAGCCCCTTTAACACACAGGGCCAGGTCAGTGATGTAGATGCTACCCAGAGCCCCTTTAACACACAGGGCCAGGTCAGTGATGTAGATGCTACCCAGAGCCCCTTTAACACACAGGGCCAGGTCAGTGATGTAGATGCTACCCAGAGCCCCTTTAACACACAGGGCCAGGTCAGTGATGTAGATGCTACCCAGAGCCCCTTTAACACACAGGGCCAGGTCAGTGATGTAGATGCTACCCAGAGCCCCTTTAACACACAGGGCCAGGTCAGTGATGTAGATGCTACCCAGAGCCCCTTTAACACACAGGGCCAGGTCAGTGATGTAGATGCTACCCAGAGCCCCTTTAACACACAGGGCCAGGTCAGTGATGTAGATGCTACCCAGAGCCCCTTTAACACACAGGGCCAGGTCAGTGATGTAGATGCTACCCAGAGCCCCTTTAACACACAGGGCCGGGTCAGTGATGTAGATGCTACCCAGAGCCCCTTTAACACACAGGGCCAGGTCAGTGATGTAGATTCTACCCAGAGCCCCCTTTAACACACAGGGCCAGGTCAGTGATGTAGATGCTACCCAGAGCCCCTTTAACACACAGGGCCAGGTCAGTGATGTATATGCTACCCAGAGCCCCCTTTAACACACAGGGCCAGGTCAGTGATGTAGATGCTACCCAGAGCCCCTTTAACACACAGGGCCAGGTCAGTGATGTAGATGCTACCCAGAGCCCCTTTAACACACAGGGCCAGGTCAGTGATGTAGATGCTACCCAGAGCCCCCTTTAACACACAGGGCCAGGTCAGTGATGTAGATGCTACCCAGAGCCCCTTTAACACACAAGGCCAGGTCAGTGATGTAGATGCTACCCAGAGCCCCTTTAACACACAGGGCCAGGTCAGTGATGTAGATGCTACCCAGAGCCCCTTTAACACACAGGGCCAGGTCAGTGATGTAGATGCTACCCAGAGCCCCTTTAACACACAGGGCCAGGTCAGTGATGTAGATGCATACACACAGCTACACAGAGCTCCTCTAATGCACAGACTCAGCCCGTACTTTCCCCCAGTACACACATACACACAGACACTCACACGCCCAGAATGGCTGTAAAACACAGCTCTGTAGTTATATAGAACACAAATGAATAACTCAACATACCATAATTGCAACGTTTTAAGACCACATGAAACATTGCATTATGTCTAAATAACTGCCTCTTCCATTGAAGGCACAACATGGAAAGGGTGAAATTGGCGTGAACACCATGGAGGGACAGCTGAAAGAGGATTTCACCACAAAGGGAAACTCCTATTTCATGGGGAGACATTGGCCAATCAGGGGCTGTTGTCAGAAAACACAAGAAAAAGAAAAGAAAAAAACAATAACAAGAATTTAGTGTTCCTCAAAATGAAAAGTTGCTTTGTTACAGTTAATGTGGAGGGAAATTGAACTTTAACTTGTAGATGCTGTGTTGGTTTTAGGCGTTTCCTTGCATATTTACATTGCAGATTATTATTATTTTTCTTCATGTGTATAATTTACATGGCGGTATGCAGAGCCACATACAGTAGTCCTCAACAATAACCAGTAACATTGAGTTCAGACAAGAAGTCCTGTTCGCCACATTATGAG
This sequence comes from Salvelinus fontinalis, assembly GCF_029448725.1. Lineage (NCBI taxonomy): Eukaryota > Metazoa > Chordata > Actinopteri > Salmoniformes > Salmonidae > Salvelinus > Salvelinus fontinalis. The sequence goes on along the minus strand of NC_074666.1, from coordinate 81,883,799 downwards.
ACCGGTGGCTAATTGGAACATCAGCCTATAACTGTCTATCACCGCAGTCCAGTCCATGATCCAGACTGCTGCTGGGTCTGAGGTTCCGAGACACGCACCCTCTCCCCTGAATGTGTGTACACAGCCACTCTCTCCCAGGCACACTAAACTACAACTTCAGCTGGTGCGGTTGGTTCACCTCTGTTCCTGTGGACCGGTCTTGCTCACCAACAGTTATAGACACTCAACCGACACAGTATACATATGCATCGCGGACTAATACTTTGTGCTTCAACATAAAACGTGTGTATGATCCAAAACGTCATGTCTGGCAGGCCCGCACCCTTTTACAGCTACTACAACTGACGTTTCCTCAAAGTATGTACGTCGTTGTGGAGGAGGTGTTTTTTTAATGTCTTGATTTTTGGGGTGGTTGGGGAGGCGGGTGGGGGGGGGGGGGTTCTGAGGTAAGAGGCAGGGGAAGAATGCCAAAGAGATTTATTTTGTGACGATGATAATCATATAGCTTTCTGTTTATTTTCTATTTTGATTGGGTGGGGGGTTGTGTGGGGGGAAGCAGTAATCGTGATCCTGTTGTTTGTAGAGTGTGTGTTCTATAGCGACCCCGCTGCACATTCCTACCTTCCAAACGATGGAAAAGGCAAAGAGAAACGAGGGATGATAGAAGGATGATGTTGATAAGCGATGAGTGTACCATACAAATGAAGGGGAAATTAACACTATGAATATGCATTTTTACAGAACATTTTTAGTTTGAAACTTTTTTTCAAATAAAACAAACTATATTAACTAGCCTGTCTCCTGTGTATTTGTATGGCTAATTGGATCCTATTTAGCCCTGAGGTCATTGTTGCTTTCACTCACTGTCAGTCAAGCAAGGTCCAAACCCCATACATACTATAAAAACCATTGCAGGCTGGTGGTGAAGAATCCAAAGGAAACTCTGTCTCACAGCGCCCTCATGTGTCCCTAAAAGGCAGGATATCTGCCCTCTCAGAGTACCACATTCGGGTTTCAAATAGTAATAACAACCCAAAGCTTATGATAAATATACTGATAACTAACCCATATTCATCTGTGCATGTAACAGAGGGAGATCGTACCGAATAAACTCACCCACGGCTTGAAACGGTGCCATTGAATCGGATCTGGGTTACGGCTCCACTGTAACCTCCATTACTGTGCGTCACAAATGCCAAGTGAGAACCAGTATGAAATAAAGTGTATAAAGAGAAGGTAGAGACTCAGCATTAATTATAGGGATAGGATTTCCCGGACAACATAAGAGAAAGGAGGCAGTCTGTGTGTGTGTGTGTGTGTGTGTGTGTGTGTGTGTGTGTGTGTGTGTGTGTGTGTGTGTGTGTGTGTGTGTGTGTGTGTGTGTGTGTGTGTGTGTGTGTGTGTGTGTGTCGACTTCATACAGTATAGGCCTACTGCCACCAAGTGGTTATTGTGGTAATTCACAGCTGGGCAGGGTGTCTGACATTTCCATCTCACACCTGACTCCTTCACTATTTGGAAAGCATGAAATTGAAGGAAAAAGTCTACAGTGCACCCCAGAACATGAAGATAGGTACAACTAGAAGTTGCCCTCTTGCTTATTAAAGATAGTGTTTTAGTTACACATAATGCAGATGCTTAGATGATGTGTGGTGTAGTTTCTTCCAATCCTCCCCCAACCTTGCATTCAAGAACAAGATTTTCAGCCAGAATGATTGTTGCTGTCATAAGAATGTATAAATTGCCTCATGTAACACAGCATCATTCAATACCATTACAGAGAAGTTATTCTAGCCTGCCTCCATTTTGATGTACACTCCAAGATCGTGGATAAATGAAGATGTCTTAGTCAGGCAGTTCACCAATGGAGGTGTCATAATACCCATTAAACCTAGCGGTTAAACAGAGAAATGATTCCAATCATTTCCCCATCATACATTTTTCCCATAGGGGATTTTAGAAACACTTAAAATAAGGGCTGTGTTTCATGTAGGCTTACCCTGGCCTGACGTTTTGATAACCATATAAATCTCTCTCAGACAAGGTGACTTTTATCAATATTTTCGGCTCTATTTACTCTCAGATTCCAAAATGCTAATTACTATCAAAGTAGACTACAAATCCCTGCAAGCTCCTGCGTGTCATCTCTAGCTGACACCTTTGCTAACAGGTATCGTGTCAATTTAAAACGTGCACAAGACACTTCACAGAATTGTCCAATAAAATATTTTTTTTTGTGGTATCCGATTGGTAGTTAGTCTTGTCTCATCGCTGTAGCTCCCGCACGGACTCATGAGAGGAGTCCTGTGGCGTGCCGGGCGCATGCATGACACGGTCTCCAGGTTTACGGTGTGTTTCGGAGGACACACGGCTCTCGAGCGCGAAGGGACAAGGACATCCCTGCCGCCCAAGCCCTCCCCTAACCAGGACGACGCTGAGACAATTGTGGGGGGCCCCATGGGTCTCCCGGTCAAGGCCGGCTGCGACAGAACCAGCTGCGACTCGAACCAGGATCTCTAGTGGATTTATTACTACATTTAACTAACATTAGATAGCATATCCTTTTTGGTGTGTAAATACAGGCAAATAGATTGATTAAAGTCACCTTGTCCTAGAGAGATTTAGTTATCAAAAAACTGTGATTAAAAAAAAGGGGGAAAGCTTGCACAAAACACCCTTATTTTAAGTGTTTCTAAAAAATAAAAAAACAATGGGAAAAATGAATGGTAAAAAAACGATTGGATCCATTTCCCTGTTTGACCGCTAGGTTTTATGGGTATTAAACTAATTGTACGCTGTACAGTAATATCACAGATAGATGAGACAGATATTTCACCAGATGTATAAATGTGAGACATCCGGTTGCCATTTCCTCTCACTACCAAATATGGTAGTGAGAGGAAGCCCGTTTGCCGGCAGTGGGAGAAGATTGAGCTCGATGGATTTTGGCCGACATTCTGCTAATTTTCTCATCAATGAAACATTTGATCGCCATACAGTTTTCTGTTTCCAAAACCAGAATCTATAACAAACAGAGTGAACTACGTTTGGTAGACTTGATTTACCTAATTGTTTATAGAGATTACTTTGTTTAGGACGAGTGCACTAGATAGTGGGCGTTTTCCTAATGACCGTCATGCAAATTCAGTAGCGCACAAATGGTCTTCATCCTCTTCTTGGCGGTAGCTAGCTAGCTTGTCCCAAGTAGATATCTAGCTGGCTAGCTAATTCACAAAACAAAAAAACACGTACTTGGCTTAAATAGCTAGAAATTGATTTCTTTGCAAGTTTTCCCACTGCTAGTACCTCTTCTGTGAATCAACTTTTATCATGATAAGAAACATATGTCATCAATAAATACCTTGTTTACTGTAAAATGGAAGGGAGGAAAATCCCCTTTCCAGTTTCCAACAGACGTTGAAAGGTATGTAATAAATAATAAAGACGCATTTGGAGTAATTATTGCATGGTGAGGCAGACGTCGGTGGTTGTGTAATCAGTAGAGTGCTGTATCCATGACTACCCATCGAATCAATCAAAGCAATGTTCACTGATAGATAAAACATGCTAGCTACCAGTAATGAAACAAATCTGTAGCTGGTTTTAATACAATAGCACGAGGCAGCATGGCTAGCTAACATTACTGTAGTTTACCAACGTGCCTAGCCATATTACATTCAAGGCCATCCCAGGGTATGCTGCACAATCAATAGAAGCCATCTGTGACACTGGGTCATTGCAAAATAATTTATTGAGTTGTAGAACACCATTAAGTACCTCTTAAATTATGGTTGATGTCTGTAAAACATTGTATAGGCAACTACTTATGTTATGTTACCCTATGATCAGATTAAGTAAGAATACCACAAAATATAGTCTACTATAATGATATGCATCTTCAGAAAATAGACAAAATTCAAAAGGTTCTACATTTATTAAATGCCTGTTAACATGGTGAAAAATATAGAACATATCAAAACCATGAAAGTAGAGCATTTGATCACATTATGCATGCATCCCTTCAATATGATAATGGTACAAAACAAACATACACGATGTGTAGCATTAGAGCAGAGCTTCAACACATCTGTCAGCTTTAAGATGGCAGCAACAGAAAATGTTTCATAGGATAAAGTGTGTGTCTTTATTCTAAAGTACTGTCGAGAGTACATGAATTCATACAAACGCTGTTCGTCCGTGCTCATCCATGTTCTAGCGATTTCTAGCTCTTCGAGTAAACAAATAACTTACGTCATGTTCTCTCAGATGCGCGGTTTTGAATGATTCGCTAGCTGAACTAGCTAGTTACTCTGCCAACTTTCTGACACGTGCAGAGTCGGATTTATTGCGCCACAGTTAACGTTAGCTGAGAAATATATGATAGTGTATATAGCGAGCTAGCTACTATTCCTATCTTCTTGCCCATGAGAAATTATAACATGTAACGTATTAAGAGAAGAGTAACGGGTTAGCCATTAATTACCTCACTCAATTATATTTTACCAATAGTCTCCAGTATTGATTCGCAAAATAACAACTGTTAACGAAGTTAGTCGTCATCTAGTTTCTTGCATGTGCGGAGCCCAGCTAATTTAACGTTATTGATTTAGCTAACGTTAACTGTTAACTAACGTAACGTTACCGTTACTGTTCCTCAGCATGTTTTAACTGAAAATAGCTAGCCAAACAGTTAACGCCCACTACAAAACGTTTTAATATCTAATTTGTATAACATGTATAACATTGAACTATATAATTGTAACTTACTTTTATATCTTGGTGGCGTTATAACAGTCTCAACAACGAATAGTTACTTAAAGTTAGCTACATCAACTCAAGTGTTGAAGTTTTTTAAATTATTTTTTTATTAACAAATATCAATTAACAAAAGAGGAATACTGTAGTCACATGCAAACAAGCATACATACAAAATATTTACATTACCAGGAATCCTAAACAAGCAAATCGTATTCATTAATAAAACAACAACTGCCTTTTTGTTTTTCATTTTAGTTAAAGTAGTGCCATTGTAACGGATGTGAAATGGCTAGCTAGTTAGCGGGTACGCGCTAGTAGCATTTCAATCAGTTACGTCACTTGCTCTGAGACATTAAGTAGGGTTGCCCCTTGCTCTGCAAGGGCCGCGGCTTTTGTGGAGCGATGGGTAACGCTGCTTCGTGGGTGACCGTTGTCGATGTGTGCAGAGGGTCCCTGGTTCGCGCCCGTGTCGGGGCGAGGGGATGGTTTAAAGTTATACTGTTACATTGATGCTGTTGACCCGGATCACTGGTTGCTGCGGAAAAAGAGGAGGTTGAAAGGGGGGTGAGTGTAACGGATGTGAAATGGCTAGCTAGTTAGCGGGTACGCGCTAGTAGCATTTCAATCAGTTACGTCACTTGCTCTGAGACATTAAGTAGGGTTGCCGCGGCTTTTGTGGAGCGATGGGTAACGCTGCTTCGTGGGTGACCGTTGTCGATGTGTGCAGAGGGTCCCTGGTTCGCGCCCGTGTCGGGACGAGGGGACGGTTTAAAGTTATACTGTTACACCATATTGTTTAAATGAATTTATAAAGTGAAAAAAGAGTCAACGTGGATTCAGATAGAAGCCCAATCCTGTGGTTCATACCTGGGCATTTCCTCCCAAATATGTTCTCACTCGCCTATAGTAGGCAACCTAGACTTGCCAAAAGCCCTGAGTGATGCCAACTTTAATCTTTGGCATACTCTAGGAATCAGGACCTTTTCAGACCTATTTCATCAGAAAACCACCACAATGAAATCCTTTCAGAGCTCTGCAGTGAATTCAATGTGCCAAGATCCCATTAAAAAATATATATCTTCAAATTAGACATGTAATTTCCTCATTTACTTCCAAGAGGAGGTTTAGAGCTCAGCTAAATGAAGTTGAAACCCTTCTTGTCAGAGCACAATCCATTAAAGGCAAACCCTCCTATATCTATAGACTCCTTTCTGAGAAAGGAGGCTCCTCCTTTACTCCTTTGAAAATAATCTGGGAAAAGGACTTGGGTCTTACTATCAGTGATGAGTTATGGGCGGAGGTTTGCGACAGGGTATACTGCTCCTCTACTAATGTAAAACTGAAAGAATCTAATTAAATTTTTTTTTACAAATGTTATTACACTCCAATGAGACTCCATAGAATGAAAACAGACATTTCTCCTAACTGTAAAAGATGTACCGCTGAAAGTGGAACCTATATGCATGTATTTTGGAGCTCCAGCCCAGCAGGACTTTGTTCTTGATCCTGACAGAGAAAATTTGCTCATGACCATTACATACTTTGCTAAGAAATGTATAATTCTATTGTGGGCCTCTAATACTTCTCCTACATTTAAAATGTGGATTGACCTGGTTGTTGACTTTCTCCCTCTTGAAAAGCTCACTTATGACCTCCGCAAGAGACATCCCAAGTTTGATAGACTCTGGTCTCCACTACTCAACTATATTTCAAATTGGACAGAGTGAGTCGGGTGATTAGGGAAATGAGCGGATACAGGTTGTGTTAGGTACTGTAAAAACTAAAAACGAATTATTTGCTTGTCGTCTCAGCTAAGGCTGGAAATAGCTAATAAGAACCTTGAACTTTAAATTGAAAATAAATAAAGTGAAAAAAGTTAGGTTTTGATTTAGACCATTTGCATTTGTAGATATGAAATGTACCTAATATTATTAGCAGTTAAATTAAATATACTACATCTTTATCAATGTCATATTTCTGAAATAAATCATTATATCAAAACCATTAAATTGTACAACCGGTGCTATTTTTTGGTTGTAACAAAGTTCTGTATGTCAATCCCAAAAATTCTACTATAAATACAGGCAAAAAACAAATGCAAAATGGTCTTCTCCAATCCACAGAAATCACAATTATAGTCAATATTCAGCTTGAATCTTTCCAAAACATGTTTCACAGGATAAATTCTATGTAACATTTTAAGTTAAACTTCCTTTACCTTGTTACTGATACAATATTTGTTAGCAATTTTCCCTGCTTTCCCCCACTGTATATCACCATAGATATTCGACCAAAAAAATCTGGCTGAGGGAATTGTAGTATCACAGGCAATATTTCTAATCTGTTTACTACTACATTTATCTTTGATGTTAATATTGCCAATGAATATATTTTCATGTAAATCTATGTTACTTACATCAACCACAGAGGAATGTAAAAAAAAAAAATACAACCCCCCTTGGAATCGCATAAAAAACAATTGCATATTCTTTCGGGGTTATTGGAATTCTAAACTCAAGAAATTCCCCATATGAGAGTAGATATCCATCCTCATTCAATAACTGACCAACCAAAATAATTTTATTCTCAAACCAGTTACGGAAAAAATTGACTTATTTTTAAATCGTATGTCTTTGTTGTTCCATAGAAAGTATCTGCGAAGGGAAAAAATGTATTTATATGCTAACATCCAAGCTAAAAGGGCCTGTTTATGGAATTTGGCCAATTTTACTGGGATTTTATCAACATCATAATTACATCGAAGCAAAAAACAAATGTTGAAGTCCCTCTTCTCCAAATCTCCAGTTTACTGTTTTTTTTCACTGTCTTTTTTACTGTTGTTTTTATTTATTTACTTACCTATTGTTTAGATAATACCTTTTTGCACTGTTGGTTAAAGCCTGTAAGTAAGCATTTCACTGTACCTGTTGTATTCGGCGCACGTGACAAATACACTTTGATTTGATCGTCTGCATCTCATTTTGAACTTAATTTGAATATGATGACGATGTATTTTATTGACGCCACGAAGCCATCTGACTGACATCTGATAGACCAAATCAACGCGACTTTGAAAAACCCATCTCGACACTTGATCCCACCTACTCGGCTCATTTTCCTCCCATTGGAAACGACAGGATTTTTTCCCCGACAGGATGTGGTCTATCTTAGTAGAACATCTTTGGTAATATTGCTGTCGCTACTATTTATTATCACAACGGGTGATCGCATTGACAATTCACTTCCTGGAACCACTCGTTGGTGCCCTATTGTCCCCTCCCTGCTCTCCCCACCCCGCAGATATTTCGCTTCTGCCCCCCCCCCCCCCCCCCTTCCCTCGGCGGGGCGGGGGCCATAGGTAGACCAGAGTGGCTCCGCTCCGAATAAATTAGGGAGTGGGGTGTCTCGCTTTCTTTACCATCTCTAGTACACTGCGGTGTACATTTTCCATCTGCACACTTCCATCTTCACTGCTTCAGCAAATCTGTGCTGCAAGTGAAGGGTGTGAGAGTGAATGCAGGAGTGAAATATCAATGGCCAGCTTGGAATTTATAATACACTTGAGATGAAGGAACTACCGAGAACGAAGAAACAAATATGAGTTAAAACGTCAAATATCAAACGAATGGGCTGCTAAGGAACTCAAGTAAGTGAAGCAATCTAGCTAGCCTAATTAAGCTAACTTGCAAGGGTTGGCAACTCTGGCAGGTTAACCCAGCTAGCTCGCTGCAGATCCTGTAGTTAGCTATTATGACAGCCATTAACACATTAGCCGAACTTGATAGCCATGATGCGCTCGCGCCATGTATGTAATTTATATAGCTGAGATTCATAGCTAACGTTACGTTTAGTTAGGATGTATCGTAGCCATGCTTTATTACAAGATGCTAGCTAGTTGAGCTGTTGTGTATGGAGCTAGCTAGTTATCCTTTTGCAGCAGGGCCTCCGCGATGGCTTCAAGTTTGTATGCTAATTGGTTAACTAGCTAACCTTAGTTTGTCAGCTTGCTAATTTACATAACGTTAGTCAACTAATTGTTATGCTAACTATTGGCTAATCTGACCTAGCTACCGATGACCAGGTTTATTTGGAGATTTCACACTATTGGATTACTTAACGCTATCTACAGTCGGCTCATTTACATTCCACAGCAGCACTGACCAAACGTTAGATATCTGCTAGCTAGAAAGGCCAACTTGCTAATGAAATGAAGACGTCATCAATAACAATGTCACATGAGCCCAGAAGGTTAACATTTATTAGATGGCTATCTAGCTACGTGGTTTAAAATATACCTCTACTTAGCTAACTGTGCTAGTTGACAAATTCATACTAGATAACATTATCAATGGATGAGACTGAAATGTCACTGGATGACTCTGAAACATGTTTTAATGCGTTATTGCAGGTGGTGACAGTTTGTATCTGAGAACCCAGGCCATCCACAAGACTTGTTCAGTGGGTCAAGATGCCTATTCCTCCCCCTCCCCCTCCACCCCCTGGAGGCCCCCCTCCACCCCCCACCTTCAGCCAGGTAAGAACTTATTGAAGCATGGAAGGTGCCACCTGAATGCAAAATGCTTCCTGTGCAACTAACTGTGTGGGTCTAAGAGAGAACTGTATCAAACAAACATATGATGGGGACATATTAATGGGTTTGAGCCATGATGAAGGCCTAGCTCCAAACCATGATGTAGGCCTAGCTCCAGTGTAGTTAATATGAATTAGTTGTCCAACCAACTTGACAACTCATAGGTCCCTTTTTCGAAGGGATTTATATTCACTGGTGTTGTGTTGTGAATTTGTTTCCCCTTGTGCGGAGAGCACTACTGAAATCTGAAAAAAAGCTGTTCTCGTGGCCCGTGATTGTGCGTGCTATCCTCTCCCTGCCAAGCCCAATCAGAGGATGTGTCTCAAATGGCACCCTATTCGCTTTTTATAGTGCACTGCTTTTGACCAGGGCCCATAGGACTCTGGTCAAAAGTAGTACACTATATAAGAATTAGGGTGCCATTTTGGGATGTACGCAGAGCCCTTCTGGTTTATTCAAGTGATTAGCGCTGCTCGCTCAAGTAATCATCCTCAACATCTAATTCACGCTAATTAATGACTTGATGCGAAAGACTCACGAAATAGAAAGTCCCCTATCAAGAACACGTTCTACCCGGCTAATTCCCTTGCACCAACTGTGACATGGCTTTCTGCAAGCCTGTCAGGCTATGTATAATCTCGGTTAGTTACGGGCAAGTCTATGGTCCAAATAACCCCCCCCCCCCCCCCCCCCCCCCCCAATCCCAAATTTGAAAGACGCCTGTGAAATCGTGATTTATCCAAAGCACCCGATCTAATGCTGCTCGTTATCTCACGCATCCCATTGTATCATAAAAGATCTACTGTACTGTTTATGTAGTCTGTCCACGAGAAATTAGGTTATGTACTTGGTCTGTTCTCCGGTAGCATAAAGTGTGCTGTGGTGCGCTAACTAGAGGACACACACTCTCTCTCTCTTCCCCTCCCTTCGCAGGCCAACACCACCCCACCCAAGCTCAATCGAGATGAGGCCAAAGGCAGAGGAGCCCTGCTCGGTGACATCCACAACGGGGCCAAGCTGAAGAAGGTCGGCGTGGTCAATGACAGGAGCGCACCCATCTTGGAAAGTAAGGCCACAGCACCACTAAGGTTCACCCTGGTGTCTCAGATCTACTATTCTGGTAGTGTTTTACTGACTAATCTGATTGGATGGAAGTAAGAAGCACAGAACTGATGAGGCTAGGGTAGTGCATGGAGCACACTCACTGGGGGTCAAGGTTTATTTCGCAGGCTTGAAATGGGAGACCACGAGGGTTATTTTACATATAATAGGTTACTATTGTAATGTATGTAATTTAACCTTGTTTTCCCTGTCCAGAGCCTAAAGTAGGTGGTGGTAGTAATGGAGGTGGAGGCGGCTCGTCAGGGGCCATTCAGCCAATGGGAGGTCTTTTCCAGGCAGGTGTGCCTAAATTACGACCAGTCGGAGGCAAGTATTTAATATCCTAACTGTTATGGTGTCATTTACAAAGATCTCCCAAAAAAATCTGGACCGCTGAAGGAGTGGTCCGTCAAACTTATATCGGGGGGAGGGTTTAGAACAGCAATTGAATTCCCTTCCATTATATTTATTGCTGGCAAGTTTGGGAGCAAGCTAGTTCGTCAAAGCACGATTGCAATAGGTGAAAAATGAGCACTGGTTTTTGACTGCGTAGGTAGGGCAGACCGTCAGGTTTCAGTGTTGTCATTGGGCTGTAATAGATCTGACACAGGCACTGCTGAAGGAGATTTGCTGATTCACAATAATGAGTTCCCTAACCTGCACGTCTGCATTGGTCTTAGATGTCATCATAGGCAGGGCAGGGCCTTACCATCTGTCAGGGAGAAAATGTTAGAAAATGGATTATGATGACTAAAATAACCTAATACACTACCGTTCTGTAGTAACTCTGCACTGAGACATGTCCTCATGTTTCTCTGTTCATGTATAAATTCATCTTCATATAAATTGCTGGTGACATGACGTGACATTTTTTTTTTGGTGCAGATGGCTCGGTTGGCAGGTCAGCCCTGACGCCTCCTGGCACGCGCCCCGCTGCTCCTCGCCCTCCTGTTCGCCAGGACAGCACAGAATGCTCAGCCCAGCAGGCCTCTCCCCCGGAGCACTCCCGATCCCAGAGGCCCTCCCTCCCCGACCTCTCCCGCCCACTCAGCGGAGGCAGCCCAAACAGTGGCATGAAGCACAGCTCCTCCGCCCCTCCACCTCCTCCCCCTTTTTCTCGCCGGGGCAATGCACCCCCTGCCCCAACTCAGAAGGCGCCACCACCTGCCCCCTCCTACAACCGGGAGAAGCCCCTCCCTCCCACGCCAGGACAGAGGGGAACTTCCCCGTTGCCGGCCCGCAACAGCGCCCCTCTGCCTCCTTCTCCCAACAACAACCGCCGGCCCCCGACATCAGGGGGCTCCTCAGCATCCTCCTCTTCCTCCTCTCTGGGTCCACCTCCTCCCCCGTACCGCCAGCCCATAACCAACGGCCCCTCCAGCCCGGTTAACGAAGCCGCCCCGGAGCTACCTCATAGACACAACTCCCTCAGCAAGAAGCTGTCGCCCGGACCTGGACACACTCCAACCCGGGGGCAAGCTCCACCCCCGCCGCCCTCCCCCTCCCCGCCAGGCGGACGCCCACCCCCACCAGTCCGTGAGCCCCCCGGCAGAGGAGCAGGTATGTTCCTACTCGTGCTCTCCTTGTTCCTCTACCTGTAATGGAGCTGGATTAGGGCCAGCTTTAATGCTTTCTACTGTTTGTGTTATGCGTAGTTCAGTTACATAATTCGGTCATGTTCTCACTGCTGTGGCGCACTATTTTTTATTTTTTTTTACCTCCATCTCCTCTTGTCAATCACCTATCATAATGTGAGGCAAGCGAGGAGAGGAGATTTGTTTATTAGTGTAGAAATTAAATGAGTGTGGAAAAAGCTGTGGCAAGGTGTGGCACTACAGTCAGTATGATGGCATGTCATGACAGGCCTACAGCGTTCCTGTCTTGCTGTTGTATTGTAATGACTGATGGTTAGCCAGTGTGGCTGTTCTGTTATTCCTTAATGACCATATCGTTTGTCTGTACAGCTCCACCCCCGCCTGGGTCGACTCAACGAAACGGTGGTCGGGATGCCCCCCCTCCGCCACCCCCCTACAGAGGTAGCCCCTCAGAGCCTCATAGCCGTGGCAAGCCCCCCCCTCCACCCTCCCGTACCCCTGCCGGACCCCCGCCCCCTCCCCCACCTATCCGCAATGGACACCCCTCCATTTCCCGCTCCTTCGTAGGTGAGTCGTCTTCCTCATGCTGCATCACCTGACCTCAAATTCGTTTTCCCTCTACATTAACAACCAACTCATTTTGTTAGTCAATCTACTTCGGAGTCTTTTGGAATGTATAAAATGTTGCAGTCCTAGTAAGTATTGAATCTGTAAAAGTGAAGGGAAAACTATACATTTGAGTTGGGTAAAGGGTAAACTGGCTTTACTTTATTTGTCATATAATACATGTTGTATTGGCTCCTTCGGATGGATGACTTTGAATTGGATCAGTACAAAAGAGGGGATTGAACTACCATCTCTTCACACTCTTCCCTACTTTTCTTTCCGTCCTCTCCTCCCTCTTGCCCTTTGTTGACCTTCAATGGCCTTGACCACCAACCCTGACCTGAAGCTGTCATCCTCCTAACCTTCTCTCCCTACAGATGACTTTGAGTCCAAGTATTCTTTCCACCCTCTGAATGACTTCCCTGCTCCAGAGGAGTACCGGCACTTCACCAAGATCTACCCCAGCAAAGCCAACAGAGGTGAGGGCTCACTTATCAGTGTGACACAATATGCCAATAAATAATATACACACATTTTCTGGTGCACAGTACAACATTTTTTTTACATGAAAGGAATAGCAATATTTTCCCATAGGCCTATAGTTTATTGTAACAGCTTTTTTTTGTTTTGGCTGTGTCTTTGGCAGTGATGAGGGGAGCTCCTCCTGCACCGCCTGTGGGAAGGTGAACACTGTGAGACCACTTCACTTCTACTGTACAGGAGACAAGGGTTATACACACACACACACACACACACACACTACTTTCTCACATAGAACCTAATATAACATATACCGACATGCTTCTCATTTGATAACATTCCATTTCACTTAAGCTCCATAACCATTCACTCACACGCTCGCCCTTGAATAGCCCAGGAATATTTGCTATGGCAGTCATGCTCCATTTTGAAGGTGGAGTTGGGAGCTTACTTATGCCATTCCCAGCCTGTGTCCGCGTGGGTGAACTTGCCCTGTTTTGTCACAAAGGCATACTTACCCATTGATAGTGTTTCCACGCTCGTGTGGATGGGGAACACTTTGACACTGGTATGAAAGACATCCACCCCCATACCACACAGACTGTTGCGATTTGTCAAAATGGGAGTAAAAAATGTCCTCCACGTCATCAGAGTATGCACTGTGAGAGCCCACATCACCATGCGACGGGAGAACACCAGTGACTCTACAGCCTGGTTCTAAGTGTCTAAAGGTGATTGACTTTTTGGGACCACTGTACCCCTTGCTGATGTAGGGAACTGCTACTGTTTGAAAGTTCTCTCAGGTATACAGTTTGTGGAACAGAGACCTGGAGATGATGATATTGGAAAGGCATTATTAGATGAGAGATTCTCTCCAAAAGTGCCAACTGAGTCGGACCTGAACTGGGAACAGCATACCCCCCCCCCCCCATCCTCTCTCCCTGCTGCAAGGCTGCCGGGGTTTCTCTTATGAATGGTGGGACGGTCTGATCAAAGCAATAGTTTCATACGTTCTGTGATTGTTGGCAGTAACCAACACCTGTGACAGTGACGATCGTTGGTTTGTGAAAAAGTCTTCCTGTTTAGAATGATGATGCACATGTATGGGATCTTGCAGCGAGGAATCTCTCCCTCCCTCCCTACGCAGAAGAAAAAACTAACCAGATGGATGCATGTTGTCTTTTTTTTCAGTGTGTGTCTGTCTTGACAAAATGCGTGAGGGGTGAGCTTGTTAGTTGTCCTAAATGCACAGCAGAAGGTTTATTATGCCGTCTAACACTAGTCTGGGTCACTGAAACCATTTCACGACAACTAACTCATACCAACACTACAACCCTCACTAGTTCAATGACAGAGCCTTTCAAATGCATTGCATGCTACAGGATGCTGAACCAGTACATTGACACAAATACTCAACCTGAACCCAGGCAATGAGTCGGAAGCAATCCAAGAGTTTATTGTTCAAAATTGATAGAGAGAAATTATGTTGAGGGGTAAGTATGCTTTCAAATACAAACCTTTTCCTGGAACTCGGCAGGATAAGGTTTGTTGATACCCACAATAGCCACGTGATGGCAGTATTTTGTTTTTCCATAGGGAGATGTGGGACCTACAGTATATGCTTGTGATGCAGTACCCATTCAATTTGTCTTTATTTATTTTTTTTAAACATACAAAGTTGTATTATGGATTTGGCCAATGTTGAGTGAGAGGGCAGTACAGACCCGTATGTCTGAAACAATTTTGAGTCTTCTGCTGAGGGTCGAATGGACAAACTAATGACCACTTCCATGTTGTTCAACTCAATCCTAGTTAAAATGTAATGTAGTCCTTACATTTCTTTGCTTAATGCACTTGTGACCACAAGACTGAAACAAATGCACATTGTTACACGGGGAGGTGAACCTTTAACTCTGGTACCTGTGATTTTTGTTCCTATTGTTTATGTGTTGTGTGGGGTTAGTCTTGTTCCTTATTTTGAAACGGCCCTGCACCGTGACCGAACCCCCTTAAACTGTCACTCACTATTCATTGTTTATTTCAACCCTTGCTGGTCTTCTGCCTTATTATTCGCTGTAAGAGTCAATTCAGGATTTGTAAAAAAAAAAGAGAACCAATCTAAGTTAATACACCTCATATGGTAGTCATGGCTATTCTACTTTTAATATGTATTAAGCTTGTAATATAGTGACTAAAACGGGGATAGGTAACGCCAGGCTTTTGTCAGAATCCAGTGACAAACTGTTAAGTCTTCTGCCTTCTGTCCCCCTTTAGATATTCCCTCTCTGTGTCACAGAGGGCCTGTGTGGCCATTTCAACAGGAGCAGTATGTACTCACATTGAGAGAACCTCCTTGTTTGTGTCTTCTCATCCCCCATTTCATACTTTCATACTTAGCTTAATCCAGGCCCTGATTCCTTCTGTACATTTCACCCTTCTGCGTCAGACATGTTGTACCAATTCAATTAAAATGTCAGTGATGGAAGAAAAAAAAGTATACTTTTCCTGTCTCTGTCCAGTTCATTGTCATCTGTTATTAGTGACGTTATGCAATAACTTGCCACAGGTTTTGGTTAAAGGGATAGTTCACCCACATTACAAAATTACATATTTATTTTATTTTAGGGGGTAGATAGATTGACTGGAGCTACAATGTCATTGTCTGCATCATTTAAAATATATATTTATTTTTTCCCCCATTGTGTTCCCTTAATTGGAGTAAACTAATGGGCAAAAACACTTAGCTTATACACTATATACACAAGTATGTGGACACACCTTCAAATGAGTGGATTTGGCTATTTCAGCTATACCTGTTGCTGACGGGTGTCTAAAATCGAATGCACAGCCATGCAATCTCCATAGACAAACATTGACAGTAAAATGACCTTACTGAAGAGCTCGGTGACTTTTAACATGGCACAGTCATAGGATGCCACCTTTCCAACAAGTTAGTTTGTCAAATTTCTGCCGTGCTGGAGCTGCCTCGGTCAACTGTAAGTGCTGTTTATTGTGAAGTGGGAACTTATAGGAGCAACAACGGCTTACCTGCGAAGTGGTAGGCCACAAGCTCACAGAATGGGATCGCTGAAGCACGTAAAAAATAGTCTATACTCAGTTGCAACACTCACTACCGAGTTCCAAACTGGCTCTGGAAGCAATGTCAGCACAAGAACTGTCCATCGGGAACTTCATGAAATGTGTTTCCATTGCTGAGGAGCCGCACACAAGCTTAAGATCACCATACGCACTGCCAAGCGTCGGCTGGAGTGGTGTAAAGCTCGCCGCCAGTGGACTCTGGAGCAGTGGAAACGCGTTCTCTGGAGTAATGCATAGTGCCAACTGTAAAGTTTGGAGGAGGAATAATGGTCTGGGGCTGTTTTTCATGGATCGGGCTAGGCCCCTTAGTTCCAGTGAATGGAAATCTTACCGCTGTGCTTCCAACTTTTTGCGGCCACAGTTTGGGGAAGGCCCTTTCCTGTTTCAGCATGACCATGTCCCCGTGCACAAAGCGAGGTCCATACAGAAATGGTTTGTCGAGATCGATGTGGCAGAACGTGGCTGGCCTGCACAGAGCCCTGACCTCAACGCCATTGAACACCTTTGGGATCAATTGGAACGTCTGTGAGCCAGGCCTTATCGTCCAACATCAGTGCCCAAGCTCAGTAATGCTCTTGTGGCTGAATGGAAGCAAGTCCCCACCGCACTATTCCAACATCTAATGGAAAGTCTTCCCAGAAGAGTGGAGGCTGTTATAGCAGCAAAGGAGGCCCAACTTCATATTAATGCCCATGATTTTGGAATGAGATGTTCAACGAGCTGGTGTCTACATACTTTTAGTCATGTAGTGTACATACTATATACAATTTACGGACACAATGTATTTTACAATAGTTATCTTGTTATTTTTAGTCCCACCCTTCAACCCCTCCCGGCTATCTCTTAACACCATCCAGTTTTGATTTCTATTTTCTATGTTTTTCAACTGTGCTGTGATGTTTCACAAAAGTTCTGAACCTTTCTCATAGTTTCTACAGATTGTAAATTAAATTTTTGGGGGGGCTAAAAGTATTATATTATTGATCGATTGACTGACTTTTCAAATCACCTATCAGTGCTATTTGCAGAGTGACCTGCAGGTAAATGTTGCAATTCTTCAGTTATTCCTGTAACCTGCATCCAGAAACAAGCTACAACACCAAAACAGTAAATCTGCAGAGCTGGGATGTTGTATTCCCTATATACAGTGAAAGTATTCAGACCCTTTGACTTTTTCAACATTTTGTTAGGTTAAAGCCTTATTTTAAAATTGATTTACATTACAGCCTTACGATTTATTTAACAAAATGTGGAAAATGTCAAGTGGTCTGAATACTTTCCTAATGCACTGTATATAATATCCTATTGGTTGCAAAAATGTATAATTTAAATTGAAAAATTCTAAGTTTTGAATATTTTTGTGTATACGCTCATAAACCATGTGCCATGGAATCGGTACATCGAAAATCTCTTCCCAACTATTTTGCCATCTTTTTGACACAGTTGTCACTTTTTTGATCCTTACATTAAATTGGTAAACTTTTTATTTAGCACAATTTCCTTTAACCAATTTTGGTCTTTAATGCAGGGCCAACAGCCATGTTCCGTTCTTTTTCCCAGTTCCACCTGCCTCTTCCATTTCTGCAATAATGCTGCAATGAATTAGTTGGTTGTAAATGTGGGTAGAGCAGACATTTCCATATATTTTTGTTAGCTGCACGTGTGACAACTCCATGCAGTAAGTATATTTGATTTTAGCCATAATGTTTTATTATTTGTTCTGTCTTTTCTCTTGGATTAAGCTGAAATTACAACCAACTCTCTACAGCTTATTTTAAAAATAGTAATATTTTGGAGATAATTACATTTTCAAATAACCGAAAGTGAGAGGTAATCTGAATAAAGGTAATTCTTGAACAAGGGGTGAGACATTCTACTAATCTGTTAGAGAACAAGTTCAGATTTAAGTATAACTTTTGTATGACTGAAGCCTTTGGTGAAAGGTCTAATACTATAATATTTAATCATTTCTGCCCCCCGAACCATGCTGGTTAAGTGTACCTTGAATTCTAAATAAATCACAGACAGTGTCACCAGCAAAGCACACCCACACCACCTCCTCCATGCTTCACGGTGGGAACCACAGATTTCGGAGATCATCTGTTCACCTACTCTGCATCTCACAGACACCGCGGTTGGAACCAAAAATCTCAAATTTGGACTTATCAGACCAAAGGACAGATTTCCACCGGTCTAATGTCCATTGCTTGGCCCAAGCAAGTCTCTTCTTATTGGTGCCTTTAATAGTTGGCTTCTTTGCAGCAATTCAACCATGAAGGCCTGATTCACGCAGTATCCTCTGAACAGTTGAGATGTGTCGTTGACTTGAACTCTGGAAAGCATTTATTTGGCCTGCAATGAGGTGCAGTTAACTCTAATGAACTTATCCTCTGCAGCAGAGGTAACTCTGGGTCTTCCTTTCCTGTGGCGGTCCTCATGAGAACCAGTTTCATCATAGCGCTTGATGGTTTTTTCGACTGCACTTGAAGAAACTTTCAAAGTTCTTAATATTCTGCATTGACTGATCTTCATGTCTTAATGATGGCCTGTTGTTTCTCTTTGCTTATTTGAGCTGTTCTTGCCATAATATGGACTTGGGTCTTTTACCAAATATGACTATATTCTATATACCACCCCTAGCTTGTCACAACACAACTGATTGGCTCAAATGCATTAAGGAAAGAAATTCCACAAATCACATTTTAACAAGGCACAACTGTTCTTTGAAATGCATTGCAGGTAACTACCTCATGAAGCTGGTTGAGAGAATGCCAAGAGTGTGCAAAGCTGTCATCAAGGCAAAGGGTGGCTACTTTGAAAAATCTCAAATAAAATATATTTTGATTTAACACTTTTTTGGTTACTACATGACTCCATATGTGTTATTTCATAGTTTTGATGTCTTCACTAATATTATACAATGAAGAAAATAGTAAAACATTAAGAAAAACACTGGAATGTATAGGTGTGTCCAAAATGTTGACTGGTACTGTACATAACTTTAACCATTGTCTTAGAAATTCTCAAGAATTGATGTTCCAGGCATTTATAAATAAATTCCAGTCATACATTATCAAAAGCTTTTTCAAAGTCAGCTATGAATACCGGGGCCTGGTTTCCCAGATGTTGCATAGTGTTCTGTTGTGTCCAGTGCTTATATTATCTCCAATCTATCGTCCATGTAAAAAAACCTGTCTAATTAGGATTAATTATATGCACTATGCATTTTGCCAGAATTTTTGCATCATAACACTGAAGTGTAAGGGGCCTCTGATTTTTTCAATGGACTGCATCTTTATTTTTACCACTAGGGTCCTGTTTCAGTAGTAATGAAATCAGACTGCCTTGTTAAGTATCTGATAACCACTCCTGTAAAAACGGTAGATTAAAACATACTAATAACGGTCCTCTGAGTACATAAAAAAAGGTTTGGTATATCTCAACTGCTATGCCATCCATCCCTGGAGTTTTCCCGGACTTAAAGGCTTTAATTGCATCAAGAAGTTCCTCCTCTGTAATTTGGCCTTCACATGAGTCTTTCTGTACAGATGTTAATTTTACATTATTAATAGAAGAACATCCATACAATATTAAAGCTGATCCACCACCCCCCCCCAAAAAAAATTTTTTTTAAATCTTTGGTTAGTGGAGATGGAAGAGACTGAAATGAAAACATATGCTTAAAGTACTTTTCTTCCTCTTTCAAAAAATATGGTTTGGTGAATCATGACTGACCATAATTTTTAACAAGTTTCAGTGAATTATTTTTGGTAGCATTTCTATGTTGAAGATTAAAAAATAATTTGGTACATTTTTCCCTATTCTATCCAGTTCACTTTATTTTTTATAATATATTACACTTGATCTTTCTTGATTAAGTTTGTCCATTTCTTTTAGTTTGTCCTCTAACTTATTCTGTGCTTCTATGGTAGAGTTTCTATTGCTATCTATCTGTACTGTTTGTCCTATTTCCTTTGTTAATATTAACTCTTTTGACCTAAATTGCTTTTGTTTTAAAGATTAGTATTGAATTTCCTCCAAAAGGCACATTTAAAAGTGTCCCATTCAATAAGGCTGGCCTTGTTAAAAGTTAATATGTGGAAATTCTTTCCTTCTTCGTGCGTTTCAGACAATCGGTTGTGTTGCGACAAGGTAGGGGTGGGATATAAAAGATAGCCCTATTTGATAAAATACCAAGTCCATATTATGGCAAGAACAGCTCAATCATTCTATGTGTGGCCGCTCTGTGAGCCAATACTGTATGTTAAGTGAAAATTGAGAAAGAGGCAGTAGCCAAGGTTAAAATGGCAGAATAACCCAACAGCACACAGGTGTCATCAGAAGAGGCTTTATTTAGGTGCGTAGTATCCGAGACCAGAGTGAAGGGCCTCCCCATGGTAAAAAGAGCAGATCGACTCCCAAACCCTCAGCCCCTACCTCCTAAACAAGTGATCGGTGTAAGCAATATAGTGATACTTCCATCTAGCCCATCACAATGGGCAAAGTGGAGGTCTTACTACATTACCACCTATCCAAATCTCCCAGACCTACACATTGCCTAGGGGTTAAGGGTTGATTTGACACAACTGCTCGGATATAACCTTGGACTACGTCTAATGACACATCTGAGTTTCGGGAGAGATGACTGTAAACACTGACTTCTGTACAAAAACAACCCCCCACGCGAGTCAAGATCCCTCACCCCAGGCCTCCCAGTCGCTTAAGAAGAAAAGAAAAAAAACTGAAGAAATATGCTGTACAATTCATCTCAACTACAGTAGCAGACTCCATTTCAGTCTCCATTTACACCCGTTCTCAGATTTACAAAACAAATAAAATAATGTCCTTGCATCTTACATAAAATAGAGTCTCCATATTATTTAGCTATTTACACATAGAATATTTACATTACAGCTTTATCGTACAGGCATTGCCAGGCAGCCCTCCGCGAAGGTCGCGAACCAGGGGTCCTGAGAGAGTTGCAGGCAAACAAGTGGTGTCAACGTCACTGGGTCCAGTTGTTCAACTCCATATACTTTCTATGAGAAAATCATCAATCAGCATATTAGAAACTATGGTGCAGTACAACTGGCCATGATGATGGTACCATGCCTATAGAATAAAACGGGCCTTGGCTCTTTTGTTGAGAGTTCTGCGACAATGGCTTTGTTAAATTGCGATAAAAATGATATTGAACTGAACTATACTGAACATTTTATACAATCACAAACAATTCTCATGCTGAAAATGTGCCCTGAGGTCAGGCAAAAGTGCTTTGTTGTTACAAATTTTGTTGGCCTCCCATCATCTGTACATAAAGAAGGGTTTGTCTTGTGATGGTGAACCTGTGGCCTCAGTCTGAACCCCCTAAAAGGGTGGAATTATCAAGAGCTGTCAATCAACAACTGACTCAACCAATGAGAGAGATCTTTGACGTGGGGAGCCAATAAGCCTGCAGCACATCATGGGGTTCAGAGACTTTTCATTCCACCATCACCCGAAATACCACGTCTTCTTGTGACACGGTGGAAGCTTTTGTTCAGAGGTATAAACTCTGGGTTTATTCTAGCCCAGAAGTACTAGTAGGAACTAGCATAGGAGTATATCTTCTATTATCCAACTGTCGCTGACTCGTTGAGGGCTGCCGCTGAGCTGTCGGTGGTAAGTGCCCATGTTGGCTGGAGGGGAGGGGTCAAGAGTTAGGTTAGAGGTCACGGAGTTAGATTGTCTCACATCTGAGTACTTCACAGAGAACAGATGGGACAACAGTAGGAATAGAGTCTGTCTGGGGGTCAAATGTCAAAGAGACTTCAGTTCAACTGGTCTAGTAAAACAAAGCCGGCCTTTCCCCATTTGGGCTAACCATCCTGGTTTGGGTAAGTTCAGAAAGGTCCAGTTGGGGAAGGGGATTTGGTGGCAGTGCAAACTGGACAGGTTTCACTTGGACGTGAAAGCAGAAGCATGACTTGGTGTTGGGGAAACAAAAACAAATCAAACAAAAGCCTACTATTCATTTATCCTCATTTTCTGTACAAAATGGCTGTCCAATCTGCTAGTCGAGTCAGTCCTGAAACCTCGTGCCCTCCTCACACAACATGCTCACAAAGTCACACGCACAAGGCTTCAAAGAAAAGAGTTCCAGTCATTTTTCTCAGCCGTTTCCAGCCGTCTGAGTATTGTACACAAAATCAGCAGTGGCTCGTGACAAGCAGACCGGGAAGGAGGCTGGAGGAATCCAGGAAAACAACCAGCATAGGAAGGTTACAAAAATGGCTAGCTGATTCAGCCAATCAGGGTTGAGACCATTGAGGGCAGAGTTGCAATGGAGAAGGGGGGTAAGGTGGGTATGGGTATCTCTCCCTCTTTCTCGTCCCTCTCCCACTCATTCGCACTTTCTCTCACATGTCTTTGGGCTCTAGCTTGCAGGACATTTCAAAGAGCAGGTTCTGATTGTCGATGACCTGCAGCTGGCGAACGTAGGCCTTGGTCTGGAGGTGAGAGGGGGAAGGCTCTGCATCCAGAGCTACGAAAGAGAAAGAGGTCGGTTTATTAGTTAAACATACCCCCAACAAAATAATTTATGCAGTAATCATATTCACCCCCTAGATCAGGGTCCCCCGGGTCAAATTTGGCATGCAGGTGGTTTTATTTGTACCTCCAATTTCTTAGCACAAATATATAGGTTGCAGCTGATTTCCTGGTGTTTTTACACACACACACACACACACACACACACACACACACACACACACACACACACGTCTAAAAACACTAGGAAATCAGCTCCAAGTTATTTTAATTTAAGCAACCCTTTCGCAAGTATTCCCACTCATAACAGAGGAACGTGATTCTATTCAAATCAAGGTAAGGTTTTAGTCAAACATATATGTTTGGGATTCTTGAGGTCAATTTGCAGTCTACATATTATTTGTAATTATATTCCATCCCCCGACCACCCGCTCAATAAAAAAAAATGAGGCCCAAGGCTGAATGTAGTTGATAATCCCTGCGCTAGATGGTAGTGTTAAACCCCCAGAGAAGCTGCTGTGGCGTGCAATGTCCTAATCTCACCACCGGATGGCGGCAGAAAGCCCTAATATTTCCACTTGACCTAACAAGAGGATAGCAGCAGCATCTGCTCACGACGAGCCCACACAACGCAGCAGGCAAAGAAACTGGTTTGATTCAGTTCTAACCAACAGCAAAACACTTTTTGTCAGGCAGGCTAACAATAGCCACAATTTGTCCTTTCCCATTCTGGGCGCAGAAAATCCTCCTTGGATGCGCCGTTATCCTCCTCTGTGCCACCATCACAACAGCAGCAGCAATCTATAGGATTAGATGGCCATTTACTCCAGAGCCCATTTCCAGAGCCATTTCCTTTGGGGGGTTTTCAATGGGTTTGTGAATGTGGTGTATGCCTGAATGTACCCTATAGCTGTCAGAGAACACAAGGTTAAACATATCCCTGTGTGCTCTATCTCGCTAAGCAGAAGTAACCTATGCGTAATGGAATCAGATGACCATTGGCAAAAGTCACTCAGCTGGACAGAGGGAGAGAGAAAAAGAAAGGAGAGATGGGGAGAAAGAGAGGGATAGAAATGACGGGGTAATTCAAAAGAGCGACCCCTGGGTCACCGAACGAAGCACTCCATACAGTCCATTAGGGTACAGTGGTAATCTCAGACAATGTACCGCCGTAACTAAGCCCTCTAGGATTTACACATCTAAGCACAGATTCATTATAGCACTGTGTACAAAATAATACAGCCCTAAAAAGGGTTTCAGCACTTCCTGTAACTGGTCTGAGTATCCTGAATGAAGGCTATAGAATATTTCAGAGTGAAAATAAACCCCATTTTGAGAAACCCAGAGTGAAAATAAACTCTATTTTGCTGCTTTCAGGTAGAAGCTATTCAACTAAAGGTTCTACACACACCAGTTACGTCAAGTCTTGTTTGTGTTCTTTACGTCACAAAGGAGCTTAAACCTTGGAAGCCAGGTGAATGAACGTGTCCTCTAATAGACAGAAGTTGTAACTAGATCTAAAGTAAAATACAGCAACAAAAACATTAACCCAGCCCTGGTCTCGAGTTTCGCGTTTCAAATGTCACGTACACTAGTACAGTGAAATGCCTTTCTTGCAAGCTCCAAACCCAACAATGCTTAAATAAATATCAACGTAGCTGTAAAAATAACATACGGTACAGTACCTTGTGTTATTTTAGTGCCGTTTAACATTGTGTGGCGTTTGTCATTAGCCAGTGCAGTGTCAGTAGTGTTATCATGAGGAACATTCCGATTTTTTTCTTTTTTTTTTTATATCTAGATTAGCCTCTTTCTACATATAATATGCTTGTACAAGTGAAGAATCTTCAGCGGGTATAAACCTCTATGTGTTGTCTTGTATGTAGAGAGGCCAAGTCGTTCATGTGCTGAGAAACCTCTCTTTGTGCCCCATGTCAATAAATATACAGAAGTAAGAGGGTGGAGATGACCAATGTTCTACTGGGTTACTGAGTGTCTTTGCGTAGGGTCTTATATTATGTCAGCAATCTCTTGTGTGCGTCGATTCTGTAACAGCGTTAGCTGGATTTGTGCGAAACATCAATGGTCTTAGTGTGGCTAACAGTGCCGTGCTTTACTCAAACTAATGAGCGTAAGGCACGGATTGCTAAATGTTTCCGAGTAGTGCACTAGCACGATACAAATTAATTACACTGACTCTTGGGGATGCTGCCTCTAAAAATAGTGGACCAGTCTGTGAGTTAAGTTGCGTAATGCTAGACTACGCGATACCGACATTATCGAGTGTTTAGCATGTCATGCCACGTGATAATAATGATACTGAACATTTAACACGCTAGGTTGTGTGATAACCATATCACAGTGTTTTGAGCTGCACTCGGTGTGGTGATAATGTTAATGGGTGTTTATGCACACTAGGCTATGTAATGGATGATAATGTTCAAGTGTTTACCTCAACATAATGGCGTGGTTAGCACGCACGGCGGTTTGTCAGACAGTAATATCATTATGTGTTGAGAATGCCTGTGTGTGTGGCGGTGGTAGTGAATGGCGGTTGTGTGATTGAACGGCCCTGAGGGCTGTGCTGTTCTAAACAGATGGTAGGGTGGAGCTCGGCTCCTTCAAGACTATTCTTAACAGACAGGTGTGCCTGTGGCCATTAATGCTTACCTAGTTGAGAGCTCCTGTATCGTCTGATGCTCCTCACCATCTCTGCAACTTTATGCTGGAAGAGGAGAGGAGACGCGTGTAGTAAGACAGTACTCGGGGAGACCAGGGGTGGTTGACCAGGGAATCACGCTGATTGTGCCGAATAGAAAATACTTGTATTTCGTTGGCTATTATGTCAATGGCTGAACGTACACTCACCATCTTCTCAAAATTGACAAGCTCCCCATGAAATGACTTGCAACTCTCGTGGAGGAAGGTCAGATCTGAAAGAGAAAAAAAAGAGAGAGAGAGAGAACGAGAGAGAGAGAGAAAGGTAAACACACAGTGAAGGCAGGGAACAATTATGTAATGGCTTGTCGACACTCGCCCCAGCAGCTGCCCTTGTCTACCGGTGCTTTAGCCCACAGACGGAGGAGAGGTAGGACCGAGAGAGATGAGCCAAAGAGTCAATCTGTGATACCTCAATAGGAACTGGAATATGCGGGTGCTGGGTGAAGGGGGGGGGGGCATGTTTAAATCGGGACACTACGCCCAGTCAGGAGGAATGTTCTGAATGCTGCTGATGGCGCTAGACCTGGGGAGGGAGGGAGGGAGGGTGAGTGGCGGAGGGAGGGAGGAGGTGAGGCGATACGCTAATGTGACTTTTTTTCACCCCTGGACTAAAGATGCTATGAGCGGAGCTTTATGAGCTGCACACTGGACAGCAGGCACACCTTCTCTTCCAAACCGACACACATATACAAAACACACACACAGAGCAGATGCACTTTGCTAACCAACTCTCTATCACACAAACACACAGCAAGCATATGCATATTCCTCCTACCACCCACACACACAGAGAAGTCAGATGCACCTTACTCTTCAACACACACACGCCTGCTTGAACAGTTATTTAACCACAGAGATTAACGGCTAGCATTCTGAACTAGCGAGCAGGGTACCAGGAAGCCCTCACTGAGCTGTTAGGTTACGGACAATAATACACTCCTGCTATAACATAACATCCATAACATTTTGAACATACTTCACCTTGCCACCCAGGGTAGAGTGAAATATCACAGAGAAGAATGAGAGGTTGTACAAACATTTAAAAGGTGGTATGCCTAGAATTGTGCAGAATTTCTCCCCTATGTGGAAGCTAGGTGAATTGCAACAGCAATAGGCTGCATCCAAAACCAATCTCCCCCTCTTCCCAAAGTATTTTACTTTGGTTTTGGTCCACCAGGTTCAAACAGCTGTAAAAACGATGTTTTTTATTATTGAAAAGATATTTCACAGCGATTTAGATAGTACAATGATTCCCTACAGTATTCAGTGCTTGTTTTCTCAAACTGAAATTGAGCGAACAGTGTAGAATATTAGTAACCAGGACAAGACGGAGCAATTTCTACATGGCCACTTGACCTGGTTTCCACTAGACAAAACACAGCCAAAATAAGCTTTCCCATTTTGACAACAGACGCCGCTCCTGCAGGAGATTTTAATAGATGAACATCACAGAAAATCACAACACTGGTGGGTAAGTTACTGTGAAACACAAATCATTCCACTATTGCTGCAGACATATTATGGACATTTTTTGATGCAGATTTGTTTTTAATCCTATGTGTTGCACCATTAAGAAACATTCAGCAATACATATAGCAATGCTTATGCAGTATGCTAAGCTGCTATCCAGCAGTTATGTGTCCTATCCATAGAGAATGATAGAGTACTCCCTATCCATAGAGAATGATAGACTACTCTAGTGCCCAAAAGCCTGTTTTGGCATGGGCAGCGCCATTTTGTAGTCAACTGGGTGGGACTTGCTATGGTTTAAAGGGATAGTTCATGGATTGCTGTACCTTGTCCATAGACTGCTTACAGGGTAAGGAAACCAATGTGTTATTTCTTCATTTGGGTGAACTATCCCTTTAAGGGAGGATCACATACTTCTAACCAGGTCATCAGGATGGATCAGCCAATTAATTATACTTGTGCGTAAACATTCCATAACTGCAGGTGGCAGTAAAAAGCCAACCTTGGTTTTATACCTGTTCAAACAACACACGCCAGATGGGAGTATGGACCCTTTCAGTTTGTTTACCAACTCATGAAAACAGTACAACAAAATTGACTACAACAAAATGGAGATGGCCTCAATGGCGCTGCCTGTGCGCTCACAGACGCCATACTGGGACAGATACAAAGATGAGTCCTCTATCATTCTCTATGGTCATGTTATGAAAAAGTGGAAGCATCTAGCTGTGAAAGCAGCCGACCTGGTAGCCATAGAGGTTGGTTTTTACAGTATGTACATTGTCTTGAACATTTGTCTTGTTTAAGTTTATGGTCCTCTGTAGCTCAGTTGGTAGAGGGTTCGATTCCCGGGACCACCCAAACGTAAAAAGTGTACGCACACATGACTGTAAGTCGCTTTGGATAAAAGCCTCATTATTTTACATGAACATTTTAGTCATTGGGCAGACGCGCTAAATGACTATATTATATTAGAGCCTGGTATACACAGCTTTCAAATAGAAAACATTCCACACGTTTTTGGTGTCTAAGTGACATTGACAAGGGATTTTATACCCAAGGGGGAGGAGAAATGTACAAAGAGAGCGAGATAACGAGAGGGAGCGACAACGAGACAAGCACACACTAAGTGTAATATACCACACATTAAGGAAATTGCACACACAGTGTTATGGTGTAGAATAATGTAAGTATATATTGTATGTAGTCTATAACCAATCTATTATCACATTGATGAATACAGCTAGCCTATAGAATAACGGCAGTGGTATTTTGTTGATCCAATTTCTGAACAGATCCAATTCTTTGTTGATCTAAAAAGAAATATGAGAATTCCCTTGAAATGATTAGATTTGAAAAAGTGAGGAATGGAGAGATAGAAAAAAAAAAGAGTTGACACTCAAAGCGGGGCACGTGGCAATGGAGGAGGGAGGTCAGGGTGGAGGGGGAGGGAGGTCATTATGGAGCTGATCACCTGTGGAGGAGGTGTGTGTTCTCAAAGCAGAGAAATGAATGCCACCTGGTTATGTTGAGACAGGGTTCCATGTTGAGTTAAGAGGGTGTGAGAGCGGAAGAGAAAGGAAACGAAAGAGAGAGAAAACGTGCCTTTCTTCGATAATGAGGGACTTCTGTTAAGTCGGCGCGGTAGGTTATGAAGTGCCTCAATGCCGATGTGTGCCTCAAGTATGTGCTCATGTTGCATGTGTGTGTGTGTGTGTGTGTGTGTGTGTGTGTGTGTGTGTGTGTGTGTGTGTGTGTGTGTGTGTGTGTGTGTGTGTGTGTGTGTGTGAATATGCTGGATGTCTTTGTACGTCTGTATATGTAAGTGTACGACTGTGAATGTACCGCAGTCTTTATTCATTCCTCAAGAGGATGTAGAAGTATGTTACATGTAGACTCCAGCATCGGCTACATCTAACATGAAACAAGTATGATCGTCGCATACTTGTGTTGCCCAGCAGGGAGACAGCATGCTGAGCTTTGTGTTTGTGCAGGATTGAGGTAGCCTGAGTACCATTCTCTTCGGCTAACATTCCACTGCCATTCCAAATAACAAGGAGTAGCAAGGAGTGGAATGTTAGCTAAAAGAGACTGGTACCAGGCTAGGGTTGAGGGAGAGATTAACTGTGGGTGTTAATTAGCAAGGCGGGGCTCAACGGCTGCCTTCTAATCACACTACACAGCATTGTGTGTGTGTGTGTGTGTGTGTGTGTGTGTGTGTGTGTGTGTGTGTGTGTGTGTGTCAGAGATGTTATGAGCTCACATCTGGACAACATCTGGGGGGGCGCTGTGTTTGGGGGGGGGGGGGGGGGGGGGGGGTTGTAGATGTTTGTGCCCCTGTTTTCAGCACCACACACAAACACAGTGTAGTGTTTCCTCAGCTGTGTTTTTGTATGCGTGTCAATGGCCAGAGAGAGGCCTTGAGTAGCGGCCCGACGTCACTTATTTAGTCTGTGGTTTGAGCCAATGACAGCCTGTGTGGATGGGGTGTGTGTGTGTGTCAGTGTGTGTTTCGTATTTGTGAAGATTTTACTTTTTGCCGATGAACATATGCATTTGGGTAGTGGAGAGAGAGAACTATAGTGTTTGTGTGTGTTTACTTGCTGTGTATATAATGTATGTGTGTCACAGGAGGTTGGTGGCACCTTAATTGGGGAGGACGGGCTCGTGGTACTGGCTGGAACGGAATAGGTGGAATGGTATCAAATACATTAAACACGGTTTCCATGTGGTTGATGCCATTCCATTTGAACAGACATTATTATGAGCCATCCTCCCGTTAGCAGCCTCCACTGGTGTGTGTGTGTGTGTATGTCTGTCTCACCTTTGAGCAGCAGTGGTGTGAAGGGGATGAGAGGGGGTCTGAGGCTGCCCATCAGGTCTCTGTACGACTTGTGGTTCCTGGATGGATCCTGAAAAACAACATGTTCACTCACTCACCCTTCACTAAATGTGCCTTATAAATGAACCCATAGCCACATACAGATTGGGGTAATTTACTTTTTGAGGTCAGAAGACCTCTTATGAATCTTGACTGACTGAAATGGAACTTAGCCCAACCCTGATATACAGTAAGCCCATATTATAAGGACTCCCTTAACTGTCCCCTTGGAGACCTCGAACAGCCACTCACCGCAATGCTCTCAAACTGCTGGAACTGCTTCCTGAACTTCCCAGGGAGGCCCTGCCACAAACCACAGACAAATAGTCCCCAGAGTTATAAACAAATCCCTACGCCAGAGTGTTTGCTGACGTGTCAGCCTTATGTGCATGTTGACTGTGTGTGCATGGAGGGGTGTGTATCACAGGAAGTTGGTGGCACCTTAACTGGGGAGAACGGGCTTGTGGTAATTGCAGGAGCCGAACCAGTGGAATGGTATCAAATACATCAAGCACATTGTTACCATGTGGTTGATGCCATTCCATTTACTCTGTTCCAGCCATCATTATGAGCCGTCCTCCCCTCAGCAGCCTCCACTGGTGTGTGTGTGTGTTTTACCTCCCAGGTGAGGCGAAGGCGGCTGACTGCAGGGTTGTCCAGCCCCAGGACCACAGCTAGGAAGGACAGCAGGTCCTGCTGCTGCTTACACCTGGAGTTCATTAACACACATGTTAGATATGACTAGACAATAACACACACTTCACCATAAACTAACACCATAAAACACACTGTTAGGAATGACCAAATAACACTACTTGGCACTAATCTAAACTATTATTGTGGCCATACACACTATTAAAACATATATCATCAACACAGCACACCTAGTTGTAACATAATTCAATAGGACTGACAGACACCCAGAACTCACAGAGCTGCGATCTTGATGAACTTGCGGAGGAGCTGCACCCTCTTGGGCAGCGACTGGCACTGCAGGATCTCGGTGGCGACCCAATGCTGCACCTCGCTGCATCGCTGCAGTACCAGCTCGAGGTTGAGGGGGCGCCAGCGAGCCTGCTCGCCGTGGAACACATAGCACACAAACTCCACCTGGACATACCAATGAAGAAACGTACAATAAGTCTAGAGCATTGAAAGTGTAGGTAGACGACACACAGCATAAAAAGTTGTTATCGTTGCTAACTTCTTTTGCAATTATTTGGCAGAGGTTCTGCCCAGTACTATCAGCTCCACCAATCACGGACCTCATGCACGCAGCTGAAGAGCTCCCAGTCAAACACCACCAGCTGAGTGGCTACCTCCTCAGCACTCATGTCATGTAGTTTACTGTCGCCGGGCGACCAGTGGATCTCCTCAGGTAAGGGAAGCTAAAGAGAAACAAAACATTTTTTAGGCTTCTTACCAGAGAAGCTTTGGACTAAAACACCATTGTTTCATCTCCTTGGCATATTTTTTTATATTGGTAACTTTCTGAGAACTATAATGAATCAAATGTAAACAATGTTGAGTGCTATCCAAAATGGCCACCAGCCAGAGCTATTCATTCCTCTCCATTGTTAAGTGATAACTTGCGCTCTAGGACTCACCAGGCTCTCCAGCTCAGAGGGCTCGCAGGCAAACAGGTGAGTGTTGACTCCCAGGGTGGTGAAGACGGCCTCGTCGCTAGGCCGGAAAGCGGCCTTCTCTGAGAACACAACAACACAGATGAGCTCACACATCAGCACACACGCAATGGATTAGTGGAGATTCCAGCGAACACATAACAAAAAGCACACAGAGACATGCCAGAACATCAACAAACTGTTTTCATCTCCATAGAGTCAAATCACTTTGGCAGCTTAGCTCCGAGCAGTGGTGGGTAGTCGTTTGTGGATTTAAATCTAAACCTCATTTGTGGATGTAAGCATCGCTGTTCAAACAATCATGTCAAAGCTTGCATTGTCTGATTGGGTGTTGCTGTGTTTTTTTCCATGCAGAACGCAAATCAAAAAGTAGGCATGGCGAGAAGTAAACGTAGGTTTAATGTATACAGTATCTGTGTGTGTGTGGGCCAGTGTGTGTTTGTGTGTGGTCCTACCCCCGGCGGAGGTGACAGCCACCAGCAGCAGGTTGCCAGGTTGGGTTGGCTGGTCTTCGCTGTACTGCAGCTTCTCCCTGACCAGCGCCAGGATCTCCCCCACGCGGCACGACAGACGGCTGCGGATCGTCACGTACGAGTGGTCTGGCGTGTACACCCTGCAAAAGACTGTGCGCGCGCACACACACACCCTTTTTAACTTCACCAACATGGCTCTAGTGTGTACAACATCTGTCCCATATCCTCATATCTATTTGCCTGTATCTGAAGACCTTAAAGGAAAATACCACTCAAAAAACAATATTTTTTGCCTTTTTATTTTTAAATAGTCCACTGTTGATACGGTCCCAATTTCTTTGCATGTGAGAAATGACATTTTCAAGATATAGAACTTTCAAAATACAGAAAGTGTCACAGTAGGATGCGTTTTGCATCACATCCTGTCTCACTCACTCTCATCTGATCCCCGGAAGGCCTCTCTGGGCTGCAGACAGGCGTCGATGCGGCGGAAGTGGCGGAAAAGAGGACGGACCTGCTTCTTCCGAATCTCCTTGTCCTCCTCGGAGCTGCTTAGGAAAACACAGTAGACGGTCTGTCAGTCTATGCATCCTTTCAAAGCCAGCTAGTTTGTAATTGGCTGTGATGGCTTGTGTGCCACAGTGGGATGGATCCAAAAGGTCTCTATGTACCGTCGCCTGTAAGCAAGTAGATTGTAATTAATAGGGGCCAGAGTTCTTCCTTACAAGGTCAAGGTAAACTCCTAGCCCTATTTATAGGGGAAAGCACCACAATAGTTACAGTGCAAGAAAAGCCCGTGTGAGCTAGGAGGCTATAGGAGGAACCAAGGCCATTAAAAACAACCTATTACACGAATTAACAGTGATTGTGCAATAAAGGCTTTGACTAAAGCAAGAGGTGCGACACAGCAACATCCAGCTGCAATGCCTTTCGCAGCCCCAGAATACCAGAAACGCTAGCAGACTGGTGATAAAAGACGAGGCTGCGGGCTCGGTGTGTGTGTGTGTGTGTGTGTGTGTGTGTGTGTGTGTGTGTGTGTGTGTGTGTGTGTGTGTGTCTGGCTGGGGTGGATGTGTGACTTACGGGCATTGGAGGATCTCGGTCCAGCGCTGAAGCTTTAGCACGTCTTCCACGAGCTCAGGGAACTGACTGAGTTGTTGGACTGCACACAGATACAGCTCCTGAGGCAGAGGAGAGGAATTACTTTCAGAGAGCGAGTGCACTTTGTGCCTCTGTCTGTGTGACCACCAGCACTGTGTGGGCAGTTGCAGTTCGTCACAAGATGTGCTGCTAGACAGAGAGAAAGAAAGAAAGCCAGACAGAACACGACAGAGAGATAGGTAGACGACAGTGGAGACAGAACGGAGCAGTGTTAGAGGCCAAGGGCTCTGTGTGAAGGAAACCGACAGAGATGTGTTTTTAATGTGAATATAGAAGGAAAGATCGAAGAGGCCAAAAGCCTCATTTCCCAAGGTGTGTTCAGCTGAGTCATTTCCGTCACCATGACAACCTGGGCGGCCCTAACAGGCTTCTGCCAGAATCAACACTCCACACACAGCTCCCACCCAGAGAGAACGCCACAGCACACTGCCTCGATGCCAGGCTGCTTGGATGGAAGAGCAGGTGTGTGTGTGTGTGTGTGTGTGTGTGTGCTTGTAAAGTGTGTGTTTAACACTGACGAGTTGTTAGATCTCACGCCATCGTCCTTCTGGATGGCTGTTTGTGTGTGCGTGCGTGGTGTATCTGTGTGTATGTGCGCACGCGTATGTGCATGCGTGTGTGTATGTATTCCATGAGTGTGTGCTGGACCAGTACCTTGGGGAAGCTGTTGGACCTCTCGCCCTCTTCCTGCAGCAGTTCTCTGTATGTGTCCAGGTAACGGAAGGCAACACTCAGCACAGCCTGCTTCCTCTCTGCCCCGTCCCAGCTGGGCCAGCCCTCCCCTGCCTTCCCCTCGACACCAAATCTGAACCCAGAGTCAAGGAGAAAAAAACGACACAGAGACCGAGAGAATATCTACTGATGGCTGTCATTAGGAGATTGATATTGAGGTTGGGGAAGATATGGAATCATTTGGAGAAAGCAATTTTCTACTTGTGTACTATCCACACCAAAATTATTTATATGTCATACTAGCAAAGGATACACACACACACTTTGTAATTCTATCATAGTTGCACAACATCGGTTCCGAATACATTCACGCACACACCACACTGACAGAAGGCACACATTAAATTACCACTCACACAAGCGCATGCAGACGCTCAAAAACACCCTGTAGAAACTCTAATAAACTCACTGAAATACACAGCTGTAGAACCATGGTCACCTGACACGCAGATGGAAAAACACTGTATTTCAGTGC
Source organism: Salvelinus fontinalis (assembly GCF_029448725.1). Classification (NCBI taxonomy): domain Eukaryota; kingdom Metazoa; phylum Chordata; class Actinopteri; order Salmoniformes; family Salmonidae; genus Salvelinus; species Salvelinus fontinalis. Next base: position 81,849,485 of record NC_074666.1, on the reverse strand, counting down.
GGTGCTCAGAGTCAAACAAGCAACTCGTAATTACAGCTTAGCCAGAGCAGAGCGCTGTGTGAAGGCTCAGACACACCCATCCATTGCCCACACACACACACACACACACACACACACACACACACACACACACACACACACACACATCTTTTCCCTCCAGCTCCCAGCCACATCAGGAGGAGAGGAGAGCATCTTAGCAAATAAAGCAGTAAAGAGTTTGAAGAGCTCTGCATGGTGCAGCACCAGAATTAGTGTGATATTGGGATATTTTTCATCCGGTGACTTGAGGTATACCATCATGCGTCATACACCATCATACGTGCGCATGCATGCAGACACGCATGGGGAAACCTGACATCCTATCCTAAATATAAAAAGGGACTACCCACCGGACTCCGCGGTTAAACCGAAGGGGCCTACCCTGACACCCTCCTCTATTTCAGACCACAATCCAAGTCTACCACAGGCCTGTGACCTACAAACTCACACGCTGAGCAGTATTTACCAATGCCTTGGATGACATTCCAGATCTAGTCATCCTATATCTATGATCCCCTGTTCACCTGCTTCTCCCAGCTCCAGAAACCGCAACCTAACCCTAAGGCCAGCTGCTGGGTTTATATTGCACTGCAGGATCTTATTCTCTCGGTTTTGTTCTATTGGGTTGTGTTCTATTGCTGGTGTGGGAGTTTGGCCCCAGCCTCCACAGTGGCTTGGAGTCCCTCCAAAGCTCTTCAACATAGCCGGGGTTCTGGGCTTTGATCGCTCAGCCACTACAAGTGTAGTGTATGTGTGTGTATGTGTGTGTGTGTGTGTGTGTATGTGTGTGTGCGTGCGCGCTCATGCCTTTTGAGTGTGTGTGAAGGGTCTGGGATGAGTTACTCAGGGAGAGTGACGTAAAGGGAGGAATTCTCAGTGTTCCTAATGGAATGGGAGGTAGCATTTGTTTTCATTTCCAGAAGGAAGCCAAACGTGTTTCCACAACAAAAGATCTGATTAGGGCCAGCGAGACCGAGGGAGAGGTGTGGATGGAGAGAGGGAGAAGAGAAAAAGAATAGGTGGGAGAGAAAGACAGCGGGAGGGAGGAGGAGAGGGGAAAGGGTTAAGAGGTACAATGGAGAACAGGCTGGATCATTGATCATGTGTAAGAACACCCCTACTCCATACTCCCCCCCACACACACACACACACACTGGGGCGTCTCACTAGGGCCCAGACAAGCTGCATTAAGGGCAGCGAGGCATGCGGACGGTCTTTCCCAGAATGCCTTTGTGTTGCAGTCTCCGTCGAGAGTCCCATTGTCGTCTGGAGGGCCGCTCAGGCCTCTAAAACACACAGCCAGGGTCTTCAGTGAGGGAATGTAGGTCAGACACACTGAACGGGGACACTCCACACACTGAACGTCCACACTCCGACAAACGCACAAACATAGACCACTATCCCTTACACACAGACAGACATGCACCGACATACTCACAAATGCACACAGACACACATAACATCTAGTGGAATACTTACTGTCTCATCACTAAAGATGAATGTCTTTACTTACAGTACGTACACCCTTCAAAAAAAGCAAGCGATCATAATGGGGGGGGGGGGGAGCTATGATAATGGAGGAAAATGAACATTCTAAAGCCAGAGATAGGCAGAAGCCTCATATCATATCTCTTGGTCCACTGTAGTGTAATAATATGGGAAACGGAGTTAGCCACTAGGCAGACGTTAAGTAGTAGTGTGGCTCATTGCCAATGAATGCACTACTACTGCGACCCAAATCCCAGCTCTGCGTCGGGGAACGTTGCTCAACTTTACTGAACCCCCTGTGGTGGTGCCAAAACAGAAACACTGTTCCTTGGCTTGGTGCAGACGGGAGCCAGAGGAGTTGTTGTTACTGAGGAGTTTTCGGTTCTTAAACCTTTGGTCGAGCGCTCCTGCCAAGTTACGAACAACAGTACTGGATAATCTTACTCAAATTGAGCGTCGGCCTGACTGAGTAGCCTAATATGGCTTTGATACTGTAGAAAATATGAATATTCATAAAGATTATGAATTTTAAAAATCGGCTAATTTGGAAGAGCTTTTACTTGAACACTGTGTGCATGTTCCATAAAAAAAACAGCCCTTGCTTTTAACATAGCGAACATCATATGCTAGGCTACTTAACATGTTGCTTCAAAAGACAAAGCAAACCTTTTCTAAAGCAAAAAAAATCGGTGTCAAGGCTAGTTCAGTGCCATTGTTTATATTAGCCTAGCGAAGTAGCGGCGTTGAACAACAAAACACCATTATCTTGGCGCTAACGGGCACTCGAACAGGAAACCAGAAGTGGGCCACCCTCGCCTTGCACAGCGGATGGGAGTGCTCGGACCGAGTCTTCCTGGGGATGTCTGGGAAGGGTGTGCAGGTGTGTGTGTGTTTACACATTGGGGCTCCCAGGTCAGGCTAGGCTAGGAAGGAAAGGGAAGGTAAAGGATACTGCTGGAGTAGGACCTGCTGGAACCTGTCTGAGGCCAGGAAGATGGGGTGTGTCAACATGAAGTCATCCAGGAGGGTTTCTGTGGAAACGAGAGAGAGAGAAAGAGAGAGGTAGGTAGGGAGACAGAGGGAGAAAGGATAGAGAACGGAGGAAAGGGAGAGGAAGCAGAAAATAGGCAGGGAAAAAAAAGTAAGAAAAGGATTATGAAGAGGGGATATTGGGAGATAGGAGAGGAAGAGAGAGCGGAGAGAGAGAGAGAGAAAAGCATGTTAATTATGCATGGCTATGCTTCTACAGCCGGTGCAGCTGTAGCTCCACTGTACTTGTTTAACCGGTCATGCCCCGAAAGCTCAAATTTGATTATTGTGTCAGAGAGAGATAAAAACGGGTGCCTGAAATCCCTTAACGTCACCTTTGTCTGCTGTTAAATCCCTGGCCCTGGCGCAGCGCAGGGGCTTCTGCTACCGGGCTAAGATAAATCCTGTCTCAGTGAAACCGCCACCTGGTCCTCTGTGCTCCAATTCAGTCTACAGTCTATAGCTCTACACACCAGAGGGGAGGCAATGTGGTGGCCTCTATTTATAAACCCTGACTAGGAGTCTCGGACCGGCTGGACTGCGGTTAAATCGCCCCAATCCCACTAAATCAGATGAGATTTCAATGACTCGTGCTGTGTTGTTATTATTATTATTATTATTGTTATTATTATTTCAAATGACAACAAACGAGGCGAACGAAATTGGAAAGTGTAGGCCTATTTCCTCTCTGGTTAGGGGAAGTTGTTATTCTGGAAAAGCAGTAGACGGAGTGTGGAGTGATTGTTCCCAGTGACAGGATATACTTTCCCTAGTTTACTGCTGGTGTTATGGGGATAAGCAGGCTAGTGGATACTTAACCTCACAGGGTCAGGCATATGAGCCAAAGAGTGTTGTATTTTACAGACAGATATTAACACACTGACCATCAACAAGACACCACGCGCACACTAGGGGTGTGAGGATGTTGACAACGTAGGCCTGCAGACGTGTCTGTTCAGGATATGTAGAAGGGGGAAAAAAACGAAGGTGTTGATGAAAATGACTAGAAGCTGCGGCACAAAAAGGGGCGCCCCACATTTCATTACCCAGAGTGCATCATTAAGAGAGCACTCACTAGCCGTTGCTAATCAAACTGCCCCCACGCTCGATCCCAGACTGAGACCGTCACAAACGGGAACCCACTGACCTCTGAGGACAGAATTTGGCACACGTTGGAGCGGGGCTGGGACAGTGGAATGGCAATACCTGCTTAGAATTCATAAAGCGTAGAAAGCATGGAGGTGTTGCTGTTCGATCACTACTAGATCAAGACCTGTTCAGACCATTCTTCCTCCTGGCTATTCTAACTATATTTCAACAGGAAAGAAAGACAAATACTGTGTGACATTGGATTTGGCGAAAACTACAGAACCAATTCTCTGCATGTGATTCTATTGCTTGATTTTAATAGAGGCTTCTGATCCACTACATATGGGAATTAGGCGCTTCCAATGAATGTCATATATTTGTCGGTGTCCATGTGCGGATGACATTTAAATATGTGTGCTTGTGTGGTATTGTGCGTGTTCGACCGTGCATGCTAGTGTGTGGCTGTGTGTGTGTGTGTGTTAAAACGTGCTAGTTTGTGGGCTAATGTGTGTATCTGCAGTCGTTGCGTGCTGCAGCGAGTGAGTCCACGCATCGTCGACCTCTTGGCAGTACTGGTTTCCCACAGTTGCCTGGGAGATGCCACGTTGAGTGGCTGCAGTGAGACTGAGCCCAGAAAGGCAGCGAGAGAGAGAGAGTGGAAGAGCGGCAAAAGATGAGCAGAGGAAGCAAACGGAACGATAAAAAGGAAAGAGTATGAAAGTCAGAAGACAGGCAAAGCAAAGAGAGAGAGGAGAGGAAAGAGAAAGCGAGAGAGCGCGACCGTGGGTGGCGGGGGAGAAACAAATGGGATGCAAAGGAGAGAGAACCAGAGGAAAGAGAGGAGAGTGCATGAAAGAGAGAGAGAGAATAAGAGAAAGAAGTGAGTGAGTGGGTGAGGAAGAGTGGTGAAGGGCCGCGGGTCTCAATCACCTTCCCCATCATTATTCCCCTGGAGCTCTGTGTGTGACCACAGGAAAATAGCACATCCTTTCAACTCTACCTGCAAAGGAACAGCAGGGCGCTACAGAGCTAGCTATGAAGTGCAGTATGGCAGAGGAGACCATAGAAACTAATAGCATAGAGAGGACACATTCCCTGTTTGTTTCATGTGTAGTTTACATGCTAAAGTCTCATAGTAAGAGGCCAGCATAGATTAGAATGTGAGAGAAGTCATGTTTGACTCATCCAATATGGCTGCCGGGCTCTCGGGCAGGTTGCCACTGTGTTTCATTGGTGATGTCTGTTCAGGTCATTCACCTTCTAGACGAGGGGGAAGACCCATTGTGACAGGCTCTTGGATCCACACAGTGGTAACTGAGAGAGATGGCCACTGATAATCTCCCTGCTCCTCTGTCAAACTAATACAGTGTGTCCAACCTCTACGACAAAGAGAGACAAATAGCATGCGCCGAAGATGGATCGGTGCACGTAACAGGGTGGGGAGACGTTTTCCCACTCTCCCTCTCTCCAAAGCCTGTTCTCTCACTTTCTCTCCTCCCGCCACGTATTCTGCTGAAGCTTAAAGTGCAGAAAATCTCTGGCTCAGATTAGAAGTGAGCACACTGCTCCACATGACAGGAGTGGGAGAGAGGAGCACAAATCCAACTCCCACATAAACACAGACACAAAACACATACGCCCAGAATCTCAAACATGTGCACCCCCACGCACACGTTGTACATGTACACATAAACGTGCGTGCACATTCATACAGAGGTAGATTATTCCTAATGGACACTACACATAGAGGCACGTACACAAACTCAACTAATTTACAGATGACAGACTCTCTCTCATTCAAACAATTGTGCATGAATAGAAAAACAGACAACAAAAAAAAAACACTCCCTCCCTGCAATGCCTCTGATCTCAGGGTCAAAGCACTACTGCCCACCTCCCACAGTCTGTGCCTGAATCCAAACGGCAAGAGGGCTGTGGTGAAGTGGGCAGAGCATACAGCCTTGAAGTACACCCTGTCCTTCATCCCCCTTTCTCTCTGGCCCTGCAGGAAGCATAAAGGCTGGGAGGGGAGGAGTGCACACTCCCTTCAGGGGTGGAAAATGGCAGGATGGAGCGATGGGAAGGAGGTTGTGGTTCAAGTCACAGCTGTGGACCACCTTATACCAGGGCGGAAGGGGGAGGAGATTTAGCCTCATAACAACAGGTCTGGAGACCGTTCATAAAGCAGCAGCTGCACATGTGGTTTGGATCGGAACCAGTGGGACTGATTCAAAAACAAGGCATTTACTCCTGAGGTGCTGACCTGTAGAACCCTCTACAACCACTGTGACCCTGCTGATCATCTATGAACATTTGAACACCTTGATGAACAATCTGTCCTTAATGGCCACGTACTCTTATAATCTCCACCCGGCACAGCCAGAAGAGGACTGGCCACCCCTCAGAGCCTGGTTCCTGTCTAGGTTTCTTCCTATGTTCCAGCCGTTCTAGAGAGTTTTTCCAAGCCACTATGCTTCTACATCTGTATGGCTTGCTGTTTGGGGTTTTAGGCTGGGTTTCCGTACAGCACTTAGTGTCATCTGCTGATGTAAAAAGGGCTTTATAAATCAATTTGATATTGGAGAGACAGAAAGGCAGATTTCAGCCCATCCCTAGCTACCAGCCGAACCGAACAAGTCTGGTATGCAGTTATATAAACTGTGGCGCGTATCCCGTTTCTATGGTGACCTTATCTCTTTGACTGTACTCTACCTTACTATGCGCATACAAAAACACACACCCTCTCAGCTCTCTCTCAAGTGTTTGGGTTTCAGCATGAAGCGGTCAGACGGAGAGGTAGAGAGTGTGTGTGGGCGAGTGTGTGTACTCTGCATCTGCCTGTGGGCACTTGTTCCACTAATCTGGTCCATCTTCCCCACGCCAACTCCCATTCTCCACCTCCAAACACACAGCCGTTGAGATGCAAATGAACACCAGGGCAAATATAAAAGACATACACAATCCTGTGTCGATATGACAGAGGAAAAAGTCACACACAGATATGCATGGACAATCTGGATTTATTAAGTAACCCTAAACCAAATGGTGACAAACACAGACACGCAGCAGTGGTTCCCTGCTGTTCTTAGTAACCTAATTCAAACTGCACCCAGTAGCTACTCTGCGGCATCCCCTCCCCAACCGCAACCTTCCATTTTGGGCAGTGGAGAGACTTGTCTGGCCACTCGCTCCAGTGAGCTTGCGGCAAAGCTCAAATATGCACCCAAGGCCATTCAAGTCACATACTTGAAGGTTGTGTTTTTTTCCCCACTGTCTTTTTACTGTTGTTTTTATTTCTTTACTTACCCATTGTTCACCTAATACCTTTTTTGTTGTTGAAATTGCACTGTTGGTTAGAGCCTGCACGTAAGGTCTACACCGGTTGTATTCGGTGCACGTGACAAATTAACTTTGACTTGACTTTCCCACCACTGTGGCTAATGCTCTAGGACACATTCATACAGTACCAGTCAAAAGTTTGGCCACCTACTCATTCCAGTGTTGTTGTTTTTCTGAACTAGAATAATAGTGAAGACATCAAAATAATAACACATATGGAACCATGTAGTAAACAAACAAAAAGTGTCATCAAAATATATTTCATATTTGACATTCTTCAAAGTAGTCATCCTTTGCCTTGACAACTTTGCACACTCTTGGCATTCTCTCAACCAGCTTCGTGAGGTAGTCACCTGGAATGCATTTCAATTAACAGGTGTGCTCTGTTGAAAGTTAATTTGTGCAATTTCTTTCCTTCTTAATGCGTTTGAGCCAATCAAACAGTTGTGTTGTGACAAGGTAAGAGTGGTATACAGAAGATGGTCTTTTACCAAATAGGGCTAAGTCCATATTATGGCAAGAACAGCTCAAATAAGAAAAGAGAAACGACACTCCATCATTATTTTAAGACATGAAGGTCAGTCAATTATGAAAATTAAGAACTTTTAAAGTTTCTTCAAGTGCAGTCGCAAAATCCATCAAGCGCTATGATGAAACTGGCTCTCATGAGGACTGCCACAGGAAAGGAAGACCCATAGTTACCTCTGCTGCAGAGGATAAGTTTATTAGAGTTACCAGCCTCAGAAATTGCAGCCCAAATAAATGCTTCACAGAGTTCAAGTAACAGACACACCTCAACATCAACATTTCAGAGGAGACTGCGTGAATCCACAGCATTCTGCAGTGATACGCCACCCTATCTGGTTTGTGCTTAGTGGGACTATCATTTGTTTTTCAACAGGACAATAACCCAACACACCTCCAGGCTGTATAAGGACTATTTGACCAAGAAGGAGAGTGATGGAGTGCTGCATCAGTTGACCTGACCTCCACAATCACCCAATCTCAACCCAAATGAGATGGTTTGGGATGAGTCGGACCGCAGAGTGAAGGAAAAGCAGCCAATAAGTGCTCAGCATATGTGGGAACTCCTTCAAGACTGTTGGAAAAGCATTCCTCGTGAAGCTGGTTGAGAGAATGCCAAGAGTGTGCAAAGCTGTCAAGGCAAAGGGTGGCTCTTTTGAAGAATCTCAAATATATTTTGATTTGTTTTGGTTACTACATGATTCCATATATGTTATTTCATATTTTTGTCTTCACTATTATAGTACAAATAAAGAAAAACCCTGGAATGAGTAGGTGTCCAAACTTTTTACTGGTAATATATATATATCCGGATTTGGAAACACTGCTCAAATGTTCATTATAGGTCCACTGTAATAACACATTTTTATGTTTCCAAGACACTCCCACCAAACAACACTAGAGGTCACACCCCAAATGTCTAAGCCACTGGTTCTCATCCCTGGTCCTGGGAACACAAAGGGGCGTAAACAATATGCCCACATGGCGTCTCTCTCTAGTACACGCCCCTGTGACATTTTATAGCTCTAAGTGCACATGTACAAACACACATGGCTGCCACGGGAAACACCCTTAACTCAATAGACTACACCAACAAAGAAAAAGCCTAGATGTTTTTCCTCAAATTTTTGTCTTTGCCCTTCAATGCAGCTGCTGTGACCTTTTGGCTGCTTTTCACACGTTTAAAGACCATGTTGGAACTGAAGGTTGGGATTGATGGGTCTCTGTTTGAGCCTTTCTAACAGCAGAACTCCAGAGATGGCTACTGCAAACATATGCCTTTCACCCTTCCTCCATTTCTCCAACTGCACAATGCTTTTGTTAGAAAGTTTGAACTATTAACATTTTGCTCTACACACTCTGTGGTCAGAGCATACTCTCAGCTACTTGCCCAAGCCTCCCCAGCTTCTCCTTCACCCAAATCCAGATAGCAGATGTTCTGAAAGAGTTGCAAAACCTGGACCCGTACAAATCAGCTGGGCTAGACAACCTGGACCCTCTCTAAAATTATCCGCCGCCATTGCTGCCACCCCTATTACCAGTCTGTTCAACCTCTCTTTCGTACCGTCCGAGATCCTTAAAGATTGATATACTGCCGCGGTCATCCCCCTCTTCAAAGGGGGTGAAACTCTAGACCCAAGCTGTTACAGACCTATATCCATCCTGCCCTGCCTTTCTAAAGTCTTCGAAAGCCAAATTAACAAACAGATCACTGACCATTTCGAATCCCACCGTACCTTCTCCACTGTGCAATCCGGTTTCCGAGCTGGTCACGGGTGCACCTCAGCTACGCTCAAGGTACTAAACGATATAACAGCCATCGATAGAAGAAAGTGCTATGCAGCCGTCTTCATCGTGCAGCCGTCTTCAACCTGGCCAAGGCTTTCGACTCCGTCAAATCACTGCATTCCTATCGGCAGACTCAACAGCCTTGAATTCTCAAATGACTGCCTCGCCTGGTTCACTAACTACTTCTCAGATAGAGTTCAGTGTGTCAAATTGGAGGGCCTGTTGTCCGGACCTCTGGCAGTCTCTATGGGGGTACCACGGGGTTAATTCTCGGGCCGACTCTTTTCTCTGTATATATCAACGATGTCGCTCTTGCTGCGGGTGATTTCCTGATCCACCTCTACGCAGATGACACCATTCTGTATACATCTGGCCCTTCTTTGGACACTGTTAACAAACCTCCAAACGAGCTTCAATGCCATACAACACTCCTTCCGTGGCCTCTAACTGCTCTTAAACGCTAGTAAAACTAAATGCATGCTTTTCAACCGTTCGCTGCACGCATCCTCCCACCCGAATAGCATCACTACTCTGGACGGTTCTGACTTTGAATATGTGAACAACTACAAATACCTACGTGTCTGGCTAGACTGTAAACTCTCCTTACAGACTCATATTAAGCATCTCCAATCCAAAACTACATATATTTCGCAACAAAGCCTCCCTCACTCACGCTGCCAAACATACCCTCGTAAAACTGACTATCCTACTGATCCTCGACATCGGCGATGTCATTTACAAAATAGCCTCCAACACTCAACTTAGCATACTGGATGCAGTCAATCACAGTGCCATCCGTTTTGTCACCAAAGCCCCATATACTACCCACCACTGCGACCTGTATGCGCTCGTCGGCTGGCCCTCGCTACATATTTGTCGCCAGACCCACTGGCTCCAGGTCAACTATAAATCTTTGCTAGGTAAAGCTCTGCCTTATCTCAGCTCACTGGTCACCATAACACCCACCCGTAGCACACGCTCCAGCAGGTATATCTCACTGGTCATCCCCAAAGCCAACACTTCCTTTGGCCGCCTTTCCTTCCAGTTCTCTGCTGCCAATGACTGGAACGAATTGGATTTTTTTTGGGCTGAAGTTGGAGACATATCTCCCTCACTAACTTCAAGCATAAGCTATCTGAGCAGCTTACTGATCACTGCAGCTGTAAATAGCCCATCCAATCTACCTATTTACTTTTTTGCACACCAGTATTTCTACTTGCACATCATCATCTGCACATCTATCACTCCAGTGTTAATTTGCTAAATTGTAATTACTTCGCTACTATGGCCTATTTATTGCCTTACCTCCTCATGCCATTTGCACACACTGTATGTAGGCTTTTTCTATTGTGTTATTGACTGTACGTTTGTTTATTCCATGTGTAACTCTGTGTTGTTGTTTGTGTCGCACTGCTTTGCCATATCTTGGCCAGGTCGCAGTTGTAAATGAGAACTTGTTCTCAACTGGCCTACCTGGTTAAATAAAGGTGAAATAAAATAAACAAAAATAAAATAAATAACAATGCACCTGCCATAGTGGCTTCATGCCTTCTCCAAACCCTCTCAATTTATCACCATGTAGCATGTACATCATCCTCTGGCCCTTATGCTGTGGACCATTCTGGAGAGAGTATGCTTCTTGGCCCTGGATTGAGTGTGTGTCCCTTACATGTAGCCTGACAGTTCCCATGCTAGTCAATTCTCTCTCTCTAATACAACTGTTCCCAAATCAGATTCCTAAGCCTGCTAAGTTGATTGGTCTGCCATCCCCTGCGATTAGGCCTGTCTCTGGGTCAGTATTCAGTGTTACAGGGGGAGGGACAGAGGAAGAAGGGTTGATATTACTGCCTCTGGCAAGCGGCGTTTCCCCCAACGTGCTCGGGGCCATCTGTGCGCGAGCGTGTGTGCCTAATGTTGCACACCGCATGGCAGAGATAAGAACCACCGCTCCGGTCACATCAAAGGATGTCAAGTGGCGAAGCAGTTCACCAGAGTAAGTCATAGTCACTACCCGGCTGGCAAGGCTGCTGCAACCAGACTCCCTCTGGATGGTCAAAACTAGTTAGTACCAAACTGCCAACTAAGAGAAAGAAGCCACTGCACTGATCTACTTGTCATCATGCCACCTGGATAAGCTAGTAGATAAAGAAGTGATGATTAGATGAGAACATCCTTATGATATAGAAGCCAGTTAACAAGAGTATTTTGCTCAGTCTCTCTGTCCCCCTCTTCCTCCCACTGGCTGGCACACTGTCCATATAGTTTATGAAACCTCTATTCAGTCTCTCCCAAGTCTCATGTTCTCAAACACTCATCTCCTTCCTTCCTGCATTCCCTCTGTTTCTCTTCCTCCCACTCCTCCTCCTCCTCCTGCTGCTTCCCTGGAAGTGCTGGTTGCCATGTGAACAGGTGCTGTGCTGGAGAGCCTCTTTTCCACGCCGGGCACACAGATAGACATGCTCCAACCCACTCTCAAACACATCCAAGCACACACTCTTATGCAAGCACATCAACGCACACATCCATCCAAGCGAAAAAATACAGAAATGCAAACACATGCATCCAAGCGCACAGACATGCACACGCAAAAAAACATACAGAGTTTCAAAAAACACACACACACACACACACACACACAGTAAGTAAGGCAAGTCAATCATCCCTGGAGCGCCCCATCGTGCTCTCCTCTCCACAGTGGTCAAGGTGCGTGGGCTTGAGAGGAGAGTGCAGGCATGTAGAGAGGAAGGAGGCAGAGGAGGGTCAGCCGTCCCTCCTCTCCTTATGTAAAAGCATCCAAAAGGAGTGGGCACTAGGCAGCCGCTTCTCTTTTAATCCCTCTTTCTTTCCATAAAAGAATCATCAGAATCCCTCCCACACAGCCCAACGCAATCACATTTTCTCTCTGCACTTAGTCCCTTTTCCTCCGCTCCCTTTCGTTCCACAAGACTTCTCAGCTGCGTGGCTCAGAGTCTCAGAGCAACTGCCTAAGGAGTGCGTCGCTGGACGTGGAATGCAAAGCAATGAGAGAGCGTCAAGCAAAGTCAAAGACTAGTTTAAACATCCCACTTGGCTTTGTGAATAACTGATGTGGAGCTTGATACAAGACGGGTTCCCTCTGCATTGCAAGTGTTTCAAAGCCAACATCAAACCCCCAAGTCCTCGTCATTCTGCAAGACAAACCAGCCATGTACTGTTCTGCACTGTAAGCAGCTGCTGCTGCTGCATCTCCACTGCCCTGACCCCCTCGTCTGTATCAACCATAGCTATTTTAACCCATTATTGTACCCATGGGTGACTGGTCTAAATCTCTACTACCTGTTTAGTTCCGTGCTTTTACATGTAATGCTACAGTATACTAAGAATGTGTACTGTCCAAATACACAGGATGTGGAGTGGAAAATTCCCCTCTTTCTTATTATGATGCTAGTCTATCCATCTGTTTTCATTTGGACTATTTATCAGACAACAATAGTGGGAATGGACTGTAGACGCGTGGTTTCCTAAGTTGTAACACGTACCACGAGTCAGACATGGCTTCATTAACAGATTGTTTTGATCTTGACTTCCACTGTAACTCTGCGAGACTGTACACAGCTACAAATTGCCTAAGCCTTGCCTCAACACGCCTGGTGCTAGAACCAATAGCGTGGTCGGACGAGAAATGAAACCACAAGGTAAACACGGTTACATAAGAGCGTTGCCGTTGACCTCGAAAGGACGGGACTTTTTAGGGGTTGTCAAAATGCTTATAATCTGTTCTTTACCTGCGGCACTGTGTCTCTCTCTCACACACACACGCAAGCAGAGGGCAGTGACTCAGAGGGTTTATGGTGTTCATCTGGAGCGCCACTCAGTCAACACTGATCTGGGACTGCTGATATGGACAGCCTGGTGCATAGTATCTCTGTGAGAGCACTGTGGTATGCAGTGGTAAAATGCTATATGGTGCGGAGTACTCAAGTCTGTCAGGTAGAGTGTCATATGAGTGTGTGAGTGTGTGAGACAGGGGGTCATAAGGATGGGGAGCATGCAGTGTTCGGGTCGTAGTGGACCTTGTTGACATTGTTTCACCATAAACACATTTGCATCCAACAGACACACACACACACACACACACACACACACACACACACACACACACACACACACACACTTCCTAATTAGAAACATTTGACTATAAGGCAGGATCAAGATCCAACCTAGATCCATAATCCAAAGATTAATTTCTGCTCCACATGAAAGGGTGGGCAGGTCCGCTATTGTTAACTAATCCTGGATTAGCCACGCTTTTTTTACATATTCCAGAACATCCCCATCCAAACAGCAGCGAGCTTGGCCCTCCAAGAAACAGGTTAAACGAGATTAAACATATTTAAAACATCTCGGTCGTAGTTCCCTAAGTGTTTATAACACCAACGCAGTCCGCTGGAGTGAATTAAATCAAAGAGAAAAAATGAGTCAGACAAATAAAAGTCAACCAGAAAAGTGACTTTTTGGAACGCACCAGATGAACTCTCATGAACCCTCTTCAGCCGTACGCCAACCAAGTCCGCTGTGTATTTATTTGTCAAACTCAAAGCATACATAGATCAGGTTAAACATCAACTCAGTTATCACTCAAATCTCCCATTTCGATTCATTCGGAATCAGATATACATTCTGTAATCACATCTGCCGTTTCAAACATGACTATTGGCTGCCCTACAAAGCCAATTCCATCTCTAGCACTGCGATGTTGCTTCTTTCTTCTTATGAATGATGCAGTGGAGATATGTCTTGTTCTGTAAAATGCTGTAGGGGGAAATTGACAGAAAACCAACAGCGGCGAGAGAGAGAGGAATTCAAGCACGCTCAGTCAGTTTAACAAGAACATACAGGATGACCCGGGGAGCAGGTCAGCGAGGTCAAGGGGTCATAGGACAGGAGGTACACTGGCTTTGTAACGCATAATGGGGGATGGTTGCCCGCAAGCAGAACAGTTCTAAGAGAATTTACAGGAGGTACATTGAACCCTTATGCACTATATGAACCTAGGTGGAGCAGATTCCTCCTGCAACAGAGCAACAGGAACTGATGTGGATTATCACTAAACAGTAGGTCTCAATGTGTCCTCCACACAGTAAATTACAGGTGTTCATTCTGAGACATTTCCTGATCATATGCTATTGATCTGTTCATTGTTGCCTGTAATAATGCCTGACGAGCACATCACAGTCGTACTTCATAAATCTATTGGATTTTCCAGAGAGATCTGGCAATTGTGTTACAGTGTGTGAAACCCACATCATGCACCAACCACCACAACAGATAAATTGAGCAGAATTCAAGGATTGGCTGGGAGGAAAATCTGCATGTTACACAGGAAGCCTTGGCAATCTACCTTGGAAAACTCTGTTAATAAATCCTGTTACTGCATGACTTGTTGAGATAAGCAGTGGGGGGAATAACTTACAATGAGATGCATAGTAAAAATGGACACACTGGAGGCTTCACTCAAAGGTAGATATTGACAGCGGTGGTGTCATCTAATGCAGTGTATCACTCACCAACCATCCCCCACAGGATAGGAATAAATCACATTATAACCACTAACCTACTTCAACAACATCAACAGCTTGGGAATCTTCTCTGGCACCATTCCAATAACCCATCACATACATATGTTTATGGTTGCTATATTACAGTGTATACAAATCTGGGCTCCGCGTTGCGTAGGTTGCTTTCTAATTGTAATCCGTTACAGTTACCTGTCCAAAATTGTAATCAGTAGTCTTAACTTTTGGATTACCCAAACTCAGTAACGTAATCTGACTCAGTTTAAGAATACCTTTCCTTTAAGAGGCATTACATGCAAACCTCACTGGCTACATTGCGTAAGCGAGCGTTGCAAAATAAAAATGTACACATACATGTTATTTAATCATTTCACCCATACAGCTCGCGTGCGTGAACGAGCGTCTGCGTAGCCAAGCGCTAAAGTAGAACTTGCTTCTATTTGAGACGCTCCACGCAAGGCCCACTCCAGAATAAAACACATTGTATCGTCCGCTCTTTAGCTGCCAACAGAAACATTGTCTTTTAGGATGAGAATCATGACCTCGTTTTTAGAAATAAATAAATAAGTGCACAAACTCAGCAACCAATGTGCGAAGACTAGCGCTTTCCTCCATGACTGATTATGAAGCAGACAGATTCCATATGAAAGAAATGCTACTACTGTAATAGGCAAGTGCAAATGAGCTCAATCAAAATGTTTTTGTTGAATAACCTGAACCCTAGAGGCTATACATTAGATTTTGGACGAGTTTCGATTTTGGTTTAAGTGTCACAAATGTAAAGCGTAAATATGATTCATTTGGCGAGGTCTTCTTTTCTGAGGGGTGAGAAACATCTGGACTATCCCTTTTAATAACAGGCTTTTATTTTTCTTAAATGAGGCCAGACGTTCTTATGTAACCTTTGAATCAGATAATATAACAAGGCAATGATGGGACGGAACCACCGCCTAATCCCTAATTCTACAGCCTGGCATAGATCACTGACTGAGTATTTGGGGTTTATGTTATTGTTATGAGAAAAAGGAGAAAATAAACTAAAGCTTCGTTATTTTCAATAGCCTATGTAGGCCTATAGACTAGGATATAGCCTAATCAAGGACCAAATGGTAGTTTAGGGTTCCTGGATGGGCTACATTCCTTTGACAAGTGAATTGCTTGGCTAATTTGCAAAAGTGAAACGCAAGAACACCATGACTTGGTGTGAAACAGTTGAGGCATTAGTCAAACCACTGAGTGTGATGATTCACAGGCCAATAGGTGGGTGCACTGTGTTGTATAAATGCTGTTGATTGACAAGGTCAATTTACCTGTGCAGTTGCCATATCGTTTGCCCGCCACACTGTCCAGGAGCGCCAGCGCCAGGTTGTCCGGTGTGTCCGCAGGCAGCGGGGTCCAGCTCGTGTCCAGACTCGCCTCGGAGCTTTGCTCATCGCTAGACAACGACGGGCTCCTAATGTCCGCAGTGGCCGAGGGCCAGCACGGTGCTTCCTCAGTGTCCGGGCTGAACACCTCCCTGGCCGGACCGCTCTCTGGAGAAGTTTCCCTGAAAAACGGAACCACCCGAGACAGGCTGGCTCGCCGCCGAGAAGTGCCAGTGCCAGTCGCCTTCTCCCCAAAGCCACCAGCTCGAGTGAGCGCCGTTGTCTGTTTCTTCAAAAACTTTTCCAGGGGCTTCATTCCCGCCGGCATTTTGATACAATAGCGCAATAAGGCTTTCTTTCGATGGTGATTGATATTAACTGGATACCTCTGCAGGAACTAACGTTGTGACTACATTATACAAGCATCCATGCGTAATTCTATTGACCAGTCTTCGTAGTAAGCTCTTACATGGCGATAATTAACCCATTTGTCAAATCATGATTTTAAAAGAGCAGTGTAAAAATCCGATTTGTGAAGCAGTCTATCGACATCGGCGAAAGCGTGCTCACACACGACTGCACGGTCTGGTTGAGTAGCTTTTATCGCAAAATATCCCAACCTGCTCCACAACAACCGCTCCCTGGCGTCTCCTCCACCTCTGCAGACGTTTCGGGCGCGTCAATGAACAGTGTTTGTCAGTTTCAAGCAGCGGCCAAAATACACTGGATGACGAACGCAAGGTGCCGGATAAACACACTCTCAGCAGAGTACAATGAGATAAACTGAAACAAAATATAAGGATAACAGCGGGGGTTGGTAAATAGGCGCCCCAGTAGCTTTTTACCACCGACAAATGCGACGCGTCTCTGCCGCATGAGGTATCTCTTGCTGCTGGCGTCAAAGCAATCTACTGCAGTAATATCGCCAGTGGGAATGGCCTCGGCTCCTCCGTATGTGTGGAAGCTTGTTCAGATAAGTAGCAGCCGTTTCCCTCTCCCCTTCTCCGTTTGAATGCTTCTTGAATGCAGTGGTTCGAGCTCTGTGTGGACAAACACACACTCCCTCCCTCTCTCTTTCACTCAAACTCTTCGCGGGTGTGTGCATGTGCTGGGACCGCTGCTATATCAACTCGCCCACACCCTCCCTTCCTTCCTTCATCTGCGGTTACCGTCAGTGCTCCTCAGTGCCCGCTGAATGGCAGCTGCTCACCAGGGCCGGCTCTAGGCATAAGCGATATAGGTGGTCGCCTAATGCCACCGGCCGCTAGGGGGCCACGACCAACAAAAACAAACTTACATTTTTTTTGGGGGGGGGGGTCTTAACTTACTGTTTAGGGTTAGAATAGTAATATACACAAGGGGCAATTTCGAAATGTAGTTGTGCATCAGCATTCTTCCTCTAGTTATGTCAGTCACTGACAATCACTCAATTAGCCCATGTCAGCTAAAAATGTTTTGATTGATAAGTTAGTTTACGCAACTATCTAAACTTGTAGTAAATCATGGCTGAATTACCAACTGGGTACTAAGTGTACGTTTCAAGCAGAG
This sequence comes from Salvelinus fontinalis, assembly GCF_029448725.1. Lineage (NCBI taxonomy): Eukaryota > Metazoa > Chordata > Actinopteri > Salmoniformes > Salmonidae > Salvelinus > Salvelinus fontinalis. Next base: position 81,831,721 of record NC_074666.1, on the reverse strand, counting down.
AAACAGGTGATACTGTATCAGTTGACAAGTCACTTAGAAACGGTGATCTTGTACAATGTCGCATGGAGCAGAAATGGCATACAACAACGTTTTTACAATAGCTACTTTACAATACCTCTATTTCTGATGATTTGTCCTACGTCCTGTATAAGGACAATGAAACTGTAGGACTGACATATTTCTCAACATGCTCACAACCTGCCATTGGATACAAACATGTTTTATGGTGCATGTCAAGTTAGTCAAATACTGTATGGAAAATTACACCGAGTGCACAAATCATTAGGAACACCTGCTCTTTCCATGAAATAGACTAACCAGGTGAATCTGGTTGGAAGCTATGATCCCTCATTGCTGTCACCTGTTAAATACACTATAACTAGTGTAGCCAGATGGGAGGAGACAGGTTAAAGAAGGATTTTTTATTTTTTATCATTGTGTATGTGTGCCACTCAGAGGGTGAATGGGCAAGACAAAATATTGAAGTGCCTTCGAGCGGATATGGTAGTAGGTGCCAGGCGCACACGTCCGAGTGTGTCAAGAACTGAAACGCTGCTGCGATGTTCACGCTTAACAGTTTCCCGTGTGTATCAAGAATGGTCCACCACCCAAAGGAATTCCAGCCAACTTGACACAACTGTGGAAAGCATTGGAGTCAACTTGGATCAGCGTCCCTGTGGAACGCTTTCGACACCTTGTAGAGTCCATGCCCCGACAAATTGAGGCTGTACTGAGGGCAAAAGGGGGTGCAACTCAATATTAGGAAGATGTTCCTAATGTTTTGTATACTCAGTGTATGTTTACCATCTTCTATTTGTTCTATTCAGTGCTTCAAAAATATGCTTTGAAATGTGTACCTTGTATTTTTTGCTGTTGGATTAAATGGTTGTTAAAATAACTAAATGGAGAGGCCCACATGTTTAGCAAAAAAAAGTATATATTATTGTTATTTTGGCATTAATACGTGTCACATATAAGTTTGCAAACAAAGTTAAAAACAATCATGGTCTCTTTTTTTATTTCTTGAAAAGGGCAGCTCCAAAATGCAGGTGTGTCAGCCTAGCTCAGTGCTTTCTGTAGTGGTGGGACAGCAAGCTGAAAATACATTGCGTAGGAGTTGGTAATGTTCTCTAGTTGCGCCGTGATTGGCTCTGTGTTCTGTCACTCATGGGCCGCAAAATCTACAGGGTGTGCTAGAAAATTCAAGCCCCTTGGGTGCTGCCATAGAGTTACATTGGAAGTGCCCATCCAAGAAGGCTCAAGGTCATTGGCCACAGATAAAATGATGTCAAATCACATATCTACTGTAGCTTTGATTGGACTGATCATGTCAACATTATACTTTCAAAATCTCAGCTAGCAGTCATCATGAATCAAGTCAACAATCTACTGGCAAATTCTTTTCAATCCTTGTCATATGAAGAGAAATTACAGATAAAACGTATCGGTGCTCATTGGCCATTGGACATAAACACAAGTTGGAAATCGCAAATATAACAATGAGTGGTTTGGAAGGAATCAATGGCTAACTGTAAGCGTTGCAAAGCAATCACTAGCCTGCTATTCAATGGAGTGTATGTGTGGTCCAAATCTGGGTTTATGGGTCTCTTTTCTAAATTTAAAAGGATAAATATTTACATGCCATGAGCCAGAAAAGGTTGAATACATTGGCCATGCTGTCAATCCAGCATGACTTCTGCCGCGTTCAAAACAACTGGAAACTCGGAACTGGGAATTCTCAGACTTCACTGAGTTCAAGACAACTGGGAACTCAAAAAAAACTAGCTCTGACTTGGAAAATACATTTTGAACGGTCCTCTAACTCGGAATTCCAACTCTGGAATTCTCTTTTTAGAGCTCCGACCTGAAGATCACAGACGTCATGATTCAACCTTGTTTTTTTCCTATTTCCCAGTTCTCTTGAAAGCGCCATAAATCCTGAGAATGCCAGACTTTGATGACAAAATGTGCCCACGAAGGACCGCTGCCCACCTTCCTGTCAAAGTGAGCACATCACAACAAGATGAGTCCAAAAATGTATTGTATGCTGCTGCATAAATTATGTCATATGCCAGGGAGATAAATATACTGTAGCTAAGAAAGTGAGACTAAGTGTATGTTGTGTAGTAAGCCGTTAGTAGCCCATGTGCCTCACCCTAATAATTTGGTCCCTTTCCCCCTCATAACTGTTTTGACTTGGTGGTGCACATGTAGCCGATAGCCTGTTTTAGAGAAACGTAATTATTCTAAGAGCCATCATTGTCTGCTTATATGCCCCCTTTTTTTATCCTATGGTTAGAATACTGAAAGAACGGCCCATGTTCTGAATTCTGTCGTTGTACATTTCAAAAGTGCTGAACAAATAGTTATATTGACAACGTCCGTCCTAGCTCGCTCGTTAATGTCTTAATCGAAATTATGGATTACCTCTTATCCGCTCGTCGTTCCCTGATGCCATAGTTTGTACATCTCAATTTTCAGTAGAAACCACATTTGTTTAAGCAAGTCAGCCATATCAGCTATGTTTTTAACAGTTTGTGGGCATCGTTTGTCATCGTTATAGTGCAATTAATGTATTGTTTAGTGTAGTGTTGTGGGTTTGCTGGCATGCATCTAAAACATTTCTGGGGAGTTTGCCCCACCAAGATTTAGTTGCTAAAATCGCCTCTGGATGTATTGGTCACTACACTAAATGTTCTGATGGTATTTTACTGACAACTTTGATTTCGCATGAACGATGTGTGAAACCCCAATGAATGCTCAATCAAAGGTTCGGAACATAAGATAGGGTTTAGAGTTTCTTCTTAGTTTTGAAAATTCACCACATACTTGTGAAAAAAGCACCAAAAATATTTTTCAAAATGAACATGGCAAAATGTGTAGAATTTTATGAAATTAGCTTTAAAACTGAAAAACTTTTGCAGTAAATAATTTCTCTCTGCCGTCAAAAGGGGGGCCACTAAAATGTTTTGCCCACAAGGTGAGGGGGGCCTTCAAACCAAATCTTGCTTAGGGTCCCCAAAAGGCTAGAGCCCTGCTGAAAACACACGTGTATGGCAGGTTAACCCTTTATACACACCGGTCAAGAACAAGACAGTTCTATAAGTCAGTTGTAGAACAAGACAGTTCTATAAGTCAGTTGTAGAACAAGACAGTTCTACAAGTCAGTTGTAGAACAAGACAGTTCTATAAATCAGTTGTAGAACAAGACAGTTCTATATGTCAGTTGTAGAACAAGACAGTTCTATAAGTCAGTTGTAGAACAAGACAGTTCTATAAGTCAGTTGTAGAACAAGACAGTTCTATAAGTCAGTTGTAGAACAAGACAGTTCTATAAGTCAGTTGTAGAACAAGACAGTTCTATAAGTCAGTTGTAGAACAAGACAGTTCTATAAGTCAGTTGTAGAACAAGACAGTTCTATAAGTCAGTTGTAGAACAAGACAGTTCTATAAGTCAGTTGTAGAACAAGACAGTTCTACAAGTCAGTTGTAGAACAAGACAGTTCTATATCTCAGTTGTAGAACAAGACAGTTCTACAAGTCCGTTGTAGAACAAGACAGTTCTATATGTCAGTTGTGCTGTCGTCTTGCTCTATCTCCTATTTGGTTGTGGATATGCCTATTTGCTCAAATGGCCCATTGTTAATTGTGGGTGGATGGGTGCTGTCTATATGGGCAGGTGGCAGTCATAACCAGTGACAATAACAGAAGAGCACATGGTTCCAAGGCAGGCACCTAATATAATGCACCGCGGATTATTGGGTTGTTATTTTTCAGCTCAGTGAGGTACGATGGACATGGTAACAAATATGCCGTTATGTTAAAGAATTGAATAAATTCATATTGCAAGGGCTGAGGCGTCAAAGAAAGAGCATAGCCTAACAGACTGTGTGTGAAGAAGTTAGGGGTTGGATGGACGCCAATGAATCAATTATTAAAATCACCATTCACTTATTAGATTTAGTAGTTCATTAAATAAATAACTCAGGGATTGATTAATTATTCATCTAAGCGCAATTTATTTGACCTTATTTCAGAGAAAGCCTTTCTTGGTTAAGTTTCATTCAAATTTAATTTGCTCTGTTTAAACCGACTACGGCCATTTGAATAGTAGTAGTGAAAGCACTATATTGATTCTACTAGAACATAGGACTGCTAAAAGATTGGAAAATAAAGGTCAGTGGTAGTAGGCCTGTGTAGTAGTGTCATTGATTACTACTGATGTTGCGTGTGACTTCATTACTCCAGTACTTGTGGCTTGTGATTGAAAATCATTCAGGATGTATTTTTGGAATCCCCAATTGAGTGATATCGATTGTGGTAGCCTATTCGGTGCAACAAATTAAGTTATTAAATCATGTTTGTATAAGAAAATGAGTGGAGCTATGAAGAGAGAACAACAGAGCGTGAGGCTTAAACAGCAACCAGCAGCCGAGGCACTCATGATGAAATGGAACCTTATCAGGTGTCGCTTATGGTTTCATCACCATCTCGTTGATCAACTGGACTGCAGGAGGAAACTGTATACTCACTCTGAGCTTCCGCATACTCAATACTTTGTTTCAGAGTAAATTCGGGATCCGATTCCAGCCACCCGCGGCTGACTGATCCGGCTCCATGCCTATGCAAGAGGTCTTTCCAAACAGCGAGCACACAGGTGCCACACAACACATGTCAGAGTAAGAGAGCTCATGGCTGGGGATATTGAAAAGCATGGCTTCTCTTCTCAATAACATGTACTTGGGGCATCGTTTCTCTCACAACCTACTGCATACTAGCTCATTCAGGCTGTTGCCTGGACAATGAGGCAATGTAGAAATATCTTAATAGCTGCCAAAGTTATCAGTTAATTTCTTCGCAGTGAACGGCAAGCAGTGTGTCCCGCTATAAAATGTCAAACAAGACAGTGCCTGACAGTAGTAGTGAAGCCTACCTCGCACACAACCAACCACAATGTAGTTGAGTTTTTAGCTGTGGGATCGTGCATGGATTTGCAAGCCCCCTGAGACAATAGTTCTGATTGTCTGGTCTCCTTGAGGAATGACCTCATCCTTGTCTCTGGTTCCTTCAGCTCAACCCCACTATCTGTCTCTATTGACACAAGGCACTAGCTCCCGAGCTCCTGTCTGTGAGTGACAGGAGCGCTTACACACAGAGACCACAGCCTTCCGTCACCGCTGGCAATATGCCAAGCTCATGTTGATGGGGGAAGGGATGGGTAACATGTGTACTGAGTGACTTGTCTCAGGGAAACCCCTCTGCCCCACATCACTGACACAGGAGTGGAATCTCTCTCTCTCTCTCTCTCTCTCTCTCTCTCTCTCTCTCTCTCTCTCTCTCTCTCTCTCTCTCTCTCTCTCTCTCTCTCTCTCTCTCTCTCTCTCTCTCACACTCACTCACTCAACTGGGCACATACTGGTTGAATCAACAGTTTCCAAGTAATTTCAATGAAATTACATTAAACCACCGTGGAATAGACATTGAATTGACTGACCTTGGAGTTTAGCAGTCTATCGTGAAATTCCAGTCTTTTCTTTAAAAGAGAAGGACGGGCTCGTCCTCTTTAAGACTTTGTTCCTCTAAGTTTATTTTGGGCTTTTCTTAATAACATATACATTTTCTTACTGCTCTATTTCCAGAAATGCCCTGAATTAAAAATTATTCACACCAAACAATAACTCCTGTCGGTAACTATGGAGACTAGGTTTGACCACAAAACTATGATGCAGAGCTATGTTGCGTAGTAGTGATTGCAAGCACTGCCCTTGGTCACAAGGTCATGTTACTTAATGAGGATGCGGTATACTGTACTGTACTGTACTTCCACCACATGGGGCTGCTGAGAGGAGGACGGCTCATAATAATGGCCGGAACAGAGCGAATGGAATAGTATCAAACACCTGGAAACCATTTGTTTGATGTATTTGATACCATTCCGCCTGTTCCGCTCCAGCCATTAGCACGAGCCTATCCTCCCCAATTAAGGTGCCACCAACCTCCTGTGACTTCCACATCCATTCAGCCCTGGCTTTCTGTTTCTTCTCTCCATCCTCCTTCTCCACAGGAGGTGGAGGGGGTATGATATTTGTGCATCTGTAACTTTCTCACTATTCACGAGTCATTCAGAAATATACGTAATCATGGTAGCATTCACATTAATGTAGAAGTGTTTAGAAACATATTCTATTCTTATGTACCATAAAAGTGACTCCAAAATGACAATACATTATTTCCCATTAATTTCTATTGGGCACAAAGTAATCTGAAACACAGCCAAAATAAACAGCAAATGCATCCAACAAGTTTGTAGAGTCACAAGCTTGATGTACTCAGTGCGTGCTATGAATACGGGACCAAATACTTAACTTTGTACTACTTTAATACACATATTAGTGCATTTTTCACAATACTTTTGATTATATATAGAGCGTGTAGGTGGGACGTTTCATAATAGTCTGTTGTATTGAAGTCGTATTGAATAGTTATATTGATGCATTACTAATGCACTGGTCCAGTCTGAATACATGGACGTTTCTAATTCACACAAACATTTAATATTATTCACAAGATGCAAAGAGAGAGTGAATCATCGCTGACCAAAAGCCTCACAACATCCGCTGTGAATGGTGTGCTGATCTTGAATAACCAGATAGCCTGAAAATGTCACATCATCTTATCCTACGCTGCCTGTAGTGCTGTTTCCCCTTTGCTGCCTTACATTTGTCTCGCTATGACAGGTAACCTCCCACTGGGCAATTTCAATGAAATAAGTGGAACCAACGTGGAATAGATGTTGAATTGACGTCTGTGTCCAGTGGGCTAATTCCTAACTTGACCCTCCAGAAACTTTGCTGCTGTCAAAAATCCACCGATTTAGCTAGCAGGTGCAGCTCAAGTTGTTATCTGATACCTCAGGAGTGCTTGAAAGAGGTATGGCTGCAATGGATAGCTCGGGAAAGGTATAAGGTAGCTTCAAGTTACACCAATACTGTCAACTGTAAAATATTGTCACATACCTAAAATTATTCTCTTCACCTTGACTGACCTTGGGAGTTTCGCATTCTATCGGGAAATTCCAGCCTTTATTTGAAAGAGAAGGATTGGCCGCGTCCTCTTTAAGGCTTTGTTTCTCAAAGTTTTTTTTAGGCTTTTCTTAATAACACATACGTTTTCTTTCTGCTCTATTTCTGGAAATACCCTGAATTAAAAATAATTCCCACCAAACGATAACTCCCCTCGGTAACTATGGAAACAAGGTTTGACCACAAAACTATGACTCAGAGCTATGTTGCGTCGTGGTGATTGCAAGCATTGCCCTCAGTCACAAGGTCTGCCATGCTACTAAATGAGGATACGGTTATCATGTTACTGTACGTCCACATCCCCTCAGCCCTGTCTTTCTGTTTCTTCTCTCCATCCTCCTTCTCCACTTCTGCTTTCTCTGTAACTGCCTGGTCTGTGAGACCACTGGGTATTTCCACGAAGGAGTCCCCCTGCACTCCCAAAAGTAGCACTTGTGCTTTACACTTTATTACCGTACTATGGAGGAAACCAGTTTCTCCACTCTGGCTTATGAAATCAAACGTCTTTAAGGGAAGCACAGAGGTGCTAAAATGTGAATGAACAGGCTAGGAGGGAGAGGAGCGGAAAGGGGCTGGGTCAACCATGAGGTTACTTGTCATAACCATCATTTACACTTACCACACACTGGTGGAAAATGTCACATGGAGGATCTAGTATGATCACCAGATTAGCTGTTATGGGAGCACTGCCCTTACAATGGTGAATGGTTTTATATGGAGCTGAGGTCAGCAAGGTCACGGGGTCACATATAGACTTTTATTGACACACAGTTGCCAGAGCTATAGGTTTTGAGTTCCACCTAATGTCCTTTACTGTGGATGGTCTGTTTGGTGTGGTCAAAAAAACATTTAAAAGCAAACTGAGCAAAATATCACTTGTGTTCAACTGGATCAGTATTTATATCATTCTGTTTTGTTATGAATGACTGGAATCACCTTAGAATCCATAATTGCTTTGTTGCCTCAACCAATGTGGTTATAGTGGCACACTTGCTTTGTACCTCAGGACATGAAAAGATATTGAATTGATATTCACTGTGGCTGAACAACAGCTGGACAGACGTTGCCGTGGCGATTGCGTAACCCTATCAGTCAGGGACTGCATTGAATGTGATTCTCAGCGGTGCTGTGCCTCTCCTCTACAATGTGTCATCCACCAAGATGACAAATGACCTAGCGTGCCTAACGCACTCGCTCCACTCCACTCTCTGCTCTACTGATGGGCGGACATAGTTGGAGGGAGGGAGGCGCACATCTGCGATGACTCATCTGAACAGCTCCCGCCCTCTTTTGCACCCCCAACCCCCCCCCTGTCCGTCCGTCATTCCTCTATCTCCCATACCACTGGCACAATGCTGTCCTTATGCCATGTGCGAACCCCTTTCTCCACACACACACACACACACACACACACACACACACACACACACACACACACACACACACACACACACACACACACACACACACACACACACACCCCCCCCCCCCCCCCTCAGGGCGCCAGGGGCTACACACACAAACAAAGCCAGGAGAGAGCCACGCCCCGCTGAGAGATAAATGAGGCCGGTCACCTGAGTGTGTCTGAGGATGGAGATCAGCTGGCTCTCCTCTGGGTATCTGGGAGGAGGGAGGCTGCTCAGCCCTCTGGGGCCGTTCCACAAAATATGATCCTTAACTCCTCAAACAGGCAGACTCCCCCCTTCAAGCACTCTGATATATGGAGCTTTCACTTCTCATTCTCAACACCCACCGCACCCCTTCATCCATCCCTTCACATCCACCCACACATGCACTTCAGAAGTCTATCTGATGCTGCATATTTAGTTGAGAGCTGCTAAATGTTCTGTCTCGGTCGCAAGAACAGACAGAATGTTTGTTATGTCTCTGGTGTTTTGAATTGCATCTCCTGATTTCAGCCCGGCTAAGATGAGTCAGTTTAGACAGTTCCAATTCAGAGTCCTTCAACAGTGAATAAACTCACACATACTGCTCGAGCAGCCTAACGAGTTGTTACTAATCTCTTATTATTATTCTCATCTTTCTTTACCGGTGTTATATAGAATCTAAAAGGGTTCTTTGGCTGTCCCTATAGTAGTACCCTTTGAATAACCTTTTTTGGTTCCAGTTAGATCCCTTTTGAGTTCCATGTAGAACCCTTTAGAAAGAGGGTTCTACATGGAACCCAAAAGAGTTCAACCTGGCACCAAAACAGTTCTACCTGGAACCAAAAATGGTTCTCCTATGGGGATAGCTGAAGAACCCTTTTGGAACCCTTTTTTCTAAGTGTAGGATCTTAATTTGAGCCAGTTTTCTACAACAGGAAATGTAAATTATGTGAATTATAATTCATGGCAAATTTTTGTAAGTGTTGATAAATTTTTCAACCTTTGCAAATCAAGTCTGACATTTTAAAGTGGAAATTGCAAACTTTTGAGGCGAAGCCTTTTTAATCCTTGAATACACTTCAAGTCTGCATTTCCTTCTATGAAGGAAAATTCTCAGCAGCAAAACAGTGATCAAATTAATATCCTACATCTGTATACTCACACACCATAGGGTTACTGCTACTTTAAAAATATATATATATTGTGTACACTGTATATAGACATTTTCTATTGTGTTATTGACTGTACGCTTGTTTATTCCATGTGTAACTCTGTGTTGTTGTTTGTGTCGCACTGCTTTGCTTTATCTTGGCCAGGTCGCAGTTGTAAATGAGAACTTGTTCTCAACTGGCCTACCTGGTTAAATAAAGGTGAAATACATTTTAAAAATAATAAAACTGGCAGTCAGTGAGTCATCTTGAGGCCTATTCAGTGTCACAACACTAGACTTCAGATCATTCCTACATTGGCTCAAACGGGACTTAGATGTTCAAGAGGGGTCATCAAATGATCTACCTACCTAAACACAGCCCTAAGGCTGTTTAAAAAAATATATTTCTGTGTTGGGAAAGGGGTAAACAAAGAAGATAGAAAGAGAGGAGAGGAGCACCCTCACACTTTACACTCCCTTGCACACTACAGTGTGACAGCCTGAGTCATTTTCTATGCGTCTATATAAAAGTGAGGAAGAAGAGCAGCATCTGGGCATGTGATGTGCTGCCCTGACAATCACTCATTAGCCGGAGCCTTACAGACACATCATTTGTCTATGGATGAGCAATACAGAGCAGCAGAGGCTGCCGTGAATCATGCCTGACTTTATTGACGTGTCACAGACAGACAGACAGACAGACAGACAGACACACAGACACACACACACACACACACGGATGGGGTGTTAGGGGAATGCATCATGGTGACATCACCACCCTTGGTGGCAGGGTGCTTTGTTTGGCCTGTAACTGCTACAATGGGGCGGGAGGACGGGCCCCGCCTCCGCGACGCACACCGCAATGCCGAACAACAACAAGGACGGGGGACCCTGCGTTAAATATACAGGACTGTCAAAGATGGGCCACTAATAATGCATGTATGCGCTACTGCATGTTAGTGGAGTTGGCAGGTATCGAGGGGGACACAGAATAAACTCTGGTGGTGCATATGAAGGCCAAAGGGGCCGACAACAATATAACCAAAACAGAGCCATTCACTTCAACTCTGCCCACACAAGTAGAGAGGGCCGGACACAAAAGAGGGAGGGGAATCCATATGCAACACATTCATCAGGCACAGGAGAGGAAGAATGGGGGCTGGGGTAGATAGTGAGGGAATAAGGGAAAGTATGGGGTGAGGGGGAAGTGGGTTAGGGGAAAGAGAGTGGTGAGGGGTAAGAGGTTTGAGCGGAATGGGGAAGAGGGGGGGTGAAAAATGGGTTTTAGGAAGAAAACAAGATTGACAGTTAGGGAGAGGATAGGATTACAGCATGATACCATAGTAACAACCAGCAGAAGAAGAAGGTCTGCATGAAAGAGTGGGAAAGAGAGAAAAAATGTGGAAATTGGTTTGTGAGAAAATGTTGGCCAGCTTCGTTGATTGTGTGGGAGGTGTCGTGAAGCCATTTCGTAAAGCTAATTAAAATGCACAAAACATCAATGGCAAGAATAATTAATTTTTTTCCAACTGAGCCCGATTACATAAGAAATATGGTTGAGATCCCTCCCGGGCCAGAACACAAGCAGCAGTTTAGAACTGTCAATCCAAAACCTCACATGGCAGCTGCCTCCATGAACAACATGCGATGAAATGAGTCGCTCGTCAACTGCATTAAAAAGCATGAGACAGAGCATGCTATTGGACAGCATAGGTGTGGAACGAGACAGCATTGTAATGTAAATGCTGAGCGCCTTCATTCCAAACGTACTGAATACATTAGGCCACTTATAACATGGTTATTAAAGCAGGGGATGAGTAGTACAAACTAAAGGCTTACATCCTTAATGAATAAATACCCGAAACGGAGTCCAGTATCTGCAATACAAGTTTCTGTGTGACTCATAATATGGCTGGGTGTTACAGAAAGATTCACTTTGATTCTACCAGTGGCTGAGTTCTCCATTTCTGACTGTACTCACATAAATATTCACAAGGAGGGTGATTGGTGGTCCGTGTTGGGGAAGGAACTCTGAAAACATAGTTTAACAAGCTACTAATTACTTCACACTGGAAGAAGTTACACAAAAACTTCCCTTAAGAAAAATATGCTTTTACTATTTAGTATTTATCAGAAGCCTATTAAAAACAAAAACTGTTTCAAGTAAAAAATTTGTCAGGTCTGATGTCGAAAATGAATGGAAATTCTTGCCTACTTCACACATATTTTATTATATTTTTGCAAAATAAGTAGTGTGTAGTTCCAGTAGTTAGCTACACTGGTACATGGCAAAAAAAGTAATTAACTTCTGAAAACACTAACAAGATTAGAATTTAGTTCAACTACCACCAAGCTACTGCAAAATGTAGTTAAATTACTAGTTGAACTACATGTAGTTTACCACTCTCCAACACTGATGATGGTGAAAATGCAGTGTGGAGAGTAATGAGAGTCTGAAACGATGAGATGAGAGTCTGAAACAATAAACATTCAATACCTTTCTCTTCTCTCTAATTTACCTCCTATATATTTGTGCCCAAAGGGATGAGTGTATCGAAAGCAAAGTTCACTAAACAAAAGAAGCAAACCACTTTTTTGAGGAAAACACATCCTATTAGCGTTGCTTGTCCTCCAACACCTGCATTCTGGTGGAATGTGGCCCAAATAGACATATTAGTTATGGTAAACTACCAATAAAAATGATTTTGGTCATAATTTATCCACAATCCGAACTAACCTTCAAAGAAAGAATGGTTGAATTTTTAACTGTGGGCTTAACGCTGAAACTCTCAGCTAAAATATACGTATTATGCCATGGATCAAGATCAAAGTAAACCTCCACAGCGATCTAGGGAGTTTGAATTAGTTAAGCTTTTAGCCCCCTGGCTGTGCAATATTCAGAGTTTTTACCCCATTCAAACACAATTATTGATGTATAAACTTGAGTACCCCTAGGCTTCCCTCAGCTCCTCTCTCCCGCACTCCTCTTACACCAGATCAGTATGCCGCCCAACTTCTCAGCTTTCATTTGAAACCTTTCATAGGGTCTGGTTCTTAATGTTTCTTCCACAAGTGTTTCATTTCAATGCCAAATGTCACCTTCAGTATGTTTACGTCTGTTGTTTTGTAATATATGGCTGTCTGTGAGAAAGGACCATGGAAAGTGCTACAAATACATTTAAATGGATACATTATTCTCATCAGTGCTTGTATGAAGAGTCATACCGCATTGGTAAGAGAGTAGATGATAATGCCACTGTGGCTATTTCCAATGTGTACTCCGCACGCCTACATTCCACAGATGTCATGACAGAAACGTTGCAATTTGCTACGACATGGCAGAAAGTGAGATTCTCTATTGGAAATGTCTGCAAAAGATTGGCATAGAGACAGACAGAGGGGCCCTGGTAAAGAGATGGCAGGCAAGTGCATTTCCTTTGTAGCCGGTCCTATACAACGTAGCTAACCTAACAAGGGCTATAGTTAACTATACAAACACAGCATGCCTTGTCCTCTTATTCAGATGTGAATCAATTGTGTTCACCTTGTCTTTAAAACACAAACCATATTTTCCACTCGAAGAATCAAAATCGACCACTGTTAATGTCTCTTGCCCTCAAGCTGTCACTCATCTCTGTAGCTCTACAGCAAGAAGTCTTTCAGTCTCAGTACTGGCCCCAGCCATTATAAAATGGGCCATTTTTACCATCCATTAATGGCCCCATTATAATTCAAGAGTGAAATGCAACCAATAAAATGTTCATGTGATGGCTGGACTAAAGTCATTTTAACTAGTCAACTGAAAAGGAAAAATTGTGTCATTGAGTATTAGTATGAGTTCGGGTAGTCCCGTGTGGCTCAGTTGGTAGAGCAGGATGCTTGCAACGCCAAGGTTGTGGGTTTGATCCCCAAGGGGGACCCGTATGAAAACACAGGCACTCAATACTGTAAGTTGCTCTGGATCAGTGTCTGCTAAATGACTAAAATCATTTATGGATGATTCAAATGTTTAATTATAAATACATTTTGATGAAGCCCTGCTGATATCGCAAAGTGCTATACAGAAACTCAGCCTAAAACCCCAAACAGCAAGCAATGTCTCACATAATAGGCCTATGTGAGAGATGCAGTTAGTTTGAAGGCTTGGCACAATGTTGCCATCCAGTGGTAGCCGTTCAATAACTTCCAATCAACCACATGACAATCATCTTTTTCCTAGATTCTGTTTAATGTTCCTCAGTCTAAACAAAATTTGCTCCACAATCAGGAAAACTTGTATATATATTCAAACATATATGAAACAAACAAGCCCTCACAGTGTTGGCAGGTCTAGTCAAATTAAACATGTCAAACCAATTTATCCTTAAGGCAGAGAAGAAAAAAAAACAGTTATAACATTCTTACCAGCCATTTCTAAAAAAAATAATAATAATAAAAAATAAAAAAAACTTTGAATACAACTCAATTCAGATTATACTGATTCAGGAGGTTTATAATAAAATAAAAAAAGCCAATTTAAAGATGCATCAATAACTTGCCCTTTTTGGGCAAACTTACTATAACAGTGTGCAGCCACCAGCAACAACTGAATTACTTTCACAATCATATCTATATATGTATGTATAACATGCATGTTATGTTTACTTGGCAGCTTTTAGACAGGCAGCCCATTCTAACACCCACCCCTACACTAATTGGTATTTTGACCAATCAGACCTGAAAAATATCTGATTGTGGAAAACATTCAGAATTTGGCTGCCTGGTGAAATGCAGCCTAAGTTAACAGAATTGTCTTTAGGGAAAATCATGTGGGATCAGCAGTACGTTCTGCAAACAGACAAATCAGATCCATTTTAGTGGTAGAGTGGCCTCACCAGTCTCTCCACTTTCACAAAAGGATTCTGAGGGGGAAATAAAGGAAACGGCAAACTTCCAAACAACCATTTCATAAGCCAGAGTTATCCTAGTTTTTTTCTTTTTTATCCATTCATAACCATGTATACGACTTTTGTTCATAGTGACAGTACTAATTTGATAAGGTGGTAGTATTTCTGCTTATTTAAACCACAGGCTTTAATATACATTTATCTATATACACTTACATTAGAAAGCAGTAGCACTGTCAAGTACATCAGTTTCAGGCAAGGTTAAATGGTTCTGGTAATACAGTATTACGTTAAAAAAAATCAAGAAAAAAAACTGGGCGATGTGGAAGGTAACAAGAGAACTCGAAAATAAGTTGTTGAAATTGTAGGGTACTAGCTATAGGTAAGCACCATCTGTATATAGGTTTTATTCTTTATCTAAAAAGTGTGCGTTTACAAGACTCAAAAACATAAAATAAAAACTAAGACCTACGATGCTGTTGTGAGATGAAATGGGACACTACGTATTTATTTGGACAGTGAAGGAACATTTCTTCCCCATTCAGCTCTATAATACAGCATTTTTATTTGAGATTTAAATGTTTTATACGATGACTAAAGAATGTTACCATTAACTGGAAAGTATTTCCGTACAAATATGTTATGTTTAGAAATTAAAGCACTTTATGCATCTAGTACCCCCATTTGAAGGTGTCATAAGTATTTGGACAAATTCACTTTGTGTATTAAAGTAGTCAAGTGTAGTACTTGGTCCCATATTCATAGCACGCAATGACATCAAGCTTTTTAAGCTACAAACTTGGATGCATTGGCAGTTTGTTTTGGTTGCGTTTCAGATTATGTTGTGCCCAATAGAAATGAATGGTAAATAATGTATTGTCATTTTGAGAGTCACTTATTGCAAATAAAAGTAGAATGTTTTGGAACATTAATAAGGATGTCTCCATGATTACGGATAATCACAAATAAATCTTAAATAATTATGATTAAGAAATTTAAGAGGCATGCATATCATAACCACCCAAAAAATGCTAACCTCTTATCGGCAATGGTGAGAGGTTAGCAAGATCTTTGTTGCTCAAACTCACTCATCATTATTCAAGATTCATTCATGAGTATCTGTAATCATGATAGTATCCACATTAATGTAGAAATGTTCAGAAACCTGACTACTTTACCACACAAGTGAATTTGGCCAAATATTTATGACATCTTCAAAATGTTTGGCTTTCATTTCTAAAAAGGAAAAAAAAATATTTATGAAAAGAACCTCAAATAAAAAAAAAA
Source organism: Salvelinus fontinalis (assembly GCF_029448725.1). Classification (NCBI taxonomy): domain Eukaryota; kingdom Metazoa; phylum Chordata; class Actinopteri; order Salmoniformes; family Salmonidae; genus Salvelinus; species Salvelinus fontinalis. The sequence continues at coordinate 81,815,928 of NC_074666.1, read as the reverse complement.
ATTTTTTTTGAAAAAAGAGACATTCTGTACTGTCGCCTCCTATGAAACATTTGATCTCAATTCCAAAATGCTGGAGTAGAGACATTCAAAGTTTTGCTCCACTGTCCAAATAAATACGTAGGGGAGTATAAATGTTAGCTAGAAAATTAGCAGGATTGTCTGGTGGGTGGGACAAACAGCTCTAGCTAGCCCATATAAATGACCAACTACCCGTTAGATTCTCTCCATAATACTCACGACACATTTAAGCCAGTCCTAAACATTTGTTCGAGCTTAAAAAACACATTTTTTTTGCATGAATATACCTACAGTTGAACGACAGATTGTTAGAAGGAACAAATGTCTACGAATGTCATCGTTGGTGTCAGGTGTCAACGTAATGTTTACAGAGGAGTTGTTATTCAGGGCGTTCTTTAAGGGTTTTATATGGTTACGTTTTATAGGGTTTTTAAGAACGCACTCCTCAGAGGCAAAACACTGGTAGGTGAACCAAAACAACAACCCTTCAGTATTGTGGACGACCAACCAATGTGGCACCTGACCACAAGGCGGATAACATCCCAGATGACATTGTATTTAAATCATAATCCGCTCCACACGTGGTGCTGGTCCTCGAATGCAGACCCCAGTCTCCCTGTCCGTCGCCCTCTTCCAACTGGCGTAGCCGTTCGGAACGCCGTGCTAGGATCTGACCTCCTGACTGGGCTTCTCACTCCGGTCCTGGAGAAACGGGAAAAATAGCAGAAACGGGACAAAAATCAGCACAACTGTTCTGTCGCGCGAGCTTTGGATTAGGCTGGAAGGAGGAGGCAAGAATGCATGGTTCCGCAATACAATTGAGCTCACTTCAGGAAACAGCAGAGGGAGCACCCCCCGATCCACATCGATGGGACCGCAGAGGAGAAGGTGGAAAGCGTCAAGTTCATCAGGAGGCTAAATAAATTTGGCTTGACACCTGAAACTTTTACAGATGCACAATTGAGAGCATCTGGCGGGCTGTATCACCGCCTGGTACGGCAACTGCACTACCCATTACCGCAAAGCTCTCCAGAGGGTGGTGTGGTCTTCCCAACGCATTACCCGGGGCAAACTTCCCACCCTCCTAGACATCTACAGTACCCGATGCCACAGGAAGGCCAAAAAGATCATCAAGGACATCAACCACCCGAGCCACTGCCTGTTCACCCCGCTGTCATCCAGAAGGCGAGGTCAGTACAGGTGCATCAAAGCTGGGACCGAGAGACTGATGGCCTTCAGATAGCAGTCTAAAAAACAGCTTCTAAACAGCCATCACTAGCCCATCAGAGGCAAATGTCTATAGACATAGATATCACTGGCCACTTTAATAATGTTTCCATACCTAGCATTACTCATCACCCATCTGATGCATATATAATGTATTCTATACCACTATCTTAGTCCAATGCCGCTCTGACATATGTATCCATTCCTTACGTGTATATGTTGTGAAACTTAATTACTTGTTAAATGTCCCTGCACTGTCAGAGCTAGAGGCACAAGCCTTTCGCTACACCTGTAGTAACATCTGCTAAACACCTATGTGACCAGTACATTTGATTTGAAAAGTCTTGAGACTGTCATGCAGCTAGGTGGTCAACATTAATTTGTTTGAAGGTTACCTCTGCAACAAAGCATTTCTCTGCTGGGATTTTGAATTGCGTCTTTGTAGAGAGAGAGTGTGTGTGTGTGTGTGTCCACTCACGTCTCAAAAAGAGACATCAGTTTGAAGACAGTATTATTGCCTGGGGGCTTTTAGGAGGAGCTCTAGGGGATAAGAGGAGCTCGTCTGTCAGAACGACCTGGAGAGCAGAGATCTAAACACACATTCAGCTGCTTTACTCCGACTCAGAGCCACTGGCCTTACTTCACGTGTGTCCGAGGCAAAAACACCATTTGATTTAGACACGTTGCCTACTTTTGAATAGGAGCTCAAAAAACTAAATGAGGAAAGCAAGCACCTTTATGGCAATGGTATGACTTGACCTACAGCAACACTCTCTGGGATAGGCCTATTCTGTACTCCTCCCCCACCCAACTCTCCAAAACAGATTTAACATTATCAAAATGTTGTAAAAACATAACCTTCCCTTTCGTCCTACTCTCACACCGACTCAGTCAGGACTGAGGCAGGTCGATGTCTTGGCGTTTTGATTGGGTGAGCGGGTGAGAGAGGGAAGACTTGCCGGTTGTTGGGTCGCTGGGGTTTGGGGCTCACTCCGGGCCGTACCCTACCTCTGGTGGGGGAGGTTTGACGGTGACGGGCTGGGAGGAGCGCCGGGGAGGCGAGGGTTTGGGCTGGGCTTGCTGCTGCATCGGATCGTAGTAGGTCACCCCACCGTACACCTGCGACTGGCTGTACACCTGCGACTGGGCCTGAGGGGAGAGGAGGTTACATGGTTTATGTGTGTAAATACCTGTATGTTTGTAGCATGTCCTACACATTCCTAAATGTTAAGGGTGGAGTCGAATAACTTCTAAATATGCATAGAATTGCAGAGCTGTCAGCATATTGCAACAGTAATGTATTGCATTGGGTACAATATATAGCAACATGACATGCTGATGTGGTAGCTATGGTGTCTTGAGGGCAGAGGTCTCACCGGCGGGTTGTACATGGGGGGCAGGGTGGCTCCTGCCGGGTAGGGGTAGTTGGTGTTCCCAAAGGTCATGACACCTGGCGGAGGGTAGAAGGGCGGGGCCAGCAACTGCTGTGGAGGGGGCTGTCCAGGGGACATGGAGACGGGGGGAGCAGCGTAGAGAGCCGGGTTGGGCATGGGGCCACTCGACTGGTGGGGGTGTAGACCTGAGGAGGGAGACGGGAGGGGTTCACGGGTGTGACCAGACAGACTGAGGCCCATACAGTAGCCAACACCATACCAGCATTTCTGGTCAGGAGTGGGGCCGTTTAAAAAATAATAATAATAAAAAATAAACTTTTGTTACCCCTCCACCACACATTTATAAAATCACAGTGCAGTTAGTTATCACAAAACGACCATTAAAAAGGTCGCGATCATCATCATCAAACGGAAAAATAAACATACCTAACGCAACAATGCTATAACGTTAGGAGATATTCTTTTCAAAGAATATAAAGCACTTTGAACGTCATCCTTGTTAACAGTTGGAAAAATGGCAGAGTGAGACAGGGAAGCGACAGTCCTGTATGGCAATACTTAGAGGTTAAATTAGGTGGTGAAATGCAAACTTTGCAAAGTGGAATTGAGCTACAGTGGCAGTACAGGTGCAATGCTGAAAGGGAGGCACCGTGAGACCAGAAACATTGCTGGCAGCAGCACAGGACCCTTAAACAAGAGACACGGGATCTTCACAAGAAAGAAGTGCGATAAGGGATGGCTAAAATAACAGCCCCGATTACAGAAATTGCAGTTAATATGCAGCCATTGCAATGGTAGAGGATATCGGCTTCAATGCCCTGATGCTATATCTAGAACCAAACGTGACGGCCCGGAAGGAGAAATTATACAATTACTGCTCTGTAAGTACAAAGCATGAGCTCTCAAAACACCAGATTGTTGGACGTCTGAACAAGCTGTCATACATCACTGTCACGAGCCATCACATTGATGACAAGTGGGACATTAAGCCCCCTGTACTGACCAGAGCATGGAGGCACACAGAGAGCCTACCATCATTGCTGGCAGCCATGACTGGGGTCGATTGAGCGCCATTGCACCCTAGCAGTCATGAATAACCATATCCGCATTGTGAATTCACATGTCATTTTAAGATTATTTTCTTATCGTTTAAAAAAGACAAATTGCACATTTGTCACATTGAGGCAACTTTTTATGTCGTGAAACACTTATTGAAAAGCACTATACAAAGTTATTCATTAAACCAGTAAGAATAACAATTCATTTGAGTTTTATAAGAGAGAATTTAAGCAATACTATTACAGATTTGATTGAACATGTCTTCGCTTGCATGGTGAGGATCAAGAAAGCTTGTCATTGACTTCCTTTTTGTTGCCAGAGAAGACACAGGCCGAGTTCATATCTATCGTCGTAGTTGAGGCCAACTGCTGCCCACACCACGTTTTCCCTGCGTCCCCTGGCAGCAAGGTGACAGACACTAACCTGGGTGTCCTGGATGGCCTGGGTGGGGGAGGTGCATCTCAGGCTGGACCAGCATGGCCTGGGGTGGGAGGGGGGCGGGGCTGTCACCGTGGGCATAGATTGGTCCTTGGTAAGACACTGCAGGAGGAGACAATATAGCATTGACACTCATGTTTGCGCTCTACAGTCAGATATATCATTCTACAACCAAACCATATACACTACATGGCCCGCTTGTCAAACATTCCTAAATCATGGGCATTACTATGGAGTTGGTCCCCCCCCCTTGCCGCTATGCCTCCACTCTCCTGGGAAGGCTTTCCACTAGATGTTGGAACATTGGGGACTTGCTTCCATTCATCCACAAGAGCATTAGTGAGGTCAGGCACAGATGTTGGGCGATTAGGCCTGGCTCGCAGTCGGCGTTCCAATTCATCCCAAAGGTGTTCGATGGAGTTGAGGTCAGGGCTCTGTGCATGCATGTCAAGTTCTTCCACCCCGATCGACAAAACATTTCTGTATGGACCTTGCTTTGTGGACGGGGGCATTGTCATGCTGAAACAGGAAAGGGCATTCCCCTAACTGTTGCCGCAAAGTTGGAAGCACAGAATCGTCTAGAATATCATTGCTGTAGCATTAAGATTCCCCTAAACCCGAACCATGAAAAACAGCCCCAGACCATTATTCCTCCTCCACCAAACTTCACAGTTGGCACTATGCATTGGGGCAGGTAGCGTTGTCCTGGCATCCGCCAAACCCAGATTTGTCCATCAGACAGCACTTCAGGCAATACGATTCCACTGCTCCAGAGTCCAAAGGCAACACGCTTTACGGCACTCCAGGTGACGTTTGGCATGACGCATGGTTATGTTAGATCTTTCATGAAGCTCCCGAGGAACAGTTCTTGTGCCGACGTTGCTTCCAGAGGCAGTTTGGAACTCAGTAGTGAGTGATGCAACTGAGGACTGACAATGTATTACACTTCAGCACTCGGCGGTCCCGTTCTTGTATGGCCTACCTCTTCACAGCTGAGCCGTTGTTGCGCCTAGAGGCTTTCACGTCACAATAACAACACTTACAGTTGACCGGGGAAGCTCTAGCAGGGCAGAAATTTGACGAACTGACTTGTTGGAGAAGTGGCATCCTATGACGGTGCCACGTTGAAAGTCCCTGAGCTCTTCAGTACGGGCCAATGTTTGTCTATGGAGATCGCATGGCTGTGTGCTCAATTTTATACACCGGTCAGCAACGGGAGTGGCTGAAAATGCCAAATCCACTAATTTGAAGGGGAGTCCACATATACTATAGATACAAAAGTATCTGATGTGGCAATCATGTAATCATGTGTTAAAACATGTAGCTTGTTTTGTTATAGCTTACAGATAACTGTGTACCCTACCATTTTTTAAGACAGCATTCTAATGCAGCTACAACATGTTGTAGTTTAGATCTGATTCTACCAGAGCCTGGCTCTGAGCCTATGGACAAAGAGACACCAGCTAGTGTGTGTTTTCAGTTGTGCCCTGCCTTCTGGTGGTAGTGTGCGGGCGGCACTGACTCACTGGGCTCGTAGTAGTGGCTTTCCATGACCCCTATGTGCATAGGAGGAGCGGGCTCCGGGCTTGGCCTCTGGCGCTGGGACGAGTACCGCTTTGCCCGGTTACCAGCTCCCTGAGATGGAGAGAAATAGGATGAGAGCTGACCGAACCACTCAATGTCAGGTAAAAAACACCAGACTTCTCCTTGAAGGCAACATATGTACAAAGATGGGTTTCTGTCGTTTTATAAGTCACCACAAGTAGGCCTACTCACCAGCTCTTCTATGTTACTGTATTGTGGAGGTGCTCCACCCATGTGCATAGAGTTAGGGATGCCTGCAACGAGACGGGGGGGGGGGGGGGGAAGGGTCGACAACACGCAATCAAAACATATCCAACTAACTGATTAACTGCTGCTGTTTAATAACATCTTATAAGCTTCATGTCAAACCTGCTACCAACGTGTAGTTCTGACTAGGGTTTCTGTCCTGACAAAATGTGTACTTGAGACACTTTAAACCTTGGGTGCAAAAAGGACATTTTATTTCCAATGTATTGCATGATAAAAACCTCCCAGGCATCAGACTGCATGCAAGGACGCACCACCACCTGCACTGAGTGGATTAGCTGGCTTAAAAGATACTTCCATTCACACACTGCCGCCCCCCCATTGCTCCACACTGACTAATGGCCTCATTATGTCAATCAGCCTCACTGAACGGTCACTGACCGACTGACTCAGTGCTGCACCAGGGAGCTGCTGCTTAGCTTCACCTGGGCTGCTGGTGCAGTGGTGACTGAGCTGCTTGTAACAGTGCTGCTGGAACTGAGAGGATGTGTGTCACTCCATAATACTCAAAATAAATAAAAAAAGGGAGAGGGGTAGAACGGGGTAGAGCGAGGGCAAAAGAGAGAAGGCTCACCCCTCATCTCAGCGCGTAGAAACGAAGATGGGTTCTGGGCCCAGTTCTGTCCGGCTAGGCTGAGTCTGGCCAGGTCCTGGTCCAGCCCTGTGAGTACCGTCGCCTGGCTACTGTCTCCAGCATCCCCCTGGCTCTGACCGGGGCCCTGCCACGGCTCACTCGTCAGTGCCGAGGAAGACACGGTGGAGGCAGGCTCCTCAAGAGAGACCTGCTTGTCCAGCTCAGTGGCCCGGGTGCGAGTCCTCCTGGCTAGGGAGTACGACTTCTTCTCCACGGGCCGCTCCGGAGCCGGGGAGGCATCGCGGGTAACCGGGTTGTCCGCCGGAGGAGCAGATCCCCCTCGCTGCTGCTCCTGTCGCCGTGGCGCAGAGTCCCTTTCTCGATCTCCCTTGCCACTGTAGTGCCGATTGTAGTAGACGGACTGAGAAGTTGTCACTGTAGTTGTGTTGCGCTCGTCATCCTCCTCGCTGCGGATCTCTTCCACCACTACCGAAGAGCTGCGCTCCGTATGGACCCCTCTGTTCCCCCGGCCCCTGGGGCCTCGTTCCCCGTCCATGGGCGGTAGGCTCCGGGTCTGGAGGGCCTCGGCGGGGTGGGCCTTGGAGCCTGGCCGTTGAGACTCCTGGTTTCTGTCATTCCTGTACTGGGCCTGGGGGGGGCGGTTGCCCTGGAAGCCCCGGGGTGGGGGGTGGGAGGAGGGCCTGGGGGGGTTGTTGTTGCGCTGGGTGTTGGGGGCTGCTGAGGGGGGAGGATCAGACTGCTGCAGGGCCATGGCTAGGGGAGCGCTACGGCTGTTGGGGTTCCCTCCCTGCTGCCAGGAGGTATGGATGGGTCTCTCCCCGTCTCCGTCCCGCCAGCGCTTGTCCCGGACTGGAGAGGTGCTGTGTCTGCAGGGGGAGGAGAGGAGGCTAGTGTGAGGACAAGCTTGCTAATAGACCAGCGGTTGGTAAACGATGGTACACGGGCCAGATTATGTTTTGATTCTTTTATAAACACTCCAGGCCACTCTTGAACATCTAAAACAAGGTAGAAAGTATACAGAAACTATAATGGACCTGTATATTTTCAAATCATTTATCCATTTGACACGCAAATAGCTTTTGACTAACAAATCGGGCAGGGAAAAATCTGTGCGACTCTGCTCACATTTTTTATATTTATTTTTATATTCTGCCCGTTAATATAAATTGGCACGATAGACAGTAATGGTGGTTAGTGTTACAGGCTTTCAGAGACATGGGAATTTGAACACTGGGTTAGTAGAGTTGAGGGTTAGTAGAGTTGAGGGTTAGTAGAGTTGAGGGTTAGTAGAGTTGAGGGTTAGTAGAGTTGAGGGTTAGTAGAGTTGAGGGTTAGTAGAGTTGAGGGTTAGTAGTACCTGGGCTTGCGCTGTCTATAGGACCGCTCATTGGAGACACCTCCGTTGCGGATGTCATAGCCGTAGATTGCAACCAGCTCCTCACGTGACTTAGGCGCCTGCTCCTCCTCCCTGAACCTATCGTGTTCCCAGCAACCCTCGTCCTTCCACAGCTTCCTGTTACGACCCTTCGGCCTGGAGGACAGGAAAGAAGCCGCAAATATACCAATAAACAGGTTTACCAATGAAACGACATCCGTCTATTACTAGGAGTCACCCATCCTTTGTGTGGTTGTTGGTCACGTTTAGATAGTTTCAGTTGAACGACAAACATTGAACGAATAAAAGGGAAAACGTTCCGTTCCCCCTTACCGTTCCTCCTCCTGTGCGTTTCCTCTGACGTCGTGCTCAAAGAACATTCCCTTACGGGGGATATAGGCCGGGTTATTACGATCCTGGTCATCATCCAGCTTCTGGCCTGGTTTAGCACCTTTATTCTCAGAGTCTTCTGTGCTTTCCTGGTTACACGGAGTAGAATTACTCAAAATGATTGACCAAGAGGCCTATATTTGTATGCAATACTTCAACTGTATTTTCTTTTCAATTAACCATTTTACCTGTCCATCCCCGCTTTGCCGCTCCCCTGCCAGGTTGCCTTTATCTTCACACTTCACTTCTTTACTCACACCTTTCTCACCCTCTTCCTTCCCCCCTCCTTCCTGCAGTTCCCCCTCTGCAGCAGGGGTGTCAGCAGCAGGACTGGGTTTGGGCTCTGCAGCCGGTGGAGGGACCACCTCCTCCTCTTCTTCTTCACCTCCCTGAGAGAGACAATACAAGACTTGAGTTAGTTTGCTTCATGTGTATCATTATCAAGATGCTGTCAGAGAGATCATTGCAAATATCTTTAGAGTCCTACTTATTACAGTCAAAAGCGTACATGCAGAGTGGACAAATTAAACTTCTCATCCGAACCACAGTTAAGACCTCATTAAGAGGATTCCAGTAGCATCCCTGACATTGCAATGCACGAGTACATCAATTGTAGATTTTTTAAATATGTATTTGTCCGTATCTTGCATCTAGGGGCTGCTACAGTGCAGAAGGTCTGTGTTCCGAAATACCGGTATCAATGGTTGAAACATGCTCATCTCTTCAGTCCATCCAGGATTTCACTGCAGCAATTCTGACATTTCACATGGCAATATGTGATGATTTTGTCCAATTTGTTACAAAAATGCACTGACGAGTGAAAAAGGTTTGTTGATGTGTGCTTAACTGAACCATATTATGCAGTAAATTTGCAGTGATTGGTTAGTGTGGCGATCAGTCAGTTGTATGCGATAATTTGACTGTCAAATTTGCAAGCCCTCACATAATATACTGGGAATTGTTGATTTAGCAACAAAAAATATGGGTCGCAGAATAGCTACATCCTGGAGGGAATCTTGTTTCATGGTGATTGAATTTTTTATGTCTCAAAAAACTTTGAAAGTTAGATACATCATGATCTGTCCAATTCACTAGTTGGGCTATTCTGTTGGGAGAATGAGGAACCTCGCGGTAGCCTCATGAAGCCTGCATTACTGAAATTCTAAAATATCTGGTTTGTCAAATACTATGCTGCCCAAGTGTCCATGCAAATAAAACCCATAAAAATGACATTAACATTTTACCCTACAGCATAACTCTGTTCAGCAGTGGCAACTCACCTCTGAATGGGAGCCATTCTCCTCAGGATCTGCACTTTCATAGTCAGAAAGGACAGCTGCAAAAACAAACATTCAAATGTGTCTGAAACAAGTACATCAACTGTTTAACAGTGGTGTGATCCAAATGGGAAATGCTTCAGATGTCATTCTAGATAGTGTTTGGTGACGCAAATCAATGGCCTGACTCACCTTCTCCTACGCCATCTTCACTTTCCTATTAAGAAAGAATAACACTAGTCAAACAATGTGAATGAATTGACAACAAATAGCAACAGTATGTAGCCTACACACACCACGGTCACGCAGACATGATACCAACCCGTACGTCAATTATTTAGTAGCGGGGGGGGGGGGGGGGGGGGTCTGTGTCACTATGAATGTACCCTCAAATCATTAGCATACTGGTTTCGTATGACTGACGTGCCCAAAGTAAACTGCCTGTTACTCAGGTCCAGAAGCCAGGATATGCATATACATGGTAGCATTGGATAGGAAACTCTGAAGTTTCTAAAACTGTTCAAATAATGTCAGCGAGTATAACAGAACTGATATAGAACTGAAAATCCATCCAGAAATTATTTTTTTGATGTCACGGGCCATTTCAGTGCTTGCCTATTGGAAATACAAATAGATAGGACCCAGATTGCAGTTCCTATGGCTTCCACTAGATGTCAGCAGTCTTTAGAAAGGGTTTCAGGCTTGTTTTTTGAAAAATGAACAAGTAGTTGGAAGAACTACAAGGTGTCTCATTAGAACAGTGGTCTTTAACACGTGAATTAAATATTGTTTATTTAGATATTAGAGTACCTGAGGATTAATTAGAAACATCGTTTGACTTGTTTGGATGAACTTTACTGGTAACTTTTTGGATTTGTTTGTATGCATGTTGAAAGAGTGGATTACTGAGATCATTGGCGCCAACTAAACTGACTTTTTAGGATATAAATGAGGACTTTATCGAACAAAACAACCATTCATTGTCTAGCTGGGACCCTTGGAATTGCAAACAGAGGAAGATCTTCAAAGGTAAGTGATTTATTTAATCGCTATTTGTGATTGTGACACCTTGGCTGGTTGAAAAAGTATTTTGGTGTAGGGCCCTGTCAGATAATCGCATGGTATGCTTTCGCCGTAAAGCCTTTTTGAAATCTGACAATGCGGTTGGAGTAACAAGAAATTAAGCTTTTAAATTATGTATCACACTTGTATTTTCATGCATGTTTAATATTACGATTTTTTTATTTGGAATTTCGTGGTCTGCAATTTCACCGGACGTTGTAGTAGGTGTCCCGCTAGCAGTTCATGCGCCAAGAGGTTAAATGACCAGGCCATTGAGTGAATTAACTGGAATTATCTTGTCCTATACAGATGTAGAAGCTGACAGTCAAGTTTTTCTATTCACAATCCAGACTACAATAACTTACTTCCTAAAGAAAATCAAATCCAAACCTGGGAAAAAGAGCACTCTTACTTAGCTAAATGGAGAAATCTGGAAACTGATGAAAGAACGAGATCATGCTCTAAAAACAGCCCTGAAGTCCAAATTAGAGCATGAAAGACGTAAACTCAGCAAAAAAAAGAAATGTCCCCTCACTGTCAACTACGTTTGTTTTCGGCAAATTTAACATGTAAATATTTGTATGAACATAGCTTAACAGACAGAAACTGAACAAGTTCCACAGACATGTGACTAACAGAATTGGAATAATGTGTCCCTGAACAATGGGGCGGGTGGTCAAAATCAAAAGTAACAGTATCTGTTGTGGTCACCAGCTGCATTAAGTACTGCAGTGCATCTCCTCCTCATGGCCTGAGCCAGATTTGCCAGTTCTTGCTGTGAGATGTTACCCCACTCTTCCACCAAGGGACCTGCAAGTTCTCTGACATTTCTGGGGGGATCCAAGAGGTCCCAAACGTGCTCAATAGAATTGAGATCCGGGCTCTTCGCTGGCCATTGCAGAACACTGACATTCCTGTCTTGCAGGAAATCACACACATAATGAGCAGTATGGCTGGTGGCATTGTCATGCTGTAGGGTCATGTCAGGATGAGCCTGCAGGAAGGGTAGCACATGAGGGAGGAGGATGTCTTCCCAGTAACGCACAGCGTTGAGATTGCCTGCAATGACAACAAGCTCAGTCCGATGACGCTGTGACACACCGCCCCAGACCCTCCACCTCGGTCACCCATAGGCGACGTTGTTGCCAGTGATGTCTGGTGAGGACCTGCCTACAAGACCTCAGTCCAGCCTCTCTCAGCCTATTGCAGACAGTCTGAGCCCTGATGGAGGGATTGTGTGTAACTTGGGCAGTTGTTGCCATCCTGTACCTGTCCCGCAGGTGTGATGTTCGGATGTACCGATCCTGTGCAGGTGTCGTTACACATGGTCTGCCACTGCGAGGACAATCAGCTGTCCATCCCGTCTCCCTGTAGCGCTGTCTTAGGCGTCTCACAGTACGGACATTGCAATTTATTGCCCTGGCCACATCTGCAGTCCTCATGCCTCCTTGCAGCATGCCTAAGGCACATTCACGAAGATGAGCAGGGACCCTGGGCATCTTTCTTTTGGTGTTTTTCAGAGTCAGTAGAAAGGCCTCTTTAGTGTCTTAAGTTTTCATAACTGTGACCATAATTGCCTACCATCTAAGCTGTTAGTGTCTTAACGACCATTCTACTTTGTTGACTATCAAGGTACTGACACAGAACCCCTCCACTGGTTTCTTGGGCTCAGCGCTAATGAATGACACCGAACCGATCTTCATCGCAAGGGATGTTTGAGTCAGAGGTGAACAAGGTGATTAGCTCACTAAAGAACTAAAGCCAACGATGTGTTTGGGCTGGACTCTACCTTTCTTAAGAACTACAGAGTCCCTTATTGGCCCCATTACTAAGGTCACCAACACATCTATTGGTCAGGGGGTGTTGCCAAGGGCCTGAAAGTTAGCCATAATAACAGCCATCTAAATCAGGTGACCCTGCTGACATGAGTAACTACAGTCCCATTAGTATACTACCTGTGGAGTTGAAGGATGTTGAAAAGTGTGTAGCAGAGCAACTGACTGCCCACCTCAACAACAGCCCTGTCACATTACACTCCATGCAGTTTGGCTTCAGAGCAAAACACTCCACAAAAACAGCCAACTGCTTTCTTCTGGAAAATGTGAAGTCCAAGATGGACAAAGGGGTGTTGTTGGGGCTGTATTTCTTGACCTAAGGAAAGCTTTGATACTGTTAACCATGAGATTCTCATCAAAAAACTGTCCAAGTTCAACTTTCCCCCCGATGCCTTGAGACGGATGAAATCATACCGTGAAGGCAGAACTTAGCGTGTCAGATTGGGCGACAGCTATGATGTGGGCGTGCCCCAAGGGTCAATACTGGGGCCCCTCCTGTTCAGCCTGTACATTAATGATCTGCCCTCTGTCTGTACTGGGTCCTACATTCAAATGTATGCAGATGATACAGTGATATATGTGCATGCAAAGCGCAAACAAGCTGCACAAGAACTCACTACTGTAATGGTCCAGGTTACAAAGCGTCTCAGTGACTCATGTTTGCATCTCAATTCTAAGAAAAAAAGTCTGCATGTTCTTCACAAAGAGGGCAACTGATGCTACTGAGCCAGATGTGTCAGGGGAGAAGCTCCAGGTGGTATCCGATTTTAAGTACTTTGGCATCATACTTGATTCCAACCTCTTAAAAAGCAGGTGAAAAAGGTAACTCAAATAAGCAAATTCAACCTAGCTAATTTCCATTCATACAAAATTGTTTAACTGCAGAGGTAGCAAAACTGTACTTCAAATCTATCTATTAACTAGTTGGGCCCAAGCTTGCTGTACAACATTAAAACCAATTCAGTCTCTCTACAAACAGGCTCTCAAAGTGCTTGATAGAAAGCCCAATAGCCATCATCACTTACATCCTCAGAAAGCATGAGCTCCTGAGTTGGAAAAATCTTGTGTAATACACCGACGCATGTCTTGTATTCAAGATCCTAAATGGCCTTGCTCCCCCCCACTTAGTACTTTTGTTACACAGAAAACCCAAACCCATGGCAGCAGATCCACAAGGTCTAACATGAGGCAACTATGTTGGTTCCCTTAAGGAAAAGCAGCTTTATTCACCTTTATTTAACCAGGTAGGCTAGTTGAGAACAAGTTCTCATTTGCAACTGCGACCTGTCCAAGATAAAGCATAGCAATTCGACACATACAACACAGAGTTACACATGGAATAAACAAAACATACAGTCAATGATACAGTAGAAAAATAAGTCTATAAACAATTTGAGCAAATGAGGTGAGATAAGGGAGGTAAAGGCAACAAAAGGCCATGGTGGCGAGGTAAATACAATATAGCAACTAAAACACCGGAATGGTAGATTTGCAGTGGAAGAATGTGCAAAGTAGAAATTGAAATAATGGGGTGCAAAGGAGCCAAATAAATAAATACAGTAGGGGAAGAGGTAGTTGTTTGGGCCAAATTATAGATAGGCTATGTACAGGTGCAGTAATCTGTGAGCTGCTCTGACAGCTGGTGCTTAAAGCTAGTGAGGGAGATAAGTGTTTCAGCTTCAGAGATTTTTGCAGTTCCGTTCCAGTCATTGGCAGCAGAAAACTGGAAGGAAAGACGACCAAAGGAGGAATTGGCTTTGGGGGTGACCAGTGAAATATACCTGCTGGAGCGCGTGCTACGAGTGGGTTCTGCTATGGTGACCAGTGAGCTGAGATAAGACGGGGCTTTACCTAGCAGAGACTTGTAGATAACCTGTAGCCAGTGGGTTTGGCGACGAGTATGAAGCGAGGGCCAACCAACGAGAGCGTACAGGTCGCAATGGTGGGTAGTGTATGGGGCTTTGGTGACAAAACAGATGGCACTGTGATAGACTGCATCCAGTTGTTGGAGTGTTGGAGGCTATTTTGTAAATGACATCGCCGAAGTCGAGGATCGGTAGGATGGTCAGTTTTACAAGGGTATGTTTGGCAGCATGAGTGAAGGATGCTTTGTTGCGATATAGGAAGCCGATTCTAGATTACATTTTGGATTGGAGATGCTTAATGTGAGAGTTTACAGTCTAACCAGACACCTAGGTATTTGTAGTTGTCCACGTATTCTAAGTCAGAGCCGTCCAGAGTAGTGATGCTGGACGGGCGAGCAGGTGCGGACAGTGATCGGTTGAATAGCATGCATTTAGTTTTACTGGCGTTTAAGAGCAGTTGGAGGCCACGGAAGGAGAGTTGTATGGCACTAGTAGTCAATTGGCTTTCTCCATGAGAGCATCCCGTGTCTGGAACACACTGCTATCAAACACACAACTGCACCATCTATCACACGTTAACAAAAAACATGAAGACATGGCTAAAGGCCAATCAGACTTCGAAACATAATCCCAAACTGTGTATTGCCGCTTTCCATGTCTGTTGCTTGTGAGGTGTGGAAACACTGTTGCTTTAATGCATTTTGTTTTGTTGCTTTTTGTGCTATTGCTCTCTCTGCATGCTATGTGTTGATTGTCCTATGTGCTCTGCATGTGCTCACTGATTGTCTGAATTGTTATTGCAATTGTTTTTAATAACCCAGGACCTGCCCAGGACCTGCTGTTGAAAATTAGCCAGCTGGCTAAAACCGGCACTGTTACCTAAACGTTGATTAATGTACACTGTCCCTGTAAAAAAATAAGCTAAAACCTCCATTTATTGTGCCAAACATGGATTCCTCACATCACTTGGGATTTCGATAAATATCAACAAGCTTTGTCGTAGTGGTGGCCATTCAAAACCAGAGGGTAAAGTCAAGATCTTTACTGGTCAAGAAAAATTACTAGATGAGGTGTGACTGGAGGCAAATATTGTAACGTTATCTAACTAACGACGGCACATTTTAACAGTCAGATTTAATAACCCAACAACATCAAAGCTCCCTGTGGCTTTAGCACAACTACTACAGTAGTTAGCAAGTAACTGACAGAACGTGCGCCAACGTTAGCTAGCTTATAAGCTTAACTAAACACCGATCGTAACGTAACTAGACATTAAAATACTTTCATATTGTTAACCATTAGCTAACGCGTTACCATCGTGGTAAACGTGCTAGCTAGCGTTTCCAAACAAAGTAAGCTAGCGCAAACGAACTGGCTTGTCTAGTTAATTCACGGGTTGGCCCTTCACACGTTTCCCGGCCAAACATGAGCGAGTTGGTTGATTTATGAGCAGCATTAGCTGGACGCAGCAAACGCAAAACATGAGGATGCGGCTTGGCCTAACCACTGGACAACTATCCGCGCGGTACTGTTTCATTACCATAGCCGGCTAACTTGTTGACCCAGCCATTAATTATAGTAGTGAGCAGGCTAACGTTAGCTAGCTAGCCAACTAATCAAGTACTATTAAATTGATCGGCTTTGCGTCTCGAGAAAACAGGACACTCACACACTCGGATTCAGCATCGTTTTTCGGCACCACACGAACAGCTGGTGCCTCAACTGGCTCAGGATCCCGTACTCGGGGCTTCGTCGTTGGCGAAAGGGACTTTCCACTTTCCGATCCCGAACCAGATTCATCGTCCTCCTCGCTATCCTGGGACGCGCGTCTCCTTCGCCGTCGCCGGTCCGCCATCTTAGAAATCATATAAAGGAAACCGGAAGAATGCCATGAATTGTGGGTGAATGTTAGTTACGCAATTCCGCCTTTTACACGAAACCCAAACCGGTTGCGCGCGTGCGCCATCAAGCATACATTTATTTTGCCCCCCCACACCAAACGCGATCACGACACGCAGGTTAAAATAGCAAAACAAACTCTGAACCAATTACATTCATTTGGGGACAGGTCGAAAAGCATTAAACATGTATGGCAATTTAGCTAGTTAGCTTGCACTTGCTAGCTAACGTTAATTTGTCCTATTTAGCTAGCTTGCTGTTGCTAGCTAATTTGTGCTGGGATATAAACATTGCGTTATTTTACCTGAAATGCACAAGGACCTCTACTCCGACAATTAATCCACACATAAAACGGCCAACCGAATCGTTTCTAGTCATCTCTCCTCCTTCCAGGCTTTTTCGTCGTTTAACTTATATGGTGATCGCATCTAAACTTTCATTGTATTACCACGACTACCGGCAAAACAGTTCGTCTTTCAATCTCCCACGCGGGTATAACCAATGAGGAGATGGCACCTGCTTCTATAAACCAATGAGGAGATGGAAGAGGCAGGACTTGCCACGCTATCTGCATCAGAAATAGGAATGAGTTCTATTTTAGCCCTTGGCGTTGCAGACGCTTGTTGGTGCACACGAGCAGTGTGGGTGCAATAATTGAATAACATATATTTCTAAATTTATTTTGCGATGCTCGGTCTGGTCAGCATGTTAGCCTCCTCTAGCTTATTTTTTTAATCAAGGCATTTAAATCTTTCTGGCAAGTTATCGTTTCAATTATGAAGTGTCATTAATCGTTACAAAATGCTTCAAAAAACAATTAAGTCAGTATGATGACGCCTGTGAACAAAATGATATATTCCCTGAAATCTGCTCAGAGTTGAATGAATATTAAGTATTATCCAGAGACATATTGATAGTAATTTTCACATTCATACCTAATTCCCATTATGGTCCAGTGCTTTCAAATTCATTTTATCTCCTACATTTATCAAATCATGCAAAGACACCATCCAAAAGAAACAAAGTCATGTTCATGGGCATAAAGCATTTTTTTTTAAATTACAACATCTTGTTTGAAACACAAACCATAAGTGCTGCTGAAGCGCTTTCAACACATCTCACTCTCCTAATGACCAATGTTTTTTTCCTTTTATCTCCAACAGGTCTCCTTTCTCTAGGATGCAACAGCAGTCACATACAGATGGGAGACAGAGTCACGCTGCTCTGTTCAAATTTGAGGCATGTCAATGTGAATGACAACGTCAACAGTTTGTAAAACCTTAGCTTGTTTTCTTGGGCATTTTTGGGGTGAAGTTGCAAAGAGGAAAACTGTCCTCAAATTATCCCAGTGGGAATCTAGAGGAGACAAACATGTCTGCTCTTCCTGGATAGTCCACACCACCCTCAGTCTTCTTCCAAACCAGCCCTACTATGAACAAACAATAGGATCCGCTCTGCAGTCCAGCAACCATGACCAAACTGTGGCACAGTGCATCTTTTGATTTTAGGGGATTGTGGCATGCAATTCCCCCACCCGTCTGTAGTACTCTCCCAAATAACAAGGCAGACGTTCACACAGAGGGGTGCTGCCTGGCACCAATCCAGCCGGTGTCTCCTCTCTTGGACTCAGCTGGAAAGGACAGATTTATTTTCGGCAGGTCCGGTGGGGGGTCTGCTTTTTGGGCACCTCTACTCGACAGCGGCTCCGCTCGTCCAGCCAGGGCAGGTCAAAGCTCCTTCAAGGGTGAATAGAGAAACACAGGGGTTTAGGTTAGGAAGCAAGCACTCTGATTGTATTCAAGTGATGTTTGGCTTGTTGTTATTTAAGAACCAGTGTGTATGACTCAACTCACCGTCTTGACAGCTTTGGCAGAGGTCGGCCAAACACCACCACTGGAAGGTGGGGGGTGATCATGAGGGACTCCACTGAGAGAGAAAGAACACCTTCATAAGTGATGAGTCCAAGACCCTGCTCAGTATTTCAACTGACTACATTTCATCTCAACAGACATTACTAATGGGATAGTTGCTTTTTGGACAGATCTATAAAATAAAATAAAAATGTATTGGTCACATACACATATTTAGCAGATGTTATTGCGGGTGTAGTGAAATGCTTGTGTTCCTAGCTCCAACAGTACAGTAGTATCTAACAATTCAGTGTATAGGTGGGCTTACCATCCTCGGCTTCTGGGTAAAAGGAGAACACTTCTGGCTCACTCTCTTGGATACCCTTCCTCTTGTTCATGCGCTGCTGCAGTCGCTGGAACATCCGCTGCTCACGGATCCGCTGGATGTCCCATCTACGAGAGGAGAATGAAGAAGAGTGAAGAACACAGCGACGGAAGGTCAAAATAAGGAACACAAAAATAAGGAGAAAGGCAGAAGAGGTATGCCAGAGAAACATACTGACTCATAGCAAGAGTTGGTCAGACATGTAAACAGAGCATAGTGAAAACTCCAGCCCTCCCTTACCTCTTCCTTCTCTTCTCATCCAGTTCATGCTTCGAGTGGCGCTTCAGGAAGACATTGTCATCCAGATTCTGTAAGAGAAAACAGTTGGACTTTAGACCTCCTGACCAGGGGTCCAATCTGGACTACCACCAGCCTAGGGCTTCAAACAGTGCAAGACAAGTACCCACCTCAGGGATATCAGATGCCTCCTCCTCTCCCAGGGGCTCCATAAGGTTTTCCTTCCATGAGGGAACTTTGTACAAGAGGGAGAAGGTCATTCCACCACCCATGCAATTTTACAAATCCTGTTTAACACACATTTTACAAAATATAAAGCAACAAAAAGTAATCATGTGGCCTATTACAAAATACTTAGGCCCAAGTCTCAGCCTTTATGTGCTGTTCATACTTATTTTGCCCGTTTCCCTATTTTTTTGGGATCCAAAACAACCATTTCATGACAGTTTGTAACACTCACTGGCCACAGGCTCCTCCTTCTTGGGTGAGGGCTCCCGCGAAGTTGGTGACAGGGGAGGCACATGCCAGCGACACAGGTACATGTCGGTGGTGGACAGGTAGTCCAGTTCCTCAGTGGCGGCCGAGCTGGTCCCAGGAAACCCATCTGAAAACTCTTCCCCGTCCAGAGGCTCCTCTTTGGGGAGCAGCGCCTCGTTGTGTGGGGACTGGGAGGCCTTGGCTTGGGCACGTCGTTTGGCTGCCCTGGGGTCCTGGAAGAGGAAACGCCTACTGGCAAGAACAAAAACAACCTTTAGAGGAATTGCATGAGGGACAATAAGGGGCTTTACATGCATCTACAGTACATAGATATATCTATCCATGTATGGATCTAGGACAGGCCTGGGCCCGCGACCTGATTCAACACGGCCCGCGGAATCATGCTCAGATCAAAGAATTTGCCATAGTAAAGTTTTGAAAAACTTATTTGTTATTCAAACTAAAAGCCCAATGAATAATTGCCTTTGTGTAATGATTTAACTCCCACCACTTGCGGGACATTTATTTTGAAGGCACGTATAAATAACAACTGCACGAGGACATACATTGACTGACAGGCTGACACACACGCCAGTCACAAACAATAGCTAGCTAGAAATTGCGCAAAAATTAGTTTAAAAGATTTAAAAGAAAAGTAGACAATGAATGTAGGATGTTCCAGCAAAAGTGGACATCAAAATAGTCATGGCCAAAAGTTGAGAATGACACAAAAATACATTTTTAAAGTCTGCTGCCTCAGTTTGTATGATGGCAATTTACATATACTCCAGAATGTTATGAAGAGTGATCAGATGAATTGCAATTAATTGCAAAGTCCCTCTTTGCCATGCAAATGAACTGAATCCCCCAAAAAACATTTCCACTGCATTTCAGCCATGCCACAAAAGGACCAGCTGACATCATGTCAGTGATTCTCTCCTTAACACAGGTGTGAGTGTTGACGAGGAAAAGGCTGGAGATCACTCTGTCATGCTGATTGAGTTCGAATAACAGACTGGAACTTCAAAAGGAGGGTGGTGCATGGAATCATTGTTCTTCCTTTGTCAACCATGGTTACCTGCAAGGAAACACATGCTGTCATCATTGATTTGCACAAAAAGGGTTTCACAGGCAAGGATATTGCTGCCAGTAAGATTGCACCTAAATCAACCATTTATCGGATCATCAAGAACGTCAAGGAGAGCGGTTCAATTGTTGTGAAGGAGGCTTCAGGGCGCCCAAGAAAGTCCAGCAAGCGCCAGGACCGTCTCCTAAAGTTGATTCAGCTGCGGGATCGGGGCACCACCAGTACAGAGCTTGCTCAGGAATGGCAGCAGGCAGGTGTGAGTGCATCTGCACGCACAGTGATGCAAAGACTTTGAGGATGGCCTGGTGTCAAGAAGGGCAGCAAAGAAGCCACTTCTCTCCAGGAAAAACATCAGGGAGAGACTGATATTCTGCAAAAGGTATAGGGGTTGGACTGCTGAGGACTGGGGTAAAGTCATTTTCTCTGATGAATCCCCTTTCCGATTGTCCGGAGAAGACAAGGTGAGCGGCTACCATCAGTCCTGTGTCATGCCAACAGTAAAGCATCCGGAGATCATTCATGCGTGGGGTTGCTTCTCAGCTAAGGGAGTGGGCTCACTCACAATTTTGCCTAAGAACACAGCCATGAATAAAGAATGGTACCAACACATCCTCCGAGGGCATCTTCTCCCAACCATCCAGGAACAGTTTGGTGACGAACAATGCCTTTTCCAGCATGATGGAGCACCTTGCCATAAGGCAAAAGTGATAACTAAGTGGCTCGGGGAACAAAACATTGATATTTTGGCTCCATGGCCAGGAAACTCCCCAGACCTTAATCCCATTGAGAACGTGTGTTCAATCCTTAAGAGGCGTGTGGACAAACAAAACCCCACAAATTCTGACAAACTCCCAAGCATTGATTATGCAAGAATGGGCTGCCATCAGTCAAGATGTGGCCCATAAGTTAATTGACAGCATGCCAGGGCGGATTGCAGAGGTCTTGAAAAAGAAGGGTCAACACCGCAAATATTGACTCTTTGCATCAACTTCATGTAATTTTCAAAAGCCTTTGACACTTATGAAATGCGTGTAATTATACTTCAGTATTCCATAGTAACATCTGACAAAAATATCTAAAGACACTGACGCAGCAAACTTTGAACATTTATATTTGTGTCATTCTCAAAACTTTTGGCCACGACTGTACTTCTTTATTGAGGTAAAGGGAAAGCTGTGTGCTTAGTGTGCAAAGAGAGCACCGCTGTCTTGAAAGACTGCAACTTGTCCCGACAATTCCAGACGAAGCATGCAGAGAAATATAGGAATATGTCTTCTGAGCAGAGGGCAGGTGCGTCGAAAGAATTGCTTTCTCAGTTGCAAAAGCAGCAAGGACCTTTCACAAAACTGCATTCTGCAAATGATGGAATTGCGAGAGCTAGCTATGTACTGTCCCACAAAATTGCTAAACATAGCAAGCCATTCACTGAGGGCGAATTCATTAAAGAATGTTTAATTAACTCTGCAACAATACTTTTCCCCGACAAGAAAGAGCTGTTTGAAAATGTTTCCCTGTCAAGACGTACAGTGACACGGCGTGTTAAGGACATTGCAGAGAATATGGAACAACAGTTGAAAGACAAGGATTTCACCTATTTCTCCTTGGCGCTGGATGAGAGGTTCACATGACACGGCGCAGTTGTTGATATTTTTACGAGGCATAACCCCAGACTTTGAAATTACAGAGGAGCTTCAGTGCAGTCAACGAAGAGCACAACCACAGGGAAAGATTTATTGGAGGAAGTTAATAAGTGTGTGGCAAAGCTGAGACTGAGTTTTGAAAAATTATCCAGTGTGACCACTGATGCTTGCCCAAACTTGACAGGAACAAATGTTGGCCTTTTCAAAAGGATACAAGATCAAGTAGCTGAGTTGAACCCAGATCAGAAAATAATTTTCCTGCATTGCATTATCCATCAGGGGGTGCTCTGTAAATGTGTTCTGAAAATGAGCCATGTTGTAGATACAGTCATTAAAGTGGTAAACTTCAAAACTGCTAAATCTTTAAACAACAGGCAGTTTGTCTCACTGTTGGAAGAACAGAGTCAGGTCATGCAGATCTCCCCTAACACACAAACGTGAGATGGCCGAGTTTGTGGAAGGAGCTTGTAATATGATTCTGGCCCGCAATGGCAAAATATATTCTAATGTGGCCCTCCATGGAAAAGAATTGCCCAGGCCTGATCTAGGAAGTATGTCATATCATGAAGTAAAAAAAAAAAAAAAAAAACTGTTAAAAAAACTGAATGTGGAGCCCTACCGTTTGTGGCCCTTGCCTCCTCTGCCAAAATTCAGCGTTCGGGGTGTATGGCTGCTGCAGCACTCAGACAGCCCCTGCCCCTCTGGTGTCCCTGGCATTGCCACCTGGTCTTCCTGCCGGCTAGGGATGTGGTTGGGGCGCTGGTCACACCCATCCTTTTTACCTAGCTGCAGACGGCGCTCCATGCGCTCGATCCGCGCCATGAGCTGCAGTAGTGATAAAACGCGTCACGTCAGTGGGGCTAAAGTGAGGTTTATACCCCTTATGATTTTGCATTTAAATAGTTTGTCTTGAAGGGTAGCCTATTCTCTTTAACACTTGTGAGATTTACAGTCCACAAGAGTACAACAGAAAAAGTATATGTGTTTGAGGCCGATTTAGTTGACTTCAATAACCTTACACTTCATAGAAACAATGATGTCATAATAGTGCTGCACTGCTATTACATCACAATACCACTGGTGGCATTGTGGAGCTGGCCTAGGTTGGAGGGAAAATACCTGCTGCTGGTTATTCTGGAAAATTCCATTTTTCACAAAATATGCTGACCAGGTTTGACAATTGAAATGTTATACATTTGTGTTTGCTAGCATACCATTTCCTTCTCAGCTTTGAGGTCATCTATCTCCTTGCTCTTGGACTGGAGCTGCTGTTGCTGTTGTTCAATGAGTTCTAGTTGGAGGAGGAGGATCTGGCGTATGCAGCTGGTCTGTGTAGGGGAGTGACCAGGTCCTTTCCTAATATTCCCTCTTTTGCCATCTGGGCTGTGTTCTGATGACTGTGCCACCATGATTGATGCAGTAGCAGCCCCTCTGACCTCCCTGCCACACACTGCATCGTCCCGGGGCTGTTTGATAGTGTTGAGCACTGCAAGGTCTGTCTTGCCCATATTGCTGTTTGTCTGTCCTAGTAGTGTCTTGCTCTTGACTGGTGTGGTGCCGTCGCCCCCCATTGGTTTGCCATGGGGAGTTTGGGCTCCAAAGATCACCCAGTTCTCCTCTTGCCCAGACCCAAGTCCAAGGTTCTGTCCAGATCCAGGCCTGCAGGTAATCGGTCCCTGTCCTGGCACCACCTTGGCTTTCCCCTGGAGCTGCTGGCCGCTGCTGTTGTGGATACTGCCCAGCACGTTTGGGACTCCGATGACATATTCACTTGGCTCCCTCCTCAGGCCAATGAAGGAATCTGGTGTTCCTCCTGCTGGAGCTTTGACCAAATCAATCTTCCCTACTGTGTCTAGCTTATATCCTCCACTTGTGAATACAGTGGATGTCATTGTCGTGGCAATCCCACCGCCAGAACCCTTGCCAACCAACGCCCACCAATGTCCTCCTGACAGGGGCGTTGGTGGCACAAAAAGCTTGATCTCACACCGTGGATGCTGTTTCTCCTCAGCAGTGGACTGTCTAGATGTCCATGCAAGCCTGAAATACAAGGGAGGGATGTCAGATGGGCACACAGTTAATTCAACATAGACACAAGGTTATCAGGCATAAATTAACAAAAATCAAATGTTGAGATAGACAGGAAATCAGCCACAATGGCCTCTCTTACAGCAGATATAGCCCAACTAAGAAAGCCACTTTGCTAATAACGTTAGCGTTCTCAATCTCTGGTAGCTACAATTTCCCTCACGCATTTCTATACGCCCATGAATAATCTGTATGATATTGACACATGAACCAACAAACTGACACAATAACAACAATCGAGAAACCCGGAGATAAACTGACTTTCATCTCAACAATACAGGCATACCTAGTAGAGGAGGTAGTTAGCTAACTTATACAAACAATAAAGAGTTTAGTTTCGTCGGCTACCCAATGATGTGTATAATTGACCTAGCCGGTGTTTGAAGAAAACATTATGCTAGGACTGGCAATTTCTTGGTTACAAGGGAAACAGTAATAGAATAACAAACGTTACAGCTGAGCTGCAGTCGCTTAGTTGGCTAACTGGTTAGCCAAGTCCTCCATTTTAGGTCTGCAGCAAAGAGCAAAACAATGACAGCCACTTTGCCTTCAACCAACCCGGTCTCATTTGACGCCATTTTAACTTTAAACGCTTTACAAAGTTACGTTTTTCTCTTGAACGTTATAACACATTGTGCTTTACATTTATGACTAAATGCCACCTACCTATTTGATATTCTCTGTACTCATCCGAACTCACCTATCGCCTTGATGCCCCCCTTCTCAGGTCGTTTAAAAAATAATGATACTGCGCATGCGTTCCTTGTATGCTCGCCTCTGATTGGTCAATTAGCCAGCGGTTGCACTGAGCTCAAAAGATTTCCCAAGAATAAAAATGCCAAGACAAATGAATATTCCTACCTAATTTTTATGATTGTTACAATTTGTTGTAGTTAATATATCGTGTACAATCATGCAACCATAATAAAATTGTTATGGTCGAGAGAGTTCTTGTCATATTTTCTCTATTCACACTGGGATTAGGTGCAACCCATTGGCAACTGGCTCAGTCACCACCAATTTTTTTAAATAAAATTTTTAAATACTGTGGAACGGGTACAGCTATGGCATTTCATCTGCTTGCTTGATATTAGTTTGGGCTCTTCTCTATTTGGGGAGAGGACAATTCTGGGCTCCCTAATTCACTATCTTGTAAGGGAGTTATGTTTATTGAAGATTAGTTGAAGATAAACCATTACATGTTAACACTTTTCTTATAAATGAGTTAATATCTCAACATATTCTACAGTAGAGACCACAGGCTGTTACATTGGTGTTAGTCACTGTGGATCAATGCTGCTCTTTTACCACAAGAGGGCATACTGAAACGGGTGTCAGTCCCACCCATCATTGTGAAATAGCATTCAGGTGCAACACCTGTTTTTAGTAAACGGTTTTTCATAAGCATGCATGGATAGGCCAACTTCCAAAAAGTAATAGCCTAATACAATATTTTAACAATAACCTATTAATACAAAGAAACATTCAAAAAGAAAAAGGTATGCCTCTTGCTAGGTCGTTTTTCCCGAATAGACTATAGCCTAGGCCTATAATATGGAGAAAAACAAATCCAAGATTATGTGGCGCTTCTTCCCTCACATGTCTCTCTACCTCTCCTCTGAGAAGTGTTTACATTGATGTAGCCTATGACTGAGTGATGCTACAATCTAAATTGGTATTTTCTCCATGAAAATTGCAGAGGATCGGCTCCCACTCAAGTATGCCTGGTCGTAACAGCGCCCCTGTCACGTGGACAAGCCCGGTAACCATGCATATCCGCTGCAGTGTTTATTCGTGTCGACACTCCTCTCACGCTCTCGAGCTGGCAGAGCCGTCCACTGTGCCATATCGCTCACATGAAGCACCGGGACCTCGCGACAAAATATGCACCTAAGTGTAACGGATGTGAAATGGCTAGCTAGTTAGCGGGTACGCGCTAGTAGCATTTCAATCAGTTACGTCACTTGCTCTGAGACTTTAAGTAGGGTTGCCCCTTGCTCTGCAAGGGCCGCGGCCTTTGTGGAGCGATGGGTAATGATGCTTCGTGGGTGTCAGTTGTTGATGTGTGCAGAGGGTCCCTGGTTCGCGCCCGTGTCGGGGCGAGGGGACGGTTTAAAGTTATACTGTTACATAAGGATGATATATATGTTTTACATACATATTTATGGAATATCTACATAGGCGTAGAGAGGCCCATTATCAGCAACCATCACTCCTGTGTTCCAATGGCACGTTATGTTAGCTAATCCAAGTTTATCATTTTAAAAGGCTAATTGATCAGTAGAAAACCCTTTTGCAATTATGTTAGCAAAAAACTGTTTTTCTGAATAAAAAAGCAATAAAACTGGCCTTCTTTAGACTAGTTGAGTATCTGGAGCGTCTCAGTGAAGACGTAACTGAAGTAAAAGTAGGTCACATAGCGAGGCTTGCCGCCTACCCAACCTACTGTTCGTGTGACTCACCGACAGTAAATGGGTGGGCTCAACCATACTGCAGACATTGGGCAACAGTATAGTCAAATGGTGCAAATGTTATACCTCTCTTCTCTGGTATATAATTAAGCAATAAGGCACGAGGGGTTGTGGTATATGGCCAATATACCACGGCTATGGGCTGTTCTTACACACTGGTGGAGTGCCTGGACACAGCCCTTAGCCATGGTATATTGGCCATAAACCACAAACCCCAGAGGTTTCCTTGTTGCTAATTTAAACTGGTTACCAACATAATTAGAGCCATAAAAATACATGTTTTGTCATACCCCTGGTATATGGTCTGATATACCACGGCTGTCAGCCAATCAGCATTTAGGCTCGACCCACCCAGTTTATAATCAAGCATGTCTCATACTCAAAATACTAAGTAATTCGTCCAGCTAGTAGTGTTTTATGAACGTATCCAATGTGTCCTTATTTTTCTCAAAAATAATAGGGACATGTTGTATAGGCCTAGAGTGTTTGGACATCAAGTTTATTTTAAAATTCACAATAACCTTAGGAAAAAATTATAATTCATTTATTCCAATAAAATAACAACATTGTAAGCTATCCATAATGCACAGTCCATAGCAAAGCACACACATCCCTGGGTCCCTAGTCTTTTCAGTTCTCTGCAGCTAGCGACTGGAACGAACTGCAACAAACACTCAAATTGGACAGTTTTATCTCAATCTCTTCATTCAAAGACTCAATCATGGACAATCTTAATGACAGTTGTGGCTGCTTTGCGTGATGTATTGTTGTCTCTACCTACTTGCCATTTGTGCTGTTGTCTGTACCCAATAATGTTTGTGCCATGTTTTGTGCTATTACCATGTTGTGTTGCAACCATGTTGTTGTCATGTTGTGTTGCTACCATGCTGTGTTGTCATGTGTTGCTCCCTTGCTATGTTGTTGTCTTAGGTCTGTCTTTATGTAGTGTTGTGTTGTCTCTCTTGTCATGATGTGTGTTTTGTCCTATATTTATATATATTTACTTTTAATCCCAGCCCCCGTCCTCGCAGGAGGCATTTTGCCTTTCGGTAGACCGTCATTGTAAATAAGATTTTTCTTAACTGACGTGCCTAGTTAAATAAAATAAATAGAGGAAACCTCTCACACTATCCTCAATTGGATCAGTATCCATATGACATACAGAAGAAAACATTAAAACCTCATTTACATTCTTGACAAGAATATCTAGTGATCAATTAGCCTTTTAAAATGATAAACTTGAATTAGCTAACACAACGTGCCATTGGAACACAGGAGTGATGGTTGCTGATAATGGGCCTCTGTACGCCTATGTAGATATTCTATTTTTTAAAAATCTGCCGTTTCCAGCTACAATAATCATATCCAACATTAACAATGCCTACACTCTATTTCTTATCAATTTGATGTTATTTTAATTGACAAAAAAAATGTGCTTTTCTTTCAAAAACAATAACATTTCTAAGTGACCCCAAACTTTTGAACGGTAGTGTATATATATATATGTAGTACAAGTCAAAAGTTTGGACACGCCTAATCATTCAAGGGTTTTTCTTTATTTTTTACTATTTTCTACATTGTAAAATAATAGTGAAGACATCAGAACGATGAAATAATACATATGGAATCATGTAGTAACCAAAAAAGTGTTAAACAAATATATTTTATATTTGAGATTCTTCAAAGTAGCCACCCTTTGCCTTGATGACAGCTTTGCACACTCTAGGTATTCTCTCAACCAGCTTCATGAGGAATGTTTTTCCAAAAGTCTTGAAGGAGTTCCCACATATGCTGAGCACTTCTTGGCTGCTTTTCCTTCACTCTGCGGTCCAACTCATTCCAAACCATCTCAATTGGGTTGGGGTCGGGTGATTGTGGAGGCCAGGTCATCTGATGCAGCACTACATCACTCTACTTCTTGGTCAAATAGCCCTTACACAGCCTTGAGGTGTGCTGGATCATTGTCCTGTTGGAAAATAAATGATAGTCCCACTAAGCGCAAACCAGATGGGATGGCATATTGCTGTAGAATGCTGTGGTAGCCATGCTGGTTAAGTGTGCCTTGAATTCTAAATAAATCCTGACAGTGTCACCAGCAAAGCACCCTCACACCATCTCACCTCCTCCTCCATGCTTCATGGTGGGAACCACACATGCGGAGATCATCCATGCACCTACTCTGCGTCTCACAAAGGCACTGACTCATCAGACCAAAGGATAGATTTCCACCGGTCTAATGTCTTTTGCTTGTGTTTCTTGGCCCAAGCAAGTCTCTTATTATTATTAGTGTCCTTTAGTAGTGGTTTCTTTGCTGCATTTTGACCATTAAGGCCTGATTCACGCAGTCTCCTCTGAACAGTTGATGTTGAGATGTGTCTGTTACTTGAACTCTGTGAAGCATTTATTTGGGCTGCAATTTCTGAGGCTGGTAACTCTAATGAACTTATCTTCAGCAAAAGAGGTAACTCTGGGTCTTCCTTTCCTGTGGCGGTCCTCATGAGAGCCAGTTTCATCCTAGCGCTTGATGGTTTTTGCGACTGCACTTGAAGAAACTTTCAAAGTTCTTGAAATTTCCAGGGTTGACTGACCTTCATGTCTTATTGTAATGATGGCTGTTGTTTCTCTTTGCTTACTTGAGCTGTTCTTGCCATAATATGGACTTGGTCTTTTACCAAATAGAGCTATCTTCTGTATACCACTACTACCTTGTCACAACACAACTGATTGGCTCAAACGCATTAAGATAAAAGTTAATTTGTGGAATTTATTTCTAACAAGGCACACATGTTAATTGAAATGCATTCCAAGTGACTACCTCATGAAGCTGGTGGAGAAAATGACAAGAGTGTGCAAAGCTGTCATCGAGGCAAAGGGTGGCTACTTTGAAGAATCTCAAATATAAAATATATTTTGATTTATTTAACACTTTTTTGGTTCCTACATGATTCCATATGTCTTATTCAATCATTTTGATGTCTTCACTATTCTTCTACAAAGTAGAAAATAGTCTAAATAAATAAAAACCCTTGAATGAGTAGGTGTGTCCAAACTTTTGACTGGTACTGTATATGGCTACTCATGCATAAACATTCATCTCTCATAAGTAGGTGTGGTTAGTTACAAGATATGGGCATAGTGGCCCTCCTCATTTACAATATGCCAAGTCTCTCTCTCTCAAACCTACTGGAAGGTAGCTCTCCAGGAAGAGTGTTGGAACCATTCTATTCATACATAAACAGACAGATAGACAAGACAGAGACAGGCAGACACAGTTGACACATCAAATTAAGAAATAGTTCATGCACCTGACCATGCATAAGCTATAACAACTTTTTTGTATAACTTGACCACTGACATATTTAGCATGGGACGTCGATGTTAGGTCACTTACATTTTGTAGCTCTGCAACACAGCAACATAACACTACAAAAACAACCGCAATTGAATGGGCTACCGAAACAGTGGTTAGGTGTGTGACCTGAGAATTGAAGAGGTAAATTGGTAGCATGTTGAAAGGTATAGCCTGAATTATTAAAATAAAAATAAAATGGGAAAAAATTAAGGTAGGCTGAATTCTCAACCTCATCAAGCAAAATATTGACATTTTGAAAGTGCAATTCCCAATACAGTGTCTAAATTAAGGCTGTCCAAAGTCATAATTTGGAGTGTCTCATAAAAGCCTGTACGGCAAGGTTCTCAAAGGAATCAAATCGTGAAGAAACCTTTTTCATTATGGTCTCAAAAGTCGCCATGGCGTGCTGAAAGTGTTTTTCTTTCAAACGTCATTCATTCAAGGCGAGCCGGTGATAAAAGATCAACTTATGGAGATCAAATGTTTCATCGATGAGAAAATTAGCAGAAGACGGAAACACCGAACTGCTGCAGCATGCATGCACGTGCATGGCACACAATAATTTCCTCACAAAGACGGACACCGACACCGCTGGTGGCACATCTGATAACCAGAGCACGGCACGGGGATGGGTCGACACAAACAACTCTTACTAAAGGTAAGAGATATGATACGCTCTTATTCCGTTTGACCCTTAAGGTGATGCTCTGCCCTAGATTCAAAACAGATATGGCAACATCAATCATCAATCAAATGTATTTATAAAGCCCTTCTTACATCAGCTGATGTCACAAAGTGCTGTACAGAAACCCAGCCTAAAACCCCAAACAGCAAGCAATGCAGGTGTAGAAGCACAGTGGCTAGGAAAAACTCCCTAGAAAGGCCAGACCTAGGAAGAAACCTAGAGAGGAACCAGGCTATGAGGGATGGCCAGTCCTCTTCTGGCTGTGCCGGGTGGAGATTATAACAGAACATGGCCAAGATGTTCAAATGTTCATAGATGACCAGCAGGGTCAAATAATAATAATCACAGTGGTTGTCGAGGCTGCAACACGTCAGCACCTCAGGAGTAAATGTCAGTTGGCTTTTCATAGCCGATCATTCAGAGTATCTCTACCGCTTCTGCTATCTCTAGAGAGTTGAAAACAGCAGTATGCTGAACAAATAGAACAAGTAGCCAGTTAAAGCCTACACACCAATCTGTGTGATACTCGTGTGCCTTATAAAGGGAATAATAACCTATTAGTAGCTTACGATTCTTCAAATTATTTCACTTATAGCAATAGAACTTGGAGCAAAAAATGTGCATCTCCCAATCATCCCCAAATATGGAGTTTGGCAACGTGCACTGGGTTGCTTCATCTCATCTCTGAGACAGATCTTGTGGAGCTGCTGGCTATAGTACAGACCTTTACTGAACACCAAACTTTCCTACCCCAATAGATGAGATAGGCTTTTCAGGTCATGCTGTCTGGGAAACTAGCATGATGGGGACATTGGCTCTCCAGGCCAAGGGCATCCCTGCCCAAATAGGCAGACAGTGACAGGTAGTAAGAGATGGCTTAGATGATAAGGAGGTCACAATTAAAGAGACAGAAAGCATAACGAATATAGGCCACCTATCTCCCTGTGCTTATTTTGGTCACACAAGTGCTCATTATGCACACATAAAAGACATGACTAACATTCCTGTTTAGGTCTATTTTTGATAGTGTGTTCTCTTATGTTAATCAATTTAGTCAATACATAACTAACGCTGGTTTGGGGTATTTAAGGTGGATTGTGTTTTTTAAGCAAACCTTTTGTATTTGATTTCCAGTTGCTGCACTTCAAATGTTATACATTTATTTAAGTGATAATGCCAGAGAAACCGGTGTTTGAGGGATATATTGGCAGGTGCTGCTTCGAGGGCATTATCACATTATACAACGGGTTACCGACATATTCAAATGATGCTTTACATATTTTCCTTAAAAACGCTATTTTGATTAATTTATTCATACTATTTCATCCTTCCACAAGATATCATGTTGACACAAATCTGGGGTTACTACTGTTATGTTTGTTCCTTATATAATGATAAACCGGGGCGTGGGTTTAATGAACATATACTTCAGCTAGAAAACTCCATGTTTAGCCATGAAGGCATTCTTTAACCATCTCCCGCGCCCGCATAGCCTGCTGGGTAACGTAGTCTAAATGTTATTAACGCATAACAACACAACTACGCAAACCGGCAGAAATCTATGGTTGCTACCCAAGCCGGCTGGTCACGAGTCGTTCAGTCTTTTTGATTTGTATCTGTGGACGCGACCCAGTCGTTCGTTCTAAATGTTCCAATTGCCATACTTGCTGGCAACATTCTTATGGCTAATTTACAGTCACGTCATAAAGTGCAGCAAGAATAACAGCAAAGTAGCCGTATTTCAATTTGTTTTCTAGTGACATTTATAAAGTGCCTGGCTGGGCTGATAAAACAGTGGATTGCGCAGTCAGATGGAACAGAGTAAATAAAAACAGTGGATTGCGCAGTCAGATGGAACAGAGTAAATAAACATTTTAACTTCATAGATTTAGCCGGTGGTAACTTGTGGAATAGACACCGGCTGGAATGTGGTTTTAACAAATCAGCATTCAGGATTAGACCCACCCTGTTGTATAATTAATCGTGGGTCTGATATACATTCTCCAAAGGGATCATCATCAATCTATAGAAAATAATTAATTTAAGGCCAATTATTTAGGCCTACGCTAATTTGCAGAGTTGTGGACTCGAGTCACATGACATGGACTCAAGTCACAAATTTGATGACTTGAGAGTGGACTTGATAGAAAATAAAATAACTTGAGACTTGACTTGGAGCCTCAAGATTCGGGACTCGACTTTGACTTCGAACTGATGGCTTGAAATTATGTTGCCAGGTTTTGGAACATTTTGTCACTCATTTTGTTGCACAAAATCTCCATCATCCTTGTCCTTCCACACAGGACAGGTGAGCTAGCAAACAGATTGCTGATTTGTACAGCCATAGGATCCGGTGCAGCACAAACGTCAAATTGTAGGGAGAGAGGATTGCCATAATAACCACAATAAGGAACTCCAAAAATAGTTTGGAATCAATAATATGAACCATTTACTTTGCAAGCTCACCAACAATTGGGCATCAAGCAACAATTACTAGCATAGGCCTACTAGTCTTTTGGTACGTCAAAATTGTTTTAAATTGATAATTTGATGCATTTGGAATTTGTTGCTAAAATTATTAATGTGTTTAAGACGCACAGGAGGTGCGTCTCTCCACTTGCACTCTCCAAACTCCTGCCAGTGGAGAGCGCTTTGCTTGTTTAAAAGTTTGTGGTTGCTTTCACAAGTAAAATAAATGCATATGTGGTACATCTATATTCCATCTAATCCTACAATAATTGTTTGCGTTTCATCATTCCATCCCGGTAACTTTTATTTCAACACATGTTTCATGTTTGATACCATACATTTTCATTTAGCCCACCGTTACTTACCCTCTGAGTGGGCGCGATGTTTATTGTGCACGTGAACATTAGCAAGACTCACGAGGTAGAAGTTCAATTTATTTCAAATCTATGTATGGTTTCTTTTGTTCATATTTCATGGGCTATGTCATAATTCCGTGTGTCTGTGTCCTACTTCTCTGTCTTTCTGGTTGTGCGTAATAGGAGTACGTGGGCATAGAAATAGACTACGTGGGCTGCACGCCATGCCTTGGAGTCAGTACGTTGAATATGATAAAAGGATTGTTCCTGTCACGTTCCTGACCTGGTTTCTGTTAGTTTTGTATGTGTTAGTTGGTCAGGACGTGAGTGTGGGTGGGCAGTCTATGTTTTCTGTTTCTATGTTGGTTTTGGGTGACCTGATATGGCTCTCAATTAGAGGCAGGTGTTTTTCATTTCCTCTGATTGAGAGTCATATTAAGGTAGGTGTGTTCACACTGTTTGTTTGTGGGTGATTGTCTTCCGTGTCTGTGCACCACACGGGACTGTTTTCAGTTTGTTTTGTACATCGTTCTTTTGTGTAGTCTATTTTCCCTGTTCGTGCGTTCTTCGTGTTATTTGTAAGTTCGTATTGTTCAGGTCTGTCTACACATTCGTTTTGTTATTTGGTAGTTTATTCAAGTATAGTTCGTTTTCTGTCTTCGTTGTTTTTGTCGTGTCTAATAAATCATTATGTATTCAACACCAGCTGCGTTTTGGTCCTCCGATCCTTCTCTCCTCTCCTCGTCTGAGGAGGAGGATTACGACACCCGTTACAGTTCCATGTATGAATGGTGATGAAATATCATTAGTAATCATAATTCTAATGTAACAATGGATGTGGAATATGCATTTTACATTGTAGAACTAGTTTATTGGTTGTAATTGCCAATTGGGTAATTGTGTGGTCCTGGGAGGGGCCAAATGCCTATACAGTGCATTCGGGAAGTATTCAGACCTCTTGACATTTTCCACATTTTGTTACGTTACAGACTTTTTCTAAAAAAGCTTAAATTGTTTTTTCCCCCTCATCAATCTACACACAATACCTCAGAATGACAAGTAAAAACAGGTTATTGGACATTTTTGCAAATGTATAAAAAATAAACTGAAATATCAAATGTACATAGGTATTCAGAACCTTTACTCAGTACTTTGTTGAAGAACATTTGTCAGCAATTACAGCCTCGGGTTTTCTTGGGTATGACATTACAAGCTTGGCACACCAGTATTTGGGGAGTTTCTCCCATTCTTCATCCGCAGGTCCTCTCAAGCTCTTTCAGGTTAGATGGGGCGCGTTGAGGCACAGCTATTTTCAAGTCTCTCCAGAGATGTTTAAACAGGTTCAAGGCCAGGCTCTGGCTGTGCCACTCAAGGACATTCAGAGACTTGTCCCGAAGCCACTCCTGCATTGTCTTAGCTGTGTGCTTAGGGTCATTGTCCTGTTGGAAGGTGAACCTTCGCCCCTAGGCTCTAGGAAGAGTCTTGGTGGTTTGAAATGTCTTCCATTTAAGAATGATGGACTCCACTGTGTTCTTGGGGAGCTTCAATGCTGCAAAAATGTTTTGGTGCCCTTCACCAGATCTGTGCTTCGACACAACCCTGTCTCAGAGCTCTACGGACAATTCCTTCGACCTCATGGCTTGGTTTTTGCTCTGACATGCACTGTCAACTGTGGGACCTTATATAGACAGGTGTGTGCCTTTCCAAACCATGTCCAATCAATCGAATTTACCACAGGTGGACTCCAATCAAGTTGTCGAAACATCTCAAGGATGACCAATGGAAACAGGATGCACCAGAGCTCAATTTCGAGTCTCATAGCAAAGGGTCTAAATCTTTATGTAAATAAGGTGATTCTGTTCTTTAATTTTTATAAATTTGCTAAAATATCCCAAAAACTGTTTTCGCTTTGTCATCATGGGGTATTGTGTGTAGATGGATGAGGATTTTTTTTTTAAGTAATCTATTTTAGAATAAGGCTTTAACGAAACGAAATGTGGAAAAAGGGAAGGGGTCTGAATACTTTCCGAATGCACTGTACAGTCGTGGCCAAAAGTTTTGAGAATGACACAAATATACATTTTCACAAAGTCTGCTGCTTCAGTATCTTTAGATATTTTTGTCAGATGTTACTATGGATTACTGAAGTATAATTACAAGCATTTCATAAGTGTCAAAGGCTTTTATTGACAATTACATGAAGTTGATGCAAAGAGTCAATATTTGGAGTATAGGTGCAATCTTACTGGCAGCAATATCCTTGCCTTTTTTATGCCAATCAATGATGACGGCACATTTTTCCTTGCTGGAAACCATGGTTGATAGAGGAAGAACAATGATTCCAAGCACCACCCTCCTTTTGAAGCTTACAGTCTGTTATTCGAACTCAATCAGCATGACCGAGTGATCTCCAGCCTTGTCCTCGTCAACACTCACACCTGTGTTAACGAGAGAATTACTGACATGATGTCAGCTGGTCCTTTTGTGGCAGGGCTGAAATGCAGTGGAAATGTTTTTGGGGGATTCAGTTCATTTGCATAGCAAAGAGGACTTTGCAATTAATTGCAATTCATCTGATCACTCTTCATAACATTCTGGAGTATATGCAAATTGCCATCATACAAACTGAGGCAGCAGACTTTGTGAAAATTAATATTTGTGTCATTCTCAAAACTTTTGGCCACGACTGTATGTAGGCTACCTGTTTGACAGATTCAATGTGGTTTCTCAAGGGGAGGCCGTGCAGTCTTGCCCTCTACCTGTATCTACCTGTGTCCCTGTTTTGCCTGACACAGAGGTTATTTCTTTTGGGCTATTGCCAGTGTATATTTTGTATGATATGGTACCTTCAACATGGGATCACCAAGACCTGTAAATAAATCTGCACTTCAACCTGCATTTTCTTCTGCTGATTTAATTCCATTAGGACTGCTACAAAGTCCATATTTTACAATTACAGCATCGAAATGTGTTGTAGCCAAAATAATGAAAAGGGCTGCCAGGTAGCCTCAAAAAATAGACAAGTCGTTGCATAAATACATACAAAAAAGTACTTGACTTGAGACTTGACTTGAAAAAAAGTGTGACTTGACTTGCTCTTAGAATGCACGACCTCGATTTGTCTCGAGACTCGATCCGTTTTACTTGGAACTCGACTGAGACCAAGACCTTGTCTCGAGACTTGCTTGTGACTAAAATAATAGGCTGGCCGACCATGAAACACAGTTGCGTGTAAAGACACTAATATAGCGTATATCGAGTGACGTATCTAATTGTCTGCACGGTACACAGTGAGCAAAGAAAGTTCCTATAACATTGTTCCAAATGTCCGTTTTGAATGCTTCAATAAGCCTGACCAATTATTAATAGCCTAATGATGTTCCCACGCACACTATTGGATACAGCTATTGTATCTTATGGAACAGTCTGAAATGGTAGGCTGTATATTGTAAACACATACAGCAAATAACAGGATTGAATAGGTTGTATTTATTTATTTATTCAACAGCTCTTTCCTCTAACAGAAGTTCGCAGTGATCTGTGCCTTCTAACTGCACATTTTATCTCCATATCTTCATTCAAAGACTCAATCATGAACACTCTTACTGACAGTTATTGCTGTTTCGCGTGATGTATTGTTGTCTCTACCTTCTTGCCCTTTGTGCTGTTGTCTGTGCCCAATAACGTTTGCACCATGTTTTGTCCTGCTACCATGTTGAGATTCTACCATGTTGTGTCTCTACCATGCTGTGTTGTCATGTGTTGCAGCCATGCTATGCTGTTGCCTTAGGTCTCTCTTTATGTAGTGTTGTCTCTCTTGTCGTGATGTGTGTTTTGTCCTATATATATATATATATTTTTTATCCCAGCCCCCGTCTCCGCAGGAGGCCTTTTGCCCTTTGGTAGGACATCATTGTAAAAAAGAATTTGTTCTTTAACTGACTTGCCTAGTTAAATAAATACAATATATATATATATTACATCCGTGGTAAACTGTCAAGCCTGTAGGCCTAATTGACTCGTGCGCCAACCCTGCTGTCCCGTGGTGGCTGGCCAGATAAGTAACGTGATGAGTAAACGTGACGAAAACTTAACACAATTTCTTTAATCGCCCGAAGCCCCGTCTATCCGTTAGCCTTGATTTACCCTCTGTCTACCAGAGTTGCAGAATGAATTACATCCGCTCATTAAACTTGTCACAGCATTCGCACCACTGTAGAGAAACCTCCCTAATGTACTCATGGGTCTAAAGAACCATGTCAATAAATAGTCTACTGGATCTGTTTTTCTGCATACAGTAAAACAGTTTCTAAGAATTCCAAACCAACAGCCATGAAGTCTTTCCATGACAAGTAAGACAACAATAGTCACCAGTGGAGCCACGTGCGCCTGGTATGCATCATTGGCCATATACAGTATATACAGACCAGATGCAAACGGATAATAAACACACATTTGTGTGATTAATGAACTGCCATAATAATCACGGATATGATACATGAAGTCGAATGACTCGCTTGGTTATATTGATGTTACGGCTATGTCTCATGTCTCCACAGATGCAAAATGAACAGACATTTACATTTGACAATGAGTGACAGCTTTGTAAGTACGCCTACGCCTTAACAATTTATAGTTAGAAGTGCGCTCGACTGGCTTGCACGCACACATGATCAAGTTATTCCTCCCCTTGCTTGGTAATGCGCTATTTCAAATCACATTGCTCTCGGACA
Organism: Salvelinus fontinalis; assembly: GCF_029448725.1. Lineage (NCBI taxonomy): Eukaryota > Metazoa > Chordata > Actinopteri > Salmoniformes > Salmonidae > Salvelinus > Salvelinus fontinalis. Next base: position 81,777,813 of record NC_074666.1, on the reverse strand, counting down.
CGTGTACAGCGAAGTTAAAGCTGGAATCTTTATATAGTTGCTACATACATTTTTGGACTTATAAATTAATTATATATACCCATTATTTCTTGAAGAATTTAACTTATAAATGCATCATGAGCTTAGTTCAACTATCATACCCAAAATACAAGCGTGTTTTAAATGTCAACAAAACATGGTTAAATACAGGTTAAATAAACAAAATATGGTTAAATCTATAGGCTTGATTTTGGTATGTCCTTGCATCCATAGCTCTGTCTATGAATTTGAGAGTGGTTACATTTGTTCAGGCTCATGGCTCAGCTTTTTACCAAAACACAGGGGGGTAACCCCTTTGTTATTGTTTCAATTAGGGATTCTAGCTTTGAAAATTAATGATAGTCTATTGAACTTGGATAACCGCTTTCGGCTTACTTTCTCTCCCGCGCTATATGCAGCAGCAGCACAGCGGGTAGCGCAGGCCTCCTCATTTTGGGTTTTAAATACTTTTATCACGGGGAGTGCATTTACTAGATGCGTGGAGGTAGCCTAACTCTGCAGGTGGCGACAGCCTGAGCAGTGCCCTTGATCAAGATTCTAGAACAGTTCCCGGCTAGCACATAACGTTCTGAGAACTATGTGTTTTTTTAGAGCTTGATGAGAGCTGGTTGTCCTATGGTTATTTTGCATACTACCTTCCCACAACTTTCTGGGAATGGTGCAAGATAGTTACTTAGCTTTAGCACATTCTCAGCACATTTAAGGAACCTGAATTTGTATTGGTATTTCATAACATTAACAGAACATGGCTTGACTTTGGAAATGTTCTCAAATAGTTCAGACAACATTAAGAAACAACATTCTTCTGTGGAAATGTCAGTACTTCAGCATAACGTTTCCTACAGTTTTCCTTATGGTTCTATTTAAAGTAAAATATATTTCCATGTGTCCTGAAATATTGCGTGAAACGTTTAACTCTTTATTCCCCAATAGAATTCTAGAACGCTGCTGTAGATTACTGAGAATTTACAAGATAAATCTAATTTTCTCACACATTTCAAACAAACAGACTGTCACGCCGTGACCTTAGAGAGCCTTTTTATTTCTCTATTTGGTTAGGTCAGGGTGTGACTTGGGTGGGCATTCTAGTTTGTATATTTCTTTGTTGGCCGGGTATGGTTCCCAATCAGAGACAGCTGTCTATCGTTGTCTCTGATTGGGGATCATACTTAGGCAGCCCTTTTTCCCACCTTCAGTTGTGGGATCTTGTCTTTGTATAGTTGCTGTTTAGCTCTACAGAGCTTTACGTTCGTTTATATTTTTGTTGTTTTTGGTGTTCATTTAATAATGAACGATGAACACTTTCCACGCTGCGCTTTGGTCTCATTCAATTGACGACGGACGTAACACAGACATAGCTCAAGAACAAATGACAACTACAACTTACTTTTAAAGAGCACAACCTCTTCTTTAATATGACACCACATTCATGTCGATAGGAATAACACTCATTTTGTCTTCCATTGTGTAAAGACACTATCAAAAAAACGTTTAACACTCAACACAACAAAAAACTAGAGTATTCAAATTGTAATACATTTGACTAAATTACTCACTAAAAATGTAGCAAGTATAATATACTGAACAAAAATATAAATGCAACATGTATAGTGTTGGTCTCATGTTTCATGAGCTGAAATAAAAGACCCAAGAAATTTTATTTCTCTCAAATTTGTTTGCATTCCTGTTAGTGAGCATTTCTCCTTTGCCAAGATAATCCATCCACCTGACAGGTGTGGCATATCAATAAGATGATTAAACACCATGATCACTACACAGGTGCTCCTTGTGCTGGAGACAAGAAAAGGCCACCCTAAAATGTGCGGTTTTGTCCCCACAGATGTCTCAAATTTTCAGGGAGCGTGCAATTGGCATGCTGACTGCAGGAATGTCCACCAGAGCTGTTGCCAGAGAATTTAATGTTAATTTCTCTACCATAAGCCACCTCCAGAGTCATTTTAGAGAATTTGGCAGTACATCCAACCTGCCTCACAACCGCAGACCACGTACAACCACGCCAGCCCAGGACCTCTACACCCTGCTTCTTTACCTGCGGGATTGTTTGAGGAGGGAGGTACCGATTAGTATTTCTGTCTATAATAAAGCCCTTTTGTGGGAAAAAAACTAATTCCGATTGGCTGGACCTGGCTCCCCAGTGCGCCCCTGCCCAGTCATGTTAAATCCATAGATTGGGTCCTAATTAATTTATTTCAGTTGACTGATTTCCTTCTATGAACTGTAACTCAGTCAAATCTTTGAAATTGTTGCATGCTGTGTATATATTTTTGTTCAGTAAATACTTAAATATTATTTACATATAAATACAAAAATATCCTAAATGTGACCAGAGGACAATATTCAGAAAGTATTTCAAAACCCACACAAAGTAGGCTATTTGATTGACAATGATTATTACTTCTGTAACAAAATAAAAATGCAAACAACAATTCAGGGACTATTTTAAAATGTAGGTAACCTGTCTCAATAAAACTTAGTACAGACCAGGCTTGACACAAAATGTAGAAATAGTAGCCTACTTCGACAACAATTCAGTGAATGCAACAAGTATTAGATAGAGATAAAGAGAGAATATACAAAACATAACTGTTCAGAGACAATAAAATATTTGCAGGACAACTTGCTTCCATTCAGCCACAAGAGCATTAGTGAGGTTGGGTGCTGATGTTGGGCGATTAGGCCTGGCTCGCAGTCTGCGTTCCAATTCAACCCAAAGGTGTTTAATGGGGTTGAGGTCAGGACTCTGTACAGGCCAAACAAGTTCTTCCACACCAATCACGACAAACCATTTCTATATGGACCTCACTTAGTGCACGGGGCATTGGCGCAGTGTAGGGGGCTCCTGATTGGCGCAGCGGTCTAAGGCACTGCATCTCAATGCTAGAGGCGTCACTACAGACCTTGGTTTGATTCCAGGCTGTATCACAACCGGCCATGATTGGGAGTCCCATAGGGCGGTGCACAATTGGCCCAGCGTCATCTTGGTTGGGGTTTGGCCGGGGTAGGCCATCATTGTAAATAAAAATGTGTTCTTAACTGACTTCCCTAGTTAAATAAATAAAAAATTGGAATGCCATAACAGGACAGGGCTTTCCCCAAACTGTTGCCACAAAGTTGGAAGTACAGAATAGTCTAGAATGTCATTGTATGTGTAACAGTATAGCTTCCATCCCTCTCCTCGCCCCAAACTGGGCTCGAACCAGGGACCCTCTGCACACATCAACCACAGTCACTCACAAAGCATCGTTACCCATCGCGAAACAAAAGCCACGGCCCTTGCAGAGCAAGGGGAACAACTACTTCTAGGTCTCAGAGCGAGTGACGTCACCGATTGAAACACTATTAGCGCGCACCACCGCTAACTAGCTAGCCATTTCACATCGGCCACATATGCTGTAGAGTTAAAATGCCCCTTCAGTGGAACGAAGGGTCCTAGCCCCAACCATGAAAAACAGCCCCAGACCATTATTCCTCCTCCACCAAACCTTACAGTTGGCACTATGCATTGGGGCAAGTAGCGTTCTCCTGGCATCCGCCAAACTCAGATTCGTCCATCAGACTTCCAGATGGTGAAGCGTGATGGCCAGAGAACGAGTTTCCACTGCTCCGGAGTCCAATGGTGGCGAGCTTTACACCACACCAACCGAGGCTTAGCATTGCGGATGGGGATCTTAGGCTTGTGTGCGGCTGCTCAGCCATGGAAACCCATTTCATGAAGCCCCTGATAAAAAGTCACTGTGCTTATGTTTCTTCCAGAAGCAGCTTGCAACTCGGTAGCGAGTGTTGCAACCGAGGACAGGCGATTTTTACGTGCTACGTGCTTCAGCACTCGGTGGTCCCATTCTGTGAGCTTGTGTGTCTTACCACTTTGTGGCTGAGCCGTTGTTGCTCCTAGACGTTTCCACTTCACAATAATAGCACTTACGGTTGACCGGGGCAGCTCTAGCAGTGCAGAAATTATACAAACTGACTTCTTGGAAAGGTGGTATCCTATGACGGTGCCACGTTGAAAGTCACTGAGCTCTTTAGTAAGGGTATTCTACTGCCAATGTTTGTCTATGATGATTGCATGGCTGTGTGCTCGATTTTATACACCTGTCAGCAACGGGTGTGGCTGAAATAGCCGAAACTACCAATTTCAAGGGGTATTCGCATACTTTTGTATATATAGTGTATTATTGTTAGAAAAACAAGGCCGTTCGCGGCCGCTATAGTAATTTAAAGAAAGGAAGTTGACGGCTGCTATGGGTTCTAAAGAGTTTTAAGGAAGTTATTAAAAAAACTATAAATAACCAATAACTTCCATTATCAGACCGTTAATGAAACCTCCCAGAAACCAGAGCAAAACGTTCTCAGAACCTCCCTGCAACCTAAAAATAAGTTCACAGAATATTTACTGAACATTCAATTTTACCAGGCAGGAAACTTATGGGTTCGTTCCCAGAACCAATTGGAAACCGCAAACGTACTTTCTCACAACTTCCAACCAACCACATGTCCTACTGTAGTTGCGTATAAAGAGAATAAATGAGATCTTCTGGGGCAGTCGCAGAATTGGGCTAGGTGATCTTTACATGTACCCACAGCAGCACAATGTGGGGGCGTGAGGACAATGTGCACAGAGTAGAATAGAGTGGGGCGCTGTAAACAGTCTGGCAGAAATGGTGCGCATTATATGCAGGCATATCGTGTTTCTTTTGATCCTGCAGAGTTTTCCTATTACAAAAACACGGGTTATAAAATGGTAATAAGTAAGGTGTTATGATGCTGTCTGCAATTATTCTGGAGAGTATTTGGACAGTTTTATTTTTGTATTCTATACCACCTTCACCTCATCCCCATCGCTTGCAATGCTGCCAGAAAAGCTGAATAAAAGCTAATCGTTGTTATTGATCATATTACGATGTTTGAAATGCAATGTTTCTCGCTTCACAACAGGTTTCATTATTCTTTTCATTGTATCAAGTGGTCACGTCCACATTCCCACCAGACATGAAAAGGGGAGCCCTTTGTGAACCAGTATATAATGGCACGTCCAATTAGATCCAAATTAGACGCCATTTGAAGGATGGATGGAACTTGTGCCATGGCTTTGCGCATTTGGTTATATTAAATATTGTGCATATGTCTGTCCTATAGTTAAAAATGGTAGCGTTAAAATATTATTTCCCCACATTTTTCGTAGCCATTTTAGTAGGAGTTACCATCTCCATGTGCGCAGGGGTTTTAAAAGAAAAGCTGATGTGTTCGGAGAAAAAGTGTGTCACTGGGACACGAGGCACTCCCCGGGGGTCACATGGTCCCGTTTTCAGCCCCGTGCGAGCAGGCATGCAGTGCGTCCTCGTTCCTTTCCTAAGGATGAGGGAGACTGAGAAAAACCAGACCGGCTTGGGAACTGCGGTCAGACCTCCACGGATAGAGCCAGTGACAGCATAGACGCTTTTCGTAATTGTTTTCGCTGGCAGTGCTCACAGAGAAGTGATTCACATTACGCGGGAACTTGCTCGATAGCAGATGCATCCTTTGGTAGTTTATTAACCTTGGTTCTAAGTATTGTAATGAGTATTCGAACTCAAATAGAGCTTTTATTATAAAGAGGAACATAATGACATCGTTATAACATAGAAGAGGACCTTCTTTTTGCCAAGAACCTAGCCAGAAGGGAAATTATCCTTTCCTAAACTGTTTTCTATTTTCACCGATATCTATATGAATGTTTTGGAGCTCAGGATGGCAACAACAGCAATGGACACAAATAACAACAATACAGGTAAATATTCAGGATTATTTTTTTGTGCGTGTGTAATGGGGTTATGTGTTTTACGCATATTGTTTTGGCTACCTGGCTTGTTGGAAGTCTGTTGAAGCTCTTTACATTTAGTTGTTTATCAATCCGTAATGCGTAAATCAATGATGAGTTGTATTGTATTGATGTACACCTGTCGATTAAGTAGAGCCACTTTTGTATATGGAATTTACGTGGCTGATGGAATCATCCTTGTGAAGCAACACTAGATGGGGGAAAGTTCAATGGGTCTCTGTACAGTTCTCCTCATGCCAAACCTCAGGCCATGACTGATGAGGCTTGAAGTAGGCCTATCCCTCATAGTGTTTATTTTGAATTCACTGATGATTGTGTGTTATCATTACTGTCGCCTATATATTTTACCCCAACCGTTCTTCATAATTGTCATTGTCAAGGTCGAATTACTGGCCTCAGTAAAAGCCAAATTAAGAAATGTTGTAACGTGGAGTTTGTAATAGCCTATAAATGATCTGTACATTTCATTAAAGAAATATTTAAAGTACTATACATTGTTTGATGGTGTACGTGTGGTAGGTGCGCTAAAATAGTTCGGGTGGAAGTAGGTCATGTAAGGTGGACGGATATCCCTTTGATGCAGATATCCGCGCGTGTTTTTTCCCAATTCACATGGCCCGCCAAGCTAGCCATGTGCGTTTTGTTTTCATTCACTGTTCTCCACCAATCTCCATTGGTATAGAGAGCAAGCTCATTGCATAATTTCTCGTCAGAGTCCTGTGGGTGACGCGGTCTTGGATGCCATGTGGGCACTGCTATTGGATAGCTAGCGGGTGTAATTATTGCGATTCGATCAGGACATCATCCCGTCACGTGTTAGATTGAAACGTGGGACACGAACATTTATGTAAGGCATCATAATTTATTGTTGCTGACATAATTACACAGGCATAACCAAATACTTGCAAGGTGATTGGGATATTCCCTTTCGATATCTAAGATGTCCAAAATAATGGGCTTACCTTTATTATATTATTATTAGGGAAAGGCGATAGTATGTCTAATAAAGCATTTATAGGTTCATTCATTTGAATATAGGTTCAGAGAAAATACATTTTCAATACATACAATTATATTGTACAGCTACAACATAGCAAAGTGAAAACATAGATGCCAAGCTTTTCAGTTATATTCAGCAAGTATGTTGTAAATTACATTAGATTATCTAAGGAGTATATTGTGGGAATTGACTGTCTATTAGGTACCATGGATAGCGCCAGGCGGGAGGGAACGTGAGGCTGTCCTAGAAACAGTTGGCGTGTTCCATGGAGGGTGTATTGCACAGCCTGTCAGTTTGCCAGTCTTCTTTTTTCTTTTTTTTTTTTGGTTGCCAGTCTCGTTGAATAACCTGCTGTTGGAGGCGCGCACGTTGAGTAAGGGCGTGACTAGAATGTATTCCAGTCAGCCTACACTAGTGCTGCTCCTCGAGCAACACAAGTCTGCAGTCCAACCTGTTTTCATTCCATGGCTCTCCCAAGCATAGCTTTCGATGTACTATTACATTTCTTTCAAATACCTCACTCTGAATGTATGTTTACTCACTAAGACTAGTTCAATATTCAGAGCTATATCTATTGATGTGTTTTCTTCATTTCACGTTGACTTTACAAGTGTTGGTTTAACATGGCAAGTTATTGATTTTGATACAAAAGCAATCTTATCTTCCACTCACTGATTGGTTATTGTGGGTAATACATTATTTGGGGATAGAAAGTCAGGAGGTGGAAGACAGAGCAAAGGGAGTGAAAACATGCAGTGGAGAGAGAGGGAGGAGCCTTAATACTATAGCACCAGGCAGGACAAGGAAGTGCACGTGTTGTGGTGACACCTGACCCAGTGACCCTATAAGACCTTATGTTCCATTCCACAGTGAATTATGTTTCTCCTCCAGGGCTGCCTGGCTGGCTGGATTCTGAGATTGGAATGTCTCAAAAAGAACAGAACAGACAAACATTCTCTCACTGTTTGTTCAATCAGGAAATTGGAATTCCTCCAGTTTTAAATGCCAGGCTCACAGAACAGAAGTATAGAGTTTGGTTTTGTTAAGCACAGAACAATGATCCCATCCTTCAATAGGCCACACCCAAACATACAGTAGGTGGGCAGCTTGCCATCAATGCAGGGAAATTAAATCATAAAGACGGTTTAAGGGCATCATCAATTAAAGCCTCAACAACACAATACAATGTCCTGCAAATTACTCCTTAAAACAACACATTACCTCCTCACAAAAACACAATCTCCTAACAACAACACATTATCTCCTAACAACAACACAATACAGTTGATCTGGTATTAGAGCACAGGTTAATTGGAGTCAACAGGAAGTGCAGAAAGTCTTGGGCACATGCTTTGTAGGTTCGGGTTTCAGCAGGGACGCTGTGTGTGGCAAATGGCGGGGCACACCATTTGGCATTTAAAAAGCGATTAGCCATTCCCGGTAGCCTTGTGCATGGCACCCCCCGGCGACCGGGCACGAGTTGGTGTGTGGGTGGCCAGCTGTGGTGAAACGTGATCCTTGGACGGAACTTGTGAGAATTAGCCTTCACAGCGGGAGAAACTGAGACCGCTGGATTAGAACAAGCAGGAGGGAGAAAGAGAATGAAAGTGAGAGAGGGAGAGGGAGAAGAGAAACAGAGTATGAGCAAAAAAAGAGTACAGAGGGCAGGTGGTGTGGAGAGAGAATAACAGTTTCAAGGAGAGTGTAAAGGGAGAGTTGGAGAGAAAGGGAAGTAGGGCAAGTAAAAGTTGTCAGGAGAGTTCCAACGAAGAGAGAGAGAGAGCGCAAGAGTATCTAAATCCACTCGTGTGGGTGGCTATGTCTGGCCAATGAGACTGCACAACAGCAATAGCACTGTCTGTGCTATTGGGCAGCATCCAAAAAGAACGTGCTCATTCTCCATGCTGCAATAGCTTCTTCCATAATGTAAATAATGTTCTGTAGGTGATGCTTGCTCACGTGGCACAACACAACACAGGTCAATCTTGCCCTTATGGCTTCCTATAAAATGTACTCTGTGATCAAGGCCTCTGTTTTGGAAAGAGTGGTGACCACCTCTGAACTAGAAAAATAAAGGGAAAGCCAGTCAGGCCAGCCTTTCCTGCCAACATTTCCTGGAAAGCAGTGTTTTTCCCCAGCCAATTGTCTTCTTGGACTCTCCGCAGTCACTCTGTTGCTATGGTTATCATAACATTGCCACGGTTACCTTGCATAATTGTCCTGGGTAGCTAAGGGAACATTTGGAATGTACAGAATTATACAAAGTTGCAGCCGCTCCCTCGTTTTTTGTCAACGAACATGAATGGGCGCAATATCAATCCTAACCAGTGGGCGTCCTCTCTTGAACCCTCTTCCTCTTTACCTCCTCTGTTTTAGTTTCCATCAGTCCTCACTGGCAGTTGACTGATGTCCAATGGATAGAGTGTCAAAGAACAGAGCACTAAATGTCGCAAATTAAAATATCTCACTGTTTTTAAACCACGCATCCATTCTAACAAGTAGTCCTCTCGCTACTTTCTCTTGTCGCCAGGGGGCGTAATCTCCTACATCGGCTCCAGTGGCTGCTCACCGAACCGCACCAGCCCAGTGTCTATGTACAGCGAGAACTCCTTCGGAGCCTCCTTCCCACCCTCCCCCAACGGTTCCCAGGGCTTCTCCAATGCCTACTCCGGCAGTGGCAGCTCCAGCTCCTCCAATGGTGATGATGGCAACTCCTCTTCCGGCTCCGGAGGGTCCCCGAGGCCTAGCGGTCGTAATGAACGCAGCATTTCTCGCTGCTCCCCCAGCAAGTCCGTGGCAAACCTTACCAGTGAGTAGACCCCCATACCAGAACCCCAATACTTTATATGAATCCAGATTGTGCACCCCTATCTGTCATTCCTGGAACTACAGCTTTAAGTCCTTTTTATGGTTGTAACAGAACTGAATGGGATGGTGCTGCTGTGTAAAGTGTGTGGAGACGTCGCCTCAGGCTTCCACTATGGGGTCCATGCCTGCGAGGGCTGCAAGGGATTCTTCCGACGCAGTATCCAGCAGAACATCCAGTACAAAAAGTGCCTGAAGAACGAGACCTGCACCATCATGAGGATTAACCGCAACCGCTGCCAGCAGTGCCGCTTCAAAAAGTGTCTGTCCGTGGGCATGTCCCGCGATGGTAAGTACAGCTTCACATGCTAAAACATGACACATGCAGCCACAAAAAAGGTTTAATAGTTCTAATCCAGTCTCATCCCTGTTTGGACTGTTGACTCCACATGTCTCTTTCTCTCTCCCCAGCTGTTCGCTTTGGCAGAATACCCAAGCGTGAGAAGCAGCGCATGCTGGCAGAGATGCAGAGCACCATGAACAGCATGAACAACATGCAAAACGAGTTCCAGCTGGCCAGCCTGACTCACAACTCTCCCCCTTCTCCCACTTCCTCTTCTCCCTGCCCGGGTCTGACTGTGGCACCCCAGCCTCAGGCCCTGCCTTTTGCCCCTTCCTCCTCTCCTCCAGTACAAGCCCCTGCTTCCCCTCTGCCCCCACCATGCAACCAAAGCCCGCCACTGTTGGCCAGCTCTCCACCCCTGTGCCCCAGCCCTGGGGTGGACTGCACCATAACGACCATTGCCCGGGCGCACCGTGAGACCTTTGTTTACGCCCACGACAAGCTGGGCGATTCCGCGAGACTGTATAACGGAGAGGTGGACAACTGGGGCTCCAACTACTGTCCTGCTGGCTACCACCAGAACAGCCTCAACACAATCTACCACCACCACAACAACGTGGCCCTCCAGAACCATGGCTTCCAGGCCATGTCTGACAGACATCACCAGAACAACGGCAAGCAGTTCCACAACAGCAACCTGTTCGGGAGCCACCAAAGCATTGAGACTAGCAGCGTCCCCCAGGGCCAGAACTTCCCATGGAAAAACCACAAGGACATTGTGCTGGTGAGTCACTGAACAGAACAGCAACATAGAAAAGATCTTGATGTCAAAGATTGTCAATAATAGTGGCAAGTAGTCATAGCATATAGGAAAATGCTGATTACAGTTCTCCTCGGTCCTCCAGGCATGTCCAATGAACATGTACCTCCAAGCCGAACCCAACAAGACCCCCCAGGAGATCTGGGAGGACTTCTCGCTCAGCTTCACGCCGGCTGTGCGTGAGGTGGTGGAGTTCGCAAAGCACATTCCAGGGTTCAGTGCACTCTCCGAGAACGACCAAGTCACCCTGCTCAAGGCCGGCACCTTTGAGGTAGGCATCCGTGAAATGTGAACAAACACAGATATGCAAAGAAAGGTCATACAGTGATAAACAAAAATACTCAAAGCTGTACTGTATTGAGAAGATACAATGACTCACCACCCACTCACTTTTCCCTTGCTTCTGTTACAGGTCTTGATGGTGCGCTTTGCCTCCCTCTTCAATGTGAAGGAGCAGACTGTCACCTTCATCTCGGGTACCACCTACAGCCTGGAGGCCCTGAAGGGCATGGGCATGGGAGGCCTGCTAGACACCATGTTTGAATTCAGCGAGAAGCTCAACTCCCTGGAGCTCACGGCCGAGGAGCTGGGTCTCTTCACCGCTGTAGTGCTAGTGTCTGCAGGTAAGAACAATGAGAAGCCTTATTAATTACTCTAAAATCTACCTAAGCAGTCAGAGCTCAAGTACTGTACTTCTCCTGCCAGTAAATCACCATGACCAATGTTCCCTCTACGTTCCCACGGGACTGCCGCGCAGAAGAAATAACAGCCCGCGCAGAGAAGCGTGAGATTGAACTTCACTCAACTTTCTAGAGTTTTCCCCCTTAGTTAACACTATCAACGTTTCCATTTACTGTGGGAATTGTGATGGAATCAAAGCAATATTAGCCATTATAAATGCAACATACCGAAACTAAACAAACTATGCAAGACTTAGTATGCAAAAATAACTATGCAAGAGAAGTATTTTTGGCAAGAGGGCCAGAATTCCCAATCTGGCCCTCAAACCATCATGGTCACCTAATAATCCCCAGTTTACAATTGGCTCATTCATCCCCCTCCTCTCCCCTGTAACTATTCCCCAGGTCGTTGCTGCAAATGAGAACGTGTTCTCAGTCAACTTACCTGGTAAAATAACGGTAAAATAAAATAAAAAAATAAAAAAAATTGTTGTAGGCAGAATGCATCGGAGTTGGATTCTATTGCATTGACATGCACAACTCAGCCCATACTCTACACAGACCGGTGTGGCATAACCAATCAGAGCTGCAGTAGGCCGATATGCAAATAGACCATTGCCATATATGGATCTGTGCCATTCACTTTGAACTGGACTGTGTTTACAGCATGAGCGGTCATGAGTAGATGCGTTTCTTTTGAGGTCAAAGCAAGAGCTGCATGCAGCCACGTGTGTACATTTGTTCATATCCTTTGATAGTTAAGGAGTTATTAGCCCAGTTATAGATCATATGTATTCAGCAATGGAGGAGGGAATGCTTCCTACAAGAGCACAAACCGTGTACATTTCTTGACATCTTTAATGAGGGAGTTAAATATAATTTTTTTGTCTTAAAGGAGCAGTGTTGTATTTTGAGAGAGTCTTAAATAAGCTAAGTAGCCTTATAGGCAGTAGCATCATTTGTCTGGTTCTCTGTAATATTTTGTAAAGTGGTTTCACCAAACAACACAACATTTTCAGTCAAGCAATGCATGTAGGCCTACATTGAACACCACACACTGGCTGCTACTTTAGGCTGAATGATAGAACAGCCATTTCCATGTTAAAATGTTATGGAATGCATTGTTTTTGATGGGAGGCCATTCTCGTAGGCCTACATTATGATCAAATAGCCACAGTAGCCTACTTGACCACTGTCTGACACTGTTACTTAAAGCGGATATGGCCTCAGTGTTCCCAGTAAATGCGAGCTGGAAGTTGCACAGAATTTTCACAATGTTGAAGTTTGCGCTCAGCGGACCTGAAATTTGCTCAGCGCCGAAAAAGATGGGGAACATTGACGATGACACTTGAAACTTCAAAAATCACTCACTATTATGGCATAGTAATGGTCTGTACTAAAGTGTAAAGTAGTCTCACGGTGCTCTCTTTCTTTTCTGACCTCTTTCAGATCGCTCAGGCATCGAGAGCCTACACTCAGTGGAGCTGCTTCAGGAGTCTATGATCATAGCGCTGCGTGCCCTGGTCAGCAAGAGCAACCCCTGCGACGCCTCTCGCTTCACCAAGCTGCTGCTCAAGATGCCCGACCTGCGCACACTCAACAACATGCACTCAGAGAAGCTGCTGTCCTTCCGCATCGACGTATAAGACTGTCACCACTGATGACAAGAAAACCCATCTGGACTCGTCGCCCATCTCCACCTCACAGACAGTGGTGGTTGGGCGGCTAAGGTTGCGGGGCAAGTTGGGGGAGGTGACAGGGGATCTGATTCCACCTGCTCGCTTACTCCCTTCAGGGACACCCGCCTCCGAGTTGACTGATGTGTGCATCAGCCAATGACATGGCCGAAAGACAGTGACTGACAACTGATAGGGCTAAGGCCAATAGAACCATGGAGATTAGGGAGACAAAGCCCTCTACATAAATTATTTTTGGAGGTTGGGGTGGTCGCAGCTCAAAACTGCCCAGAACAAGTGCCCCCTCTACACCAGCCGGTCTAAAGGGGCCAGAGACCATTTGTCGGTTGAGCTGAACCAAAAGCAGCAATTGGGCTTTACTACCCCACATGTCCAGCTAGGCCTGGTTCCTTCCAAGAGTCTGCTAGATGCATTTTAAAACCATCTGCTCTGTTTTATCATGACTGTAAATAATTAGTAAAATATGTGCAGTGTTGTAAACTTTATTCATACTCCAAACTGAGTTTGTACAAATGTGTAAATATCTAGCTACAAACATCAATAAGCTTACTTGAAATGTTTGAAAAATGTGTATAATATATATATTTTTTGGTTAAGATTAAATTCTCTAATGCTCATAGTTATAAATGTGTGGGTACAAATGTATAAAATACAAATTGAGTATGCGTACAAAAAATAATATCCAGAACTGTATTTCAAAAATGTTTTATGTAATGAAGGCATTATACAAAAAAATACTTATTTGAATTCCTTTGTGTGATCTCTTTCTGTAGTACCGATCTTGTAATTCTACATCTGACTGGGTTAGAGAGACCTAGCTTTTAGAGGGCTGTGCTATGTAATCAGTAAGCCACAGGTCACCCACGTCACAACACTCACTGAGGATGTTGACACAACACTAAAGTGGGAATAACAGTTCGTACTGACCAATGACCAAGGCTGCACATTTGCTTGGATTAGGTCTTAGTTATAGAATACATTTCAAATTTGAGTAACCCAGTCCACTTTGACCTTGTGAGGAACTTATTTGAAAGGACATGCTGACAGTAATTTCTTTTTATTTCACCTTTATTTAAACCAGGTAGGCCAGTTGAGAACAAGTTCTCATTTACAACTGCGACTTGGCCAAGATAAAAGCAGTAGCCCATTCAATAGTAACAGATTATTGCTGTACCTCAAGGTCTTGTCTATAATTATTTCACAGAACACACTACAAGTAAGTGTAAATCTTCCCCATTTATAAAACCACTCAAAACATTTCTCATGTTCGTGTTATGTTTCCGCATCCCGTCATGACCACAACCACAAAGTACAGTATATGTTCTGCATTGTAGCCAATAGTCAAATATACTGTAGCTAACCAAAATGCACAATTGTTGAACGCTATCTGCAAAGTAATTGTTACCAAGTAAGGGTATGACACTAGTGCTCGGATGAAAAACATACCAAATGTAACACAATGATTTGGTTTGCGAAAGTCAATGAGCTACAGTCCTGCAGACAAATAATAATAATTATGTATGGGTAGGAACATTTCCATGGACACAAGGTTCTCATTAATGAGCAATTTGTAATATACTGTATATACAGCGCATTTGGAAAGTATTCAGACCCCTTGAATTTTTCCAGATTTTTGTTACAGCCTTAATCGAAAATTGATCAAATCGTTTTTTCCCCCTCAACCTACACACACTACCCCAAAGACAAAGGAAAAACAGGTTGAGATTTTTAGCAATTTTACTTATTTTTAAACCTGGAAATATCACATTTACATAAGTATTCAGACCCTTTACTCAGTACTTTCTTGAAGCACCTTTGGCAGCGATTACAGCCTCTTTGTTATGTTGCTACAAGCTTAGCACACCTGTATTTGGGGAGATTCTCCCATTCTTCTCTGAAGATCCTATCAAGCTCTGTCATGTTGGATGGGGAGCATCGCTGCACAGCTATTTTCAGGTCTCTCCAGAGATGTTCGATCAGGTTCAAGTCCGGGCTCTGGCTGGGTCTCAAGGACATTGAGACTTGTCCCGAAGCCACTCCTGCGTTGTCTTGGCTGTGTGCTTACGTTGCTGTCCTGTTGGAAAGTGAACATTCGCCCTAGTCTGAGGTCCTGAGTGCTCTAAAGCAGGTTTTCATCAAGGATCTCTGTACTTTGCTCTGTTCATCTTTACCTCGATCCTGACAAGTCTCCCAGTCCCTGCAGCTAAAAAAAATCCCCATAGCATTATGCTGCCACCACCATGCTTCACCGTAGGGTTGGTGGGAGGTTTCCTCCAGACATGACGCTTGGCATTCAGGCCAAAGAGTTCAATCTTGGTTTCATCAGACCAGAGAATCTTTTTTCCATGGTCAGAGTCCTTTGGGTGACTTTAGGCAAACTCAAGTGGGCTGTCGTGTGCCTTGTACTGAGGATTGGCTTCCGTCTGGCCACTCTACCAAAAGGCCTCATTGGTGGAGTGCTGCAGAGATGGTTGTCCTGGAAGGTTCTCCGATCTCCACAGAGGAACTCCGGAGCCCTGTCAGAGTGACCATCGAGTTCTTGGACACCTCCCTGATCAAGCCCCTTCTCCCCCGATTGCTATGTGTGGCCGGGCGGCCATCTCTAGGAAGAGTCTTCCATTTAAGAATGATGTAGGCCACTGTGTTCTTTGGGACCTTCAATGCTGCAGACATTTTTCGGTACCCTTCCTCAGATCTGTGCTTTGACACAATCCTATCTCGGAGCTCTAAGGACAAATACTTCCACCTCGTGGCTTGGTTTTTGCTGACATGCACTGTCAACTGTGGGACCTTATATAGACAAGGGTGTGCCTTTCCAAGTCATGTCAAATCAACTGAATATACCAATGGTGGACTCCAATCAAGTTGTAGAAACATCAAGGATGATCAATGGAAACATGATGCACCTGAGCTCAATTTTGAGTCTCATAGCAAAGGGTCTGAATACTAATGTAAGTAAGGTATCGTTTACTTATTTTTAATACATTTGCAAAAATGTCTAAAGACCTGTTTCTGCTTTGTCATTAAGGGTATTGTGTAGATTGATTAAGAACATGTTTGTTTATCAATTTTTGAACAAGGCTGTAACGTAACAATTTGGAAAAAGTCAAGAGGTCTGAATACTATCCGAATGCATTATAACTGCTAAACACCTCTATGATATAAACAAGTAATTGTCTGTTTAAAACTGCCCTAGGGAAAGCAAGGGAGCTCCCAGTCACTAGACACGGGTATTACTGGGGACAAAAACAAAGTACGACTGATGCTTATTGGTGAGAATACTGCATCACATTGAAGACAGAAAAAGAAGATTCCTTTCACTTGCGTCCACAGGGGAGTGGAATCTGCTCTCTGAAGAGGATTATCAACCCACCCAACCCCGAAGTGAGGAGAGGAGAATGTAACCTAATAACTGCAGAAGCTGCTGCATGGATCAGAAGTGGGTCAAACCGTTCACATAACCAATTTTTCACAGCTCCGACATTGGCCCCGCCTGCTGCATCCCGGGGAGCCAATTGAAAGTCAGCAGGTGAGGAATGAGGAGCGAAGCATGAAGCAGGGAGGGTAACTGTGACAGCATGAAAAACGAGAGGGAGAGCAGGCTCTCGAGTCGAAGTGCCAAGTAGCTCAGGCATGTCTTTTCAAGAATATGACAGCAGGTTGTCAACAGCTTGTACGTTAAGTTACAAAGTCAGGTGGAAAGATATATAGGATTGCTTGTGGAAGCCATTGAAGACCCATCTCAGATCTCAGGCCATTTCTCTTCAGGCTTTTGACAGCTTTCAGGGTTGACTTTGTCCAGAGCCATAGGCGCTGTCTGTCAACCCATAGATTATCTAACCACATGATGTCCGCCTACGGGGAGCAAAATAATTCAGAGGCCCAGCCACAGGATCTATGCAGTGTATAGTTACTACTCTAGTAGTTATAGGAGTGCTGATAAATAAAAGAGCCTAAACTTTGATAAAGAAATAAAAGTTGCACTCTTCATTCATCACAATGTGATTTATTTGTCACCTTTTCTTTAAGTCTAAATATGAAGAAAACCAAAAACATTCACCAAAATGGTATGTTATTTATTTACATGCGAGTCGTAATATTGTTACAACAATACATAAACAAGACAACAGATACAGCTAGAAGACAAAACAGAGCAACATTAGATAGAGTCATGAGATATTTACTAGGGATGTGCAGCTCTCCATGAATTATTCGATACGCATCTAGATACATGGGCTCTGATATGATACAGGACCAATATGTTTAAGTCTTAAATGATTCTGTTTGATTAGGGGAATAAATTGATGTGATTCGTTTCTATATAGTATTTTTTTTGTTGCATGAACACATTCATTTTCCATTTTAAAATAATATCTGCTAATGATTAGAGCTCAGGAGCTGGGCCTATCTGAGCTGGATCTGTCTGAGATTACTTCTAGAAGCTGAGAGTCCATCTGTTAGTGTGTCAATATCAACGATATAGGCACATGAGCTGAGCCACAGGGCCGACTGAGCATCTACCACCCCACTATCATCAGATTAGGGGTAAGGGCAATTTATTATTTTTGTCCACCCACTTTTTTTTAAACATTTTTAATCTGCAATCACAATCACCCACTCATTAACTTCTCATTTTTGCAGATAGTACAAGCTCAACATGTTTTATTTCAATATTTATCTTTACAAATTAGCATGACATTTAATATAATGCAGCGTTGGATTTTAACTGTCTCAAAAGCAAATGGTTTAGACCATTTGGAATTTTATGGAGAGCTTATCCTGCTCTGACCAATGAATGTGACCATGCGCAGCTCTCAAAAATGACTAAGGTCCTTTATGAAATTACCCAATTCATGTAGAAATGACCAAATACACTGACTATTTAAAAAAAAAACTACCGAAACTATTTATTATGGTGACATGAACAATCTAAAAATCGGAATGATTGATAACTCCAATCAACAGTTCGATGCGTGGTGTGTCCAATCCGGTAGACTACACAACTCCAGTAAAAAAATATATATTATACATAGCATTCGGTAACAATGTCCCAGCAAATTACATTGGTTGTCACTCAACTAATAAACCCTATGATGACATTGTGAAAACCATTTTCAAAGCATCTGAATGCTGAAGGTGCCGCGCTGATGTAAGAACAGCCTATTAGAACAGGGATAGGCCTACCTCTAGTTGGCGCATGCAGCTGTCTCTTCCTGCACTGTGCTCACAATTATCTGACAGTCATATGCAGTTACACGCATAAAAGTTCAGGAGGACGCATTAACTCAGTCACAACACATAAGAGCTATTTTTGGAATAAAACAATGAGTGAAAAACATCAGCGAACTGTTGATTGTAACATTTGAATAAGTTTTCTGAACGACGCACGCTTAATTTGGATTGGTTTGGTCTCCTGCAGAACCATGCACTAGTATCTTTAAAAAAAAAATTACCTGGACCAATGAATATAAGTAATTTGTTACATTCCTAATATTTACATATTAGAGAGGCAAGGGCGCCATTTAGTGACCATGGAGAGAAACAGCCACTTCCTCTGTGTAGAATAGAGAGGATGGTCAGACGTATGGACTGGAGGAGAGGAACTCCAGCCACTCTGTCAGAGAGGGGGTCTTCTGGGGAGGCTGCAAATTCAAACAACATGCCTCACATTATAACGGAATGGAATGTACAAATCAATACCACTTACATGGTTATTTGTATTTGTGGATTTCAAATTAAGGGGATCTCCAAAAGAATACTGACCCCAGAGGGTAAATAATAACTTCAAGAACAAAATAATTCATGTTTAAGGGTAGATAACTTGAAGGGCAAGGACCATGCTCCATCTTTGCTAAAAAGGTGTTTGCTAATACCATTTCAAATGGGCCTCAACACATCAATAAACAGGTAATGGCGATGAACGTTTTACCTGTAAAACAGCGTTGTCGACCAGTTCTCCGTCCCTGCGTACAGAGATGAGTGTAGCTGTGCCTCTGGAGGGGTAGCCCTCCTCCACCCCCAGGTTACACACACTAGAGGCAGTCTTCAGGAACACTAGCAGTCTCTGGCCTGGACGCCAGTCTATAGCAAACCTACACACAGGAGAAATACACACCATGTCAAACACAGGTGTTTAAGAATGAAAACGTCATCATGTGTCATTGTGTTTGGAATATGAAAATGTCCACAGATACGAATAAGCTCTCACAGACTAATTCTTGCTTAGAAGTGTTGGAGTATAAGCAATATTATGAACATATAGTGTTCCAGTGTGATTGAGAATGCATGGGAAAGGTACTCAATATTTGCTGGCAACTTCGACTCACCTTCAGTAGAACTGAGTAGTTCAGAATACTGAAGATATTCTGTCGGGGGTCATTAAAAACAATCTTTGATGGGTTCGTAGCTGAGCAAGTTATGGTTGTTGAGTGCTACTCCACGTTTCAGTTTGCAGAAATTGCTCAGTTTGAGTGTGTTGATCTGATCGACTGTATACAACTGTTTTACATTGGTTTTTGTAAGTGTGTGTGTCTCAATGATCCCTCACCAAGAGAGAGGCAGTGGGATATAGTCAGACGGCTGCTTTCAATGTTTCAGATCATGTGGTAAGGCCATTCAAACAGCAACAGGATTCAGTCTCAGAAAGATCTTTCCACTTTATCATTGAACATCAAGGGTCTCGCTTCTATCATCACTGACTGATCTTTGTAGGCGCCGTGTGCGTGTGTGTACCTGGAATGCAGGGCCTGGATCTCAGCCAGCATCTCTCCCTGGCTGGTGTAACACTGCATGACCTCCAGCAAGGCAGCACTGAGATGAGAAAGGCAACCCTTCATTGACACCTCTAACAGCCCTGCAGTACCCTGATACACCTAGAGGGAGGGAGAGAGGGACAAAATGGGGGTTGTGACTAACGGTGGCAAAAAGTGTTATTTTCTCAATAGGTGCCAAAAACAGATAATGTAGACAGATATCTTACTTGGCTAAATCTAACAACGATTCCCATCTAGGAAACAAGGAATGCAAAGGGGCTCAGGGGGAGCTAAGGAGAAGAGGTGTAGGCATTAGGATGGAACCGGACCAGGAAAATATGTCTAAGGACCAGAAACCAAACCAGGAGTGTATTAATTTGTCGCACACTGTAGCAAAATGTTTTGCAACGGAAACCGATTACTCGAAACTGAAAACTTTTTGCAACTAAAACAAGAGTTTGTATTGGAGAAATTCAGGAAGGTTCCAACACATTTTGTTTGGTTCCTAATGAATACCACCCAGGTCGGAGGTCAGCTGTATTGTTTACCTGGAGGTGGAAGTGGTCATCAGGGCTCCAAGTGACAGTCAGACTGAGGGGCTCCAGCTGGCCAGAGGACCCACAGAAGCGGGGCCTCAGTTCCACACACAGCTCTGAGGACCCCACCGACAGCAGCCTACACTGCATCACCCCCTGTGTCTCCTCCACATAGCCCTGCAGGCTGGGGACAGGAGACCGAGGTGAGTATGGACTGGAGCAGGGCAGTCAGGTGCCCACCCTCATTTGGAATTACCAAGGGACTAGGTTAGGGGTTCTGGTTTGATTTTAGACTGGGGAAAACCTAAATTTGTGTCTTTCTCACATTCATTATGAAATGGGACATTGAATGAGAGTTCTAATACCGGAGTGAACAATATGGAAGTGTGGCAGCTCAAGACTAAAGTCAGGGCAAATTAGCGGAGGTGGGTGAATAGAAATAGGACATGTCTCTGCAAGGATGTATGATTGGTGGATAGAGCTGCTTGTCACTCACGCGTCTCTCAGGTGCTGCCAGTCAGCCGAGCGGTCCAGTGTGGCGTCTGTCTCCGTCCTCAGCTGGGCCAGCTGCCCCTCACACACACGCAAGGCATTGTAGGCTGTCTGAAGAGACTCCCCCATCTGCAGGCTGAGATCTTTCTATGGGAGAGATGTGGAAAGACATTACATATCCAAAACATGGCACAGGACTGATACAACGTAACCATACAAAAGACCATGTCCGTCGAAAGTCTGCAAATTGTGAGAGGACCGTTGCTCTCTTTTTTTCTTTTTTTTTTTAATTGGAAAGTCACCGTACAGACTAAAGTGTGTGTGTGTGTGTGTGTGTGTCCGTGAGAATGCGTCATAAGTGCATGTATACCTTATTTTCTAGTGCTGTGACTAGGTTTGTCAGTCTGTCCCGTTTGTGGTGCAATTTGTCCATCATGTCCCGTAAGGTGCTAATGAGTGCCTCCACCTCCTGGACTCCCTCTTTATATTCACTTTTCATGACCTTCCAGCAGCTGTGAGCCTCATTGCCTGTACACAGAAGACTAGACATTTACAAAAGTACTACAAAAGGGGTTGACCTGACCCCTCGGAGTACTATTAAGTGGTACTAAGAGAACATGGAAGTAAGGATATCTTGAGTGGAATTATTGCTGATTATGTGTTGGATGTGTATCTGTGTGTTACCAGGGTTTGTGGGGCAGGATTCATTAAACAGCTGGTCAGTTGTCTCCAGTCTCTCCAGAAGCTGCATCATGTCATCAAGCACAAACAACTGTCTGCCCAAAATCTTCTGTTTGCTACGACTCTCCTGAACAACACAGATAGTACTTATAAGTGTAATTAATGCAATGCATATATTTTTATTTGACCATCTCCAACATTTTGACGAGTTGTTTGGCCAAGCATTTCAAAGTGTCTAAAGTAGGTGAGGTGTTAACCTACTCACGGTTAGGTAGGGCACCATCAACTCCGCTTCTCCACCCTCCTGGTGCTCCGCCATATCGTACAAATCCAAATGTACATGATCGCATCTTTCAAGCAACCTGAAAACGATGGTTCAGAGTCAAACTAAGAAAAACTAGCTAACGTTAGCAGCTAGCTTGCTTGTCTAGCCACTCACATATTGACAGTTATTTTTAGGGATTTACAATTAACTAGGCTATTATAAGAAGCCTTACCGCGATTCATAATTTGACGAAAGACACGATATTACGGAATAGAGCTGAAATACATCGCATAAGATTATTCAATTTGATAAAAATGCTTAGGGAACTTACGCTTGAACAGCCTCAGTAGCCATTCTGTTTTTCAAAATTCAGCGACCGCTGCACAACGTGGAATGTGATTGGATAGATTATTGTCCAATTAGGTTGAAAGTAGGTCCTACGTCATGAAAAGGGGAGCGGCTTCTTTCATAACCATAAAAGGCAACATTTAAAAGAAAATCTATGTAAAAGCATAAAAATGTTCTGCTTTTTAATTTTCCTAGATTTTTTCAAATGTATTTATTAGCAGCACTGGCTCCTGACTACCGAACTATTTTGGACATAAATACACGCCACAGTGCTGGTCTAAAACAGGTATTATTAGTGACATTTCAGTCAGGACACTACCAAGCTAGCAAATTTGGTTCCTTGGAAGTTGTGGGAATGTAAGTGTTTGGTTTCACATTGGTTCTGGGAACGAAGTCATACGTTTCCTTGACCGGTAAAACTGAAAGGTTTTAAACGTTCTGAGAACGGAAGTGAACATTTAGCTTGTTCTAAGAACGTTCATTTTTAGGTTGCAGGTTCTGACAATGTTTTTTTATGGTTCTCTGAAAGTTTTCCTGTTTTTTTTTATTAACTTTCTGAGGCTGGAAATGTTATTTGGAGGTTTTAGAATAACTTCCTTAACTTTCACTGAATGTTTTAATAACACTTTTAATAACACTGCTAGCTCAGTTTGGGTCAACTGTTTTGAACTCCAAGCACAAATAGGACACATGGAAATTATTTTGCTTAGGCATTAATCATGCAAAAACATATTTAAAAAAAAATTGTGGCACAGAGTCAGTGAGGCTCTAACCTATGATCTTCTGTTTTCTATCCATGGAATTAGTCCACAGCGCCACCAGGATGGAGCTAGCATTGTATGTGTATTTTAACAGTCCCCATTTAAAAGGAAACAAGCACTCATTAAGATCAGGTGTTGCCAATTAGTGTGCTCGGCTAACGGACCTAAACACACTTAATAAGACAGAGGATAGAGAGTTTTGTTGGAGCTGAGAACGGAATGTACAGCTTTTTAAATAACATTCTTAGAACGTTCTTTAAACGTTACCAATGTTTTCTTGTGGTTTTTATGAAAAAATGTCTTAATGTTCTGAGAACATTAACTTTAAATACAACCATGAGTAAACGTGCAGAAAAAGTTATGCTGAACTACTGAAATTCCCACTTAACATTCTGAGAACCATGTTTCTTATGTGGGTATCTTGTGCCCAGAAAATTGTGGGGTTGTATGCAAAACAACCATAGAACAACCATGCTCTCACCAAGCTCTAAGAAACATGGTTCTCAGAACGTTATGTGCTAGCTGGGTATTCTTTTTAATAAGAGGGGGGTCCTGCTAAATTCATAGACTGTAAAAAAAAAAATTATAGGACCTTGACCTAGCCAAGTGTGTACCCATTATATAATTATTCTATGTGTCAGAGGATCACATTGCTTCAGAAAGTAAAACATTTTGGTAAACTCCTGCTGAGAGTATATAGGCTTAAATAAGTATATTTGTTGATACCAGTGTTTTAGGTTGCTTCTAAGTTATTCCAGCAAAGTTCAATAGCCATAGAGTTCCTAGACTCTTCATCGATATCTTTGATTGGAATTCCAAACTCTAGATCGAGACATTTGATGTGATATGATACATAGTGTTCCACCAATGCTCCTTACAGGACACATCACTGCACTCTATACTCCTCTGTAAACTGGTCATCTCTGTATACCCGTCGCAAGACCCACTGGTTGATGCTTATTTATAAAACCCTCTTAGGCCTCACTCCCCCCTATCTGAGATACAGTTTAAGTTGGAAGTTTTCATACACCTCAGCCAAATACATTTTAACTCAGTTTTTCATAATTCCTGACATTTAACTCTAGTAAAAATTCCATCTTAGGTCAGTTAGGAGCAGCCCATTATTTTAAGATTGTGAAATGTCAGAATAATAGTAGATAGTGATTTATTTCAGCTTTTATTTATTTCATCACACTCCCAGTTAGTCAGAAGTTTACATACACTAAATTAGTATTTGTTAGCATTGCCTTTAAATTGTTTAACTTGGGTCAAATGTTTTGGGTTAGCCTTCCACAAGCTTCCCACAATAAGTTGGGTGAATTTTGCCCATTCTTCCTGACAGAGCTGGTGTAACTGATTCAGGTTTGTAGGCCTCCTTGCTCGCACACGCTTTTTCAGTTCTGTCCACAAATATTGAGGTCAGGAGATCAGGGATTTGCGATGGCCACTCCAATACCTTGACTTTGTTGTCCTTAAGCCATTTTGCCACAACTTTGGAAGTATGCTTGGGGTCATTGTCCATTTGGAAGACCCATTTGCGACCAAGCTTTGACTTCCTGACTGGTGTCTTGAGATGTTGCTTCAATATATCCACATAATTTTCCTCCCTCATGATGCCATCTATTTTGTGAAGTCCACCTGTCCCTCCTGCAGCAAAGCAATCCCACAACATGATGCTGCCACCCCCGTGTGTCACGGTTGAGATGGTGTTCTTCGGCTTGCAAGCGTCCCCCCTTTTTCCTCCAAACATGACGATGGTCATTATGGCCAAACAGTTCTATTTTTGCTTCATCAGACCAGATGACATTTTCTCCAAAAAGTACAATCTTTGTCCCCATGTGCAGTTGCAAACCGTAGTCTGGCTTTTTTATGGCGGTTTTGGAGCAGTGGTTTCTTCCTTGCTGAGCAGCCTTTCAGGTTATGTCGATATAGGACTCGTTTAACTGTGGATATAGATACTTTTGTACTGGTTTCCTTCAGCATCTTCACAAGGTCCTTTGCCGTTGTTCTGGGATTGATATGCACTTTTCACACTAAAGTACCTTTATCTCTAGGAGACGAAAGGCGTCTCCTTCCTGAGCAGTATGAGGGCTGCGTGGTCCCATGGTGTTTATACTTGCATACTATTGTTTGTACAGATGAACATGGTACCTTCAGGCAATTAGAAATTGCTCCCAAGGATGAACCAGACTTGTGGAGGTCTACAATTTCTTGGCTGATTTCTTCTTATTTTCCCATGATGTCAAGCAAAGAGGCAGTGAGTTTGAAGGTAGGCCTTGAAATACATCCACAGGTACAACTCCAATTGACTCAAATTATGTCAATTAGTCTATCAGAAGCTTCTAAAGCCATGACTTCATTTTCTGGAATTTTCCAAGCTGTTTAAAGGCACAGTCTACTTAGTGTATGTACACGTCTGACCCACTGGAATTGTGATACAGTGAATTATATGTGAAATAATCTGTCTGTAAACAATTGTTGGAGAAATTACTTGTGTCATGCACAAAGTAGATGTCCTAACCAACTTGCCAAAACTATAGTTTGTTAACAAGAAATTTGTGGAGTGGTTGAAAAACGAGTTTTAATGACTCCAACCTAAGTGTATGTAAACTTCTGACTTCAACTGTATCTACTGCAGCCCTCATGCTCCACATACAACACCCGTTCTGCCAGTCACATTCTGTTAAAGGTCCCCAAAGCACACACGTCCCTGGGTCGCTCCTCTTTTCAGATCGCTGCAGCTAGCGACTGGAACGAACTGCAACAAGCACTCAAATTGGACAGTTTTATCTCAATCTCTTCATTCAAAGACTCAATCATGGACAATCTTACTGACAGTTGTGGCTGCTTTGTGTGATGTATTGTTGTCTCTACCTTCTTGCCCTTTGTGCTGTTGTCTGTGCCCAGTAATGTTTGTACCATGTTGTGTTGCTACCATGTTGTTGTTATGTTGTGTTGCTACCATGCTGTGTTGTCATGTGTTGCTCCCTTACTATGTTGTTGTCTTAGGTCTCTCTTTATGTAGTGTTGTAATGTGTTTTTTTGTCCTGTATTTATATTGTATTTATTTTATTTTATTAAACCCAGGCCCCCGTCCCCGCAGGCCTTTTGGTAGGCCGTCATTGTAAAGGAGAAATTGTTCTTAACTGACTTGCCTAGTTAAAAAAAGGTTAAATAAATAAAATGTTGTTCCCCTCATAGAAATATAATTAGTTATTCTAGTTTTGTGGTTAAATTGTAATTTTTCTGTAAAGACCACAGTGCGGGAAGAAGGCAGTGGTGGAGGTACTGTATAGAGAAAAAAAGACAACACAGCAAACACACAAGACAGAAGCGGGTTCCGGTTTTCTCATCTTTTAATAACACATTCATATCTATGCTCTGTTTTGTTTACAAGGAGTTTTAAAACAAGTCTTGATGAAAACTAAAGAAATCAGGCGGGCAGAAGTTGAAAGGCCAAAGCCCCAGAGGTGGAGGAGGGCTGGCAGCAGAGCCCGATAGATGGGCCTCTCTCTCTCCATGTCCTCCTCCTCCAGCTCGTCCGGAGACTGACCAGCTAAACAGGTCCTTTCTTTTCAAATTAATCATTCAAAATAAAAAATAAAAATCTAATCGTTAAGACATCATGCTCCTCTGAAAAGGTTTTACTGAGTGTTATTATGTTGCAGTTCACAGAGAGAGAATCCTAATGCATCCAAACACAAGAAATACAATCCTATGTCATTTGAAAAAGCAATCAGAAAATAAATCAAACAAAAAAAGAGAAAGAATTTTGAGGCTAAAAACGTACATCTAATGAAGAACAAAAATGCAATTGGATAATTAAATCTTGTTTATATTGTTTTTTTGAGAAAAACAAACACTTAAGTTCAATTTTTCCATTTCATAATCCTTTCAAAACAGCTTCTAACAACAGAGAAAACAAAATCATCTTTGGAAGAAGTATTTTTTTAAATTTTCCTTTAATAGACTATGAACTACAGTATATGGAGATGCAGCTACCCAGTTATTTATTCATTTACTTAATTTTTATTTGAGCATTTTCAAATGTTAAACTTTTTTGTGTCCTTTTTTAATTTGACCTTTTACCAATTTTTCCCTAAGAGGTAGATCAACAAAGAATTTACATGGTTACAGGTATCGTTCCCCTTGATTCAGGAAGTGAAAACAAAGGGAGAGATGGAAGAGGGGCAGAGCTGGAGGAGGACTGTGGGAGGAGGAGGGTGGGACACTGGGCCTCAGGACCCCAAGTTGAGGGCCTATGGGGGACCTGGTTATCTGAAGGGGTCACGGAGAAATGTGGAACAGTCACAGAGTGTGGTGAATCTAATGAGGGATAGAAGCAATTTCAGGGCCCTCGGGTTCTCATTCAAGAGAGACCGAACAACTCTGCTCCACCAAAAGAGCCTCAAGGGTTTAGTTTCCCATGTATTCACTTTTTTTCCAATCCTCAGTGCCCCCTTATCACTCAAACCAACATGTCCCAGGCCTACTAGAGGATGCCCATAATAGACTCAGTCACTCCCCACACATAGTCCTCTCCCTCCCTGCTCCTGCACCCCACTTCACCCTCTGTATTTATTGTTATTTTTATAGTCCCAACTCAAAGCTGTAGAGGTAAAATTAAAATTAAAAAATAAATTAAAGTGAATGAATGAAAGAAAATACTGTAACATGCGCTGTTTGCTCTTGTCTGGTTGATAAAAACAATCTTATGGCTAAGTCTTGAGGTAGCGTACCGAGTTATGTGTGAGGTTTGTTTCATCTTTGTAGCACACATCTATGATGTCTCGTTTAAGTGAAGACCAGAGTCTACCAATGAGGAGAAAAAACATTGTGGTGTGCATCTTTGTTTCAATAATCATAGCCGTCATTACGAAAGCTTGAATCTGTCGTCAAAATGCTAAACTACAAGCTTTGATGGGAAGTTTCAAAATAGTTTTGTCATA
Source organism: Salvelinus fontinalis (assembly GCF_029448725.1). NCBI lineage: Eukaryota > Metazoa > Chordata > Actinopteri > Salmoniformes > Salmonidae > Salvelinus > Salvelinus fontinalis. The sequence goes on along the minus strand of NC_074666.1, from coordinate 81,749,806 downwards.
TTGTTGTGGGTTTGTTTTATAAGTGGATAATCAACAGTCCACATGCCAAATGTTGACCATGAATATAGCTTGTCGACATATCACCCAAATTGCATAAAAAAGGACTTCAGTTTAGAGATTTCGAGAATTTTGTTTGTGGACACAATAGTGAGCCATTCGCTTTGCCACAGACAACGAGCATGGATTTCATGTTATAGTGCTTCAAAGTGTGAGAGTTGAAGACTAAGCCACTCAGTGAACAGACCAGGTGTCATCCATAACAGATAAAACCAAATTCTTATTCTTTCTCTTTTTGAGTACTAAAACTTGTTTGGCACAGTTATTACTTACATCATGTAATGCGTTACATGTTAGTATTTTGTCTTTATTTAGTAGCTGTTTATGAGATCTGTGCATTAAAAAACATGATCAGAAAAAAAAGGTAATCGACTATTTTTCCAAACGAAAGCAACGGAAACAAATTGAAAAAAGTATATGTAATAAAACTAGAAACATCTGAACAGAAGTGAGAAAACGAACACAATCGAGGCCAGCGTAAGAGAGGGTGGAGGACTCCGTAGTTCCCCTCAACTCCCAAAAAATGAAATGATTTTTTAAAAAAGGTCCTCCTAGTCCTGTGGAGCACAGAAAAGTACAAATAAAATCCTGGTAGTAAGAGAGTGTGAGTAAAAGGATCTTAAACCAGGGTGGTGAGATAGTGGAAGAAGACTAGAGGGGAGGAGGTTACGTGTGTGACGTTAAGTCCACTTTGACTGGACTATATGGTGTACAGTTGCATTTCCAGTGACCTAATATAAATAGGCAATTCTTGTACATCAAACAAGGGTAGGCTATTTGTCTGTCAGTCTCTGACATAGTAGATAATAGTCCCTCCCCCGCTTTCCACAAAAGAATGGCCCATCTCCCGTCACTCTTCTACACCTCCCTTACTAAATTGCATTAAGTTTAAAAAAGTCCTGGAGGTTCTCGGTCATTTCAATATTTAGTTGTTTACATTATTCAATTAGTGTAACAGTATGTAACCAGATGTCATGTCCAAATAAAGCTTGCTGTATACAAAAAATAAAATAAAAATGGCTGCAGTCTGAATAATCCAAAATAGTGTGTCTTGGTGTTTGTGAACAGAGCTCTATGGGTCGGAAAGAGACGGAAACTTCTGAGGAGCATTTACCCCACATGATGATGGAGTCATATGCTCATTGCCAAGGAGACCTCTACACATGTCAGGTCAGCTCTTGCCAAGGCGAAACAAGAAGTTGCCGTCTCTTGAAAAAAAATGGAAGCATAAACAGTAGAATAGACTTTCACCTGTCGATGGGGAGAAAGTATGTTTCAAAGCCGCTGGCCAGTCTACTGGATGTGTTTAGTGAATAGCTCAGGCTGTGGAAATGATGCTATCTGGCAGTGTCAATCAGAGACCTGGCACGTTTTACTCTTCGACTTTTCCATAATTTCTCATCACCCCCCCCCCCCCCCCCCATAGTTATTTAAAAAATACAAAAGTCTGGTGATCGGTTTCCTTTTACATCTTATGAACAGGTTGAATCTATTTATTTTATGCTTTTTTTTCAACTTCCTTGCTTTCTGCTCCCATTTTTAAAAGGTTTTTGAACACCCCTCTGTCTGTTGAAAGACAAACCGAGTCCATAGGTTCTCTTTCTACTTTTTTCTGCTTTTTTTTTACACCCCACCACTTCCCCCGCAAAAAAAAGTAACACTTAAAACCAATAAACAAAAAAATCACTAACACACCCAAACCCACACGCAATCACACTCACAGATCTGTGAGTGTGGTTAGGGCTGAGGCTTATTGGCCAGTGCACAGAGCTAATAAATATTCACATTCAGTGTTTTCAGAGCAAGGGGACAGATTGAATGCCCTTCAGTCTTCCATCAACATTTCTCTGGCACAGCACTAAAGATGGACTGCAACATGTAAGTAAACATTCTGCGCATTAAGATGATGTCATCATGAAACAGACAAGAGGGCCTCGGATACACAGTGGTCAAAGTCATATCATGGGAATTCTGCCTCAAAAACCTGTCCTGTCATGCTGTCAGTATTCTAGTTCAGCAGTATAACAAATTATAGCTTGTATGACAAACATATATAATCATAAATAACCTTTTGACCATGTGAAAAACATAATTACCGGTACCTGATCATAACCCACACCCATGGTGTGGTATGGACCAACATGTGCCCAGAGACCCTCTTGACTAACAGCGCAATTCCCCATTGGCCAATACTCTGATTTTAAAGACCGAATGCTCCAATCATACTTCAGAAGAGCCAGAGGCTGCCCCCAAAGCAGGCATGACAACACATGACATGGTCCTCTATCACCTCGCCATTGTTGGCTAATTTCACTTTCTCTTCTGGGGCATCACCTCTGGGTCATTCTGATTTTCAAAATAAAAGTCACACAAAAAAAACAGAAAAAAATAACCAAAGCAACAAGACAAAACCTAAAAAATGTATTTATTTTTTCTTAAAAAAATAAAAAATATTCAGGACTATCAGCTTTATATAAAACACCAGCAAGCAAAAAAAAAAGTTAGGAATACTGAGGTAACAATACCCTGAGGTAGGTTTTTATTTTAAATTTCATTTTATCTAATCTTTTCTAGTAACGGTGAGAGCGCCCCATGCTTCTACCCCTCCTTCATTAGGTGGGGTCTGGAAGCGTCACCAGCAGGCCTTCAGCGGAGGGGGGGGAGAGAGAGAGAGGAAGCCATCCCCACTAACTGTTATTACCTTTCCATCTAAAGGCAAGGACTGTGGATCAACTCACCTGACCCATGCAGTCGTGGTCCTCAAAGACTGCTGTGTGTACTGTTTTTAATTCCATCTAGTCTCCTAACTCGATAGTGACCTCAGTACGTGTGGGCCCAATCCTGCTTGCTATCAAATTAAACAATGGATTTAGTTTTTGACGTTTTCGTAGATCCAATTAAACGAAATCCAGAACACACAGGGGGTTCCAAAGAACCGGTTTGGGTCTAAATTGGGTCTGAGCATGAAAAAGGCAACGAGCAAAATCAAATAAGACCTCTTGCCTGTCAGTCATTGCAGGACTGCTACACAGTATTTCTCCCTGCCCTCAATTCATTCTCCCGAGGGACTTGGGTTAACTCACATATCATATATATATAATATATATAAAATATGCCGTTTAGGCGTGGGCCGCTCGCCAGCGAGCATGGCTAGCTAGTTTACGGTCGTTCTCGTCCGCGTCTCGGAGCTAAGCCTCTGCAATAGAACTGCAGGACTAGCCGCGGCCTCCACGCACTTACTGATCTCTCACTGCTCCTACCACCAGACGCCTATCGGGACCTCAGGAACAAACAGTGTCTCGGAAACGAGGCAAACCTGAGTCTCGAGGCGACCTAAAAAGGCAAGGTGATTGAGCGCAGCATTTCTTTACATTTCATGAAGATTCTATTTACAACCTCATATTTTCTTTTTTTCTTCTTAGATTTTAACGAAGGAGTCAAAGAGCAGTGTCAACAACTGCGGCCCCTCTGCTGAACTTTCATTGGCTGACGAAGGGTCACCTAATCCATGACCCCGCCCCCACTGCAATGGCTTCCCCGCCCCCTCTCCCGGCTCCCGATCACTGCATTCTATTAATAATACCTCTGAATAAACATTTCTATACATATATCTTTATCTTTAAAAAAACCACCCTTAAAATATAGGACTGGCTGGAGATGGTTAAGAGCTCAGTATGGGTTTAGTATCAAGTAGGCTGGCCTATCCAAGTGTGATCAGGGAAAGTAGTCGCTCTCCATATGAGGAGAACCAAATGACCCCCATTGGTGTGTGAGAGAGAGAGACCCTCTCTGAAACACACAAGGACGCCTCTACCTACCACCTCGTCCAAACAACTCACCATTCCCAGTCAGTCGCTCTGGCCTGGCATCTGGTCTCTGTTTTCTCTAAGTTTACTTTTCCTCTCTTTTTTTCCTCTCTAAACTTTGTCCTCTCTCAGGTGTTTCCTCTCTCTGACTCAGTTTGACTCGCATCTCTCCTGTCTATCGCTGGGTCCGTGTGTCGCTCTCATTTATACGTCCGTTCATCTATCCTCTGTTCGTTTTTCTGTCTGTCTGTCCGGTAAGATCCCTCTGCCCCGTCACTTTCTCTGGGGCCGGGGCTCCTGTGCCAGTCCCTGGGAGGGCCCCATCTCAGACAAGACCTGTGGGTGTGGCCCCTGGCGCTCCCCCTGGCGCTCCCCCATGCCTCCCTTCTGCTGCTGCCTGACCTGCGTAAGAATGTCCCTGATCTTCCTTTGGGCCAACTGCAGGAGACAACAACATATGAGTGAGCATGTGAGAAGACTGAAGAGTACTGGAGAAACTGTTGACGGAATTGATGAGGAGAGGTTGGGGCCTCTTCAAATCTTGGTAGGTTCTATATAGCCAACTTCTATAGGCAGCTTATGAAAGAGAATGAGGACTAGGAGATCCTCACCTGGCTTGCGTAGAAGTGGCCGATGATCTTGACAATAACCTGGTCATTCTCGTCTGGGGTCTGTTCGCGAGGGACCACCACCTCAGCTGCAGTGAGGTTCTGTAGCTCATTCACCTGAGGAATAAGAAGGTTTTGTTAGTGATTTGCACTTAGATAAAACTAACATGACTGTTTATAGTGATTAGTGGTCCTATACTCGGTTATTCTAGCTCAGGAGAGGATAGCCACAAGGACATAGAGGAACAGAATTGATTGTAATACAGGGTACAGAAAGAGAAAGGGATGCAACCTGAAAAGGACCTAGAGAAGACCCTTTACACTCACCGTCTTTCCGCCTTTTCCGATGACTCGGCCGGCAGCGGCAGCGGCTACCTTGATGTGCGTCTCCAGCTTCACTTCCTCCTTCGGCCCAAAGAAGTTCTCCTCCTTCAATTTGCCATAAATCCTGCCCTGAGCCTGAGGTGGCGACAAAGAGCCAAAGTCAGTTTGACATCAAAAAGTAACTATGCCTATGGCTTGACATGTGACTTCAACAGGGATTTGGAGGGAAAAAGAGAGTATGAAGGAGAGGAGGAGTGTAAGGCTAAAAGTAGGGAAATACAGGTTGGAGGAGAGGAAACGGATGAAGGATGAGAAGGCAGGACAGGCAAGCAGAGACCACACACAACAAAAGATGCAAACACCAAGAAGAGGGCTCCCAGTTCTGAACACTGATATGAACACTATGACAAACAGAGGCTGAAAAAGAGATTGTCGTATCATGCTTCCATTCTACTGTACCTTGAACTGGGCCTCAGGTGGGCCGGTTACAATGACCATTCGCATCTTGGAGTCTGGAGCCTCAGCTGGGGCAATCTGTCAGGGAAAAGATATGAAGGTCAACTTAAACCACATAGATAGAGGTCTGTAGCACATGGGAATATGCTAAACTGACTCCTCAGCCTGAAGTGTCCCCACTTGTGCCAGCGAATAGCCAGCTTTTCGCATGGCGCCGACTGGCAGGATGCTTCAGAAGGGTGGTCACGTGTGCTAGCAAGGCAGAGGTCCCGAGTTTGAGCCAGGTACGGGCCGAATCAGAAGGAAGTGTTACTCGCTAAACAAGCAGCGTGATGTCCTTTTGAGGGGTGAATGTAGCACATGGGGATGTGTGAAACTCACTTCTCAGCCTGAGAAGTGAGTCCCCACTTGCACCAGTGAATAGCGAGCTTATCGCGTGGCGCCGACTGGTAAGATGCTTCAGGAGGGTGGTCACGTGTGTTAGCAAGGCAGAGTTTCTGAGTTCGAGTCCGGTATGGGACGAAACCAGAGGAAGTGGTGCTCGCTAAGCAAGCAGCGTAACGTCCTACATGATAAGTTCAAGTATAGGTGTCTCAAAAAAGTCATTGTTTTTCCGAATCGGTTTCAGAGCGGTGATGAAATGCACTATTTACATCAGCTTGGTGTATTATCTTTCCTCATTGACCAATTGACATTCACTCCTCGTGTGAGTGAATGTCTGTGTATACTAGTACATTTCTCACCTTGATTGATGCCCCAGCGAAGCGGCTCAGCTGTTTTATATGCTGTCCCTTCTTGCCAATAATAGCTCCTACTGCCTGGGCCGGGATGTACACATGGACTGTCTCCTGTTCAGGGGCCTGTAGGGTGACATGAAACAGTTACAACTATGTCACAACATGACCGCAGCCCAACCAATATCTGACCCCGCTGATCTAGAGGTTATTACCACATCATAAACCAACCCTGAGACAGACAGAAGTAATGTTTGTGAGGGCTAGCATCAGCGTTTGCAAACACAGTAAACTAAACTAAAGCTCAATGACTGGAACCCAACTAGCTTAGATAGAAGCCTGTGAACTTACCCCAAAAGAGCCGTAGGGGGATGCAGAGTTGCCTGGTGGGGGAGGGGGCATGGAACCGGAAGGGGGGAAAAGGCCAAGCGCTCCAAGGTTCAATCCGGGAATCAGATGAGTCTGTTGCTGGAGACAAGAAGCAGGTAAGTGCCAAAGGAACTGAACTAAGAGTGCATGATAGTTTGAGTGCATGTGACAATGACTGTATGTGCATTTCTCGCTATTAAAGTCAACAAATACAGGTGGAAACCTAAAGTGCCAGGGCCAGGGGAAAGATCTATGTGAGAGACCATTGTGTTTTGAAGAGAATTGGAGGCCAGTAACTTTATTGAGCATTGACTCACATTCATGGCGGCCATGTCATTGTCATAGGCCTCACGCACTTTCTTCATGATCTCTGTCTCGGCCAGACAACAGGCCTCGATGGGTCCCTTCACTGTGATGGTCCTCTCTGGGTTGTACACGGTCAGGTCCTGGAGTCTGCAGACAGGAGCGGAGGGAAGGGAGAGAGAGTGGGTGGGAGAAGTGAAAGAGGAGGAGAAGAGGAAAGAGGGAGAGGTCAGGTGGAAAAGGAGGAAGATAAGAAACAGGAAGAGCGGGTAGAATAAGAAAGAAGAAGGGGAGAGGAGCAGAGGGAGAAAAAGAACAGGGAACGCTGTTAATCAACCATAGGTGATCATTGGAGACTACACTAATGAAGATACAACTCAGTACATATAGTTCTATTTTTTTACCCTTTTTTCTCCTCAATTGGTAGTTACAGTCTAGTCCCATCATTGTAACTCCCATACAGACTCGGGAGAGGCAAAGGTTGAGAGCCATGCATCCTCCGAAAACACAACCCCGCCAAGCTTTTTTTGACGCACTGCTCACTTAACCCGGGAAGCCAGCCGCAACAATGTGTCAGAGGAAACACTGTACACCTGGCGACCGTGTCAGCATGCATGCGCCCAGCCCGCCACAGGAGTCACTAGAGCGGGATGGGACAACGACATCCCTGCCAGCCAAACCCACCCCTAACCCGGACGACGCTGGGCCAATTGTGCACCGCCTCATGGGTCTCCCGGTCACGGCCGGCTGTGACACAGCCCGGGATCGAACCCGGATTTGTAGTGACACAGCTAGCACTGTGGAGCAGTGCCTTAGACCGCTGCGCCAATCGGGAGGCCCGTACAACTCAGTACATTTAATCAGTCTCAGTCATGAGATATAGTCATAGGTTTCAATCACATGGTGCATGATCTTTCCTAATTGACCATGGCAGCTCTGCGTAAACATAACCAGGGACCTGTGTGTTTCATGATGTGTGTAGATGTGTGTGTATGTTTTTAGATGTGTGTGACTAACGGGGAGATGGTAATCTTGGTGTCGGTGTCCTGCTCCACTTTTTTCAGGTTGCGCCCCTCCTTGCCGATGAGTCGGCCTACAAAGTTATTGTGAGACAGGATCTTCAGGGGTACTTCCTCAGCACTGAGAGGATGAGGAGAACACAGTATGAGATTAAACACAGGAGAAAATCCAAATATACAGTTTCCTAACTGCATGCATATACATCCACCCCTAGCACAATTGGAGATACCGTTTTTAATGGGAAAAGTTACAAAATAGCTGGAGGGTCACTTTAAAGTTTTCACACTGTGCAGGTTTGACAGCTGCTTCATGGACACTGCACTCACGTCTTGGTGTCCTTAGCCTCCTGTTGCATGATGTCCAGGATCATACGGCAGGCAGAGGAGCAGCCCTCAGGGGTGGAGTGGATGCTGATTGGCTTCTCAGCTGCGCCGGCATTCTCTTTGCGATGGACGTCAATTCTAGCAGGGACGGAAAAAGCAGGAAAGTCCGTTTGGCCATACAGTATGGTGTCCACAAACAGGTGGGCAGGGCACTTTTGGTTTGTTTAAATTCAATCGAAAAGCCCTTTGGGTTGTGCAATGCTCCCAGTACCTTTTCATACTCAAGCCTCATATCAGTAATGGCTTTGCTCGGTCTATTCTAGCAACATGTTCTCTTTTAGAGACCATACCGCATACAGATCAATGCAATTACTTGATCTGGTTCTCTGGTACTCATCAGTTACTTACAGTATATTGGTCAAGTCATATTGGTACTCACTTGCTCTGGGTTTGTTTGGTGATGTTGCGGATGGTGGCACCCTCCTTGCCGATGATGGCCCCCACGTATTGGGTGGGCACCAGGAGTCGGAGGGGGATGTCAGCGTGCTGGTGTTTCGAAGGCATGCCTGAGCCCGGGGATCCTCCACGGGGGCCGCGGGACCCGTATCCGGGGCGACGACTGTTGTCCTGGCCGCGTTGGGAGTCGACATCGGACGTCTCATCTGGGATGTAGGAGACGCGCAAGGAATTGTTCTCAAACTCGTAGCCGTTCAGCTTCTGGATAGCCCTGGGAGAAAGAGGTGGATGTTACATTTCACATTTAATCATACATCGACAATATCAACAAAACTAGAAATGGTTGTTTATAAGGATGACGAAAGACAAAGAAAGAATTCCCATGGTTTGTGTCATTTATCCATGAGGTTTTCTGAAAACCTTTTTATAATGAGTTTTATATGTTTTACCTGGGGAAAAAATGGGCCTTGAAAGACAAATGTCTCAAAACAATGCTTTTCTTAAGTGAAACCTTCTACTATGGCCAAATTCATCAGCTGCATGTGTGTAGTTCATCTTTAATATCTTTGATCATTTTTGTTGCAGCGCAGCGCAATCCCCAACTGCAGTCCTACTATCAAACCACTAGAGGTCAAGCGAGTGATATATATCTATATATACACGAAATATACAAAAGTATGTGGATACCCGTTCAAATTAGTGGATTTCAGACACACCCGTTGCTGACAGGTGTATAAAATTGAGCACACATTCATACAATCTCCATAGACAAACATTGCCAGTAGAATGGCCATACTGAAGAGTTCAGTGACTTTAAACATGGTACCATCATAAGATGCCACCTTTCCAACAAGTCAGTTGATCAAATTTCTGCCATGCTAGAGCAGCCCCAGTCAACTGTAATTAAAAAAATTTAACCAGGTAAGTTGACTGAGAACACATTTTAATTTACAGCAACAACCTGTGGAATAGTTACAGAGTATGATTAGGTGACCATGATGGTATGAGAGCCAGATGTGGAATTTAGCCAGGACACCAGGGTTAACACCTACACTCTTACAAGAAGTGCTATGGGATCTTTTAGTGACCACAGAGAGTCAGGGCACCTGTTTAACATCCCAGCTGAAAGACAGCATCCTACACAGGGCAATGTCCCCAATCATTTGGATATGTTTTTAGACCAGAGGAAAGGCCCTCCAACACCACTACCAGCAGCATCTGGTCTCCCATCCAGTGACTGACCAGGACCAACCCTGCTTAGCTTCAGAAGCAAGCCAGCAGTGAGATGCAGGGTGGTATGCAGCTGGCCAGTGCTGTTACTGTGAGGTGGAAATGTCTAGAAGAAACATTGGCTCAGCCGCGAAGTGATAAGCCACACAAGTTCACAGAACGGGACCACCGAGTGCTGAAGTGCGTAAAAATCGTCTGTCCTCGGTTGCAACACTCACTACCGAGTTCCAAACTGCCTCTAGAAGCAACATCAGCACAAGAAGTGTTAGTCGGGAGATTCATGAAATGGGTTTCCATGGACGACCAGCCGCACACAAGCCTAAGATCACCATGCGCAATGCCAAGCGCCGGCTGGAGTGGTGTAAAGCTCGCCGCTATTGGACTCTGGAGCAGTGGAAATGCATTCTCTGCAGTGATGAATCACACTTTACCATCTGGCAGTCCGACGGACAAATCTGTGTTGCCAGGAGAACGCTACCTGCCCCAATGTATAGTGCCAGCTGTAAAGTTTGGTGGAGGAGGAATAATGGTCGGGGGCTGTTTTTCATGGTTCGGGCTAGGTCCCTTAGTTTCAGTGAAGGGGAAATCTTAACGCTACAGCATTCAATTACATTCTAGAAGATTCTGTGCTTCCAACTTTGTGGCAACAGTATGGGGAAGGCCCGTTCCGGTTTCAGCATGACAATGCCCCCATGCATAAAGCGAGGTCCCTACAGAAATGGTTTGTCGAGATTGGTGTGGAAGAACTTGACTGGCCTGCACAGAGCACTGACCTCAACCCCATTGAACACATTTGGGATGAATTGGAGCACCGACTGCGAGCTAGGCATAATTGCCAAACATCAGTGCCCGACCTCACTAATGCTCTTCTGGCTGAATGGAACCCAGTCCCTGAAGCAATGTTCCAACATCTAGTGGAAAGCCTTCCCAGAAGAGTGGAGGCTGTTATAGAAGCAAAGAGGGGATCAACTCCATATTAATGCCCATGATTTTGTAAACAAGATTTTTGACGTGCAGGTGTCCACATACTTTTGGCCATGTAGTGTATCATGCATCAACATGTGGAGTTTGACAAAGATTCAAATAGCTAGGATCTCTTATCAAGTATAATAGACTATTCAGAGTACCTCAATTAGCCCGACTAACCGGTGCCTGTATATAGCCTCACTACTGTATATAGCCTCGCTTGCCAGCAGCATACCACCCTGCATACCACTACTGGCTTGCTTCTGAAGCTAAGCAGGGTTGGTCCTGGTCAGGCCCTGGATGGGAGACTAGATGCTGCTGGAAGTGGTGTTGGAGGGCCAGTAGGAGGCACTCTTTCCTCTGGTCTAAAAAATATCCCAATGCCCCAGGGCAGTGATTGGGGACACTGCCCTGTGTAGGGTGCCGTCTTTCGGATGGGACGTTAAACGGGTGTCCTGACTCTCTGAGGTCATTAAAGATCCCATGGCACTTATCGTAAGAGTAGGGGTGTTAACCCCGGTGTCCTGGCTAAATTCCCAATCTGGCCCTCAAACCATCATGGTCACCTAACAATTGGCTCATTCATCCCCCTCCTCTCCCCTGTAACTATTCCCCAGGTCGTTGCTGCAAATGAGAACGTGTTCTCAGTCAACTTACCTGGTAAAATAACGTTAAAATAAATAAAAATAAATAAATAAATAAAAAACTGTATATAGCCTCGCTACTGTTATTTTTCACTGTCTTTTTACTGTTGGTTTTATTTCTTTACTTATCTATTGTTCACCTAATACCTATTTTTTCCTTAAAAATTGCACTGTTGGTTAGGGCCTGTAAGTAAGCATTTCACTGTTGTATTCGGCGCACATGACAAATAAACTTTGATTTGATTTGAGTATTCAACTATTGAGCAACATTTGGACATAATTTAGCCCTATACGCCTTGTTCGTATGGTCCTCTGTAGCTCAGTTGGTAGAGCATGGTGCTTGCAATGCCAGGATATTGTGTTTGAGTCCTGGGATGTAAAATGTATGCACTCATGACTGTAAGTCCCTTTGGATAAATGCGTCTGCTCAATGGCCTATATTATATGGGCACAAAAACAATCAGATAAGCAAGGTGTGAAAGGATATGGAGTGGGTACATTTGGAAGTAGAGATATAGAAAATATAATGTACTATGGGATACTTACTGTCTGGCATGTTCCCGAGTTCCATATGTGACGTTGACCACCGCAGTCTCACTGTCTGTGTTCACTAAGAAAAGCAGCCAGAGTGAGAGGAGAGGGGATGAGAGAGAGAGACGCAAGGAGAGAGAGAGAGGAGAGAGAGGAGGGGAGATTGCTTAAGTCAGAGGCTATAAACCCACCTCCTTTCCATTTCCTGAACAGTTGAGCACTGAGAGTTATTGACATTGATTGACCTATGACAGAGCATGGGATATCCCATTGATCAAATCTGATTCGCTGACAGAGAAGGACTGAGAGGCAGTGATTTACCACTGACATAAAGACTTCCCTCTCACAGTGTTTCCGGTAGACTGGTATACTCCAAGCTATTTCTTAATGAGCTGTATTCACGAAGGGAGGTGCTTGGACTACAGAAGGACTGTCAGAACTCTGATCATAAGGCACCTCAGAGTAGGAGTGCCTCTTAGATCTTAATGACTAAGATTACCTGGACAGGTAGGACCTGATCCTAGATCACCACTCCTATTCTGAGACGCTTTATGAATATGCTTTTGTTTTGTAGCTCAGATGGATAGGGTAAGCAGATCCGGTCAGGTCTCAGGGATAGAAAACAGTGAGCGACATTTTTGCGGTGCAAAAGCATTGAGCAAAGTGCAAAGGATTACTGCGAATCTCAGTATAATCTCGCCCAGTGAGTGTGTAAAGGAAGCCTTATCATTGGATTTGCAGATGAGATGTTCAGAGCGAAGTCTGACTGGTTATGAAAAGGACAGAATAACTCTATTATCTTACCTTGTTCGCAGTTCTCAACGGTTCCATATTGGGCCAGCAGACCATCCAGCACCTAGGGAGGGGAGAACACAATTTCATTATAGTTGTGTTACAACATTTGCACCTAAACTGGGTTTCTCCAATGTTCTCTTATTTGTCTCACTTGCTACATCAGTATAAAGCAGTTCCAGTCCTCAAGGGTCAAAGGGTCATCCTTTCAACCTGCCACTTAACTGATTAGTGTTCCTGACTGGAGAGAGACGCTTCCCTGGTCGAAATCAGACACTGATGTCCTGTGTAGCTCTGTTGGTAGAGCATGGTGCTTGCAATGCCAGGATAATGGGTTCGACTTCCGGTACCACCCATACGTATAATTGTGGCACCCACTACTGTATGTCGCTTGGATAAATGGCATATGCGGCCGTCCAGAAGCTTGGTTTGACTTCCCTGGTGTTTCTACCTCTGACATTGGGCCTCTTTTTTTATTCCTTGCTGTACTGTGGCTCATGTGCAGGGCTATAACATGGGTGGAGAAACGTTACCCTCATGTGGCCAGCTAGGGAAGTTACACGCTGCGCTGCACGAGAGCGCCCGGCAGGACGGAGTGGAGAGAAAGAGAGGGAGGGAGAGAAAGAGAGGGAGAGAGATAGAGAGAGAGAGAGCGAAAGAGCCAAGCCTTAGCAGAGACATGTGGCCTGTCTTCGTCCAGCTGTCAGCGGCAGCGTGCGCCACTCGACGCCCACGCCAGCACACACTCACACAGACACACACAATAAAGACACAAATGCACATACGAACACACGCTCATGCCCGCAGCCATAGTTAATCTAAACGCCTTTTACCCCCTTAACTCACTCACATCTCAGACGGCTACACAGAACATTCTGTTCTGAACAGATTTTTTTCTGATTACTTACTTTTGTTGTAGCAGGGACTAATCTATGCTTTTCCGTCTAAAAGTAACACTAACTGGTTGAGAGACACTAACGGACCCATTGATACATTTTGATGTGGTGAAACTATGTTCTGGTCAAACCAGGGGCACTCACCTCCCACTGCAGGTGTGGAGGAATGTTTCTGATCTGGAGCTTCCTGGTCCTAAGAGAGAGTGAACGAGAGAAAGAGAGAGCGAAAGAGAGAGAAATGCTATTACAAAATATTCAACTCAAACATTGCTGTAAAACATTTACATATTTCATGCAGTCAAATGGCTTTGGTTAAACTATTACCTGTTGTGTGGTTATATTATATTATACAATGGGTGGTTCTAATCCTGAATGCTGATTGGATGAAACCGCATTCCAGCCGGTGTCTATTCCACAAGTTACCACCGGCTAAATCTATGACGTTGAAATGCCTATTTACTCTGTTCCATCTGACTGTGTAATCCACTGTCTCATCTCCCCAGCCAGGCAATTTGTATACTTGATCTCCACTATAAAAAGTATCTAGACATTATCTTAGATTTCTTTTAGACTAATATTTAGTTTTCAACAGCGGAGATTTGTATGAACCTCGCGGTCTGTCTCTCCAACATTTGCAAAAATTTTCTAGATTGAAATTCAATCTCCAGCTGTCCCATAATAATGAACGTGTCGGGAGTCGGGACAAGACAGACAAGCAGGCTGCGTTTCTAAATCATGAATCAGCAGGCATAATTTTTTATAGATATAAACAAATGTCAATTGAAAAAACTTCAAATGAAACGAAGTGCAGCTATTTCGCAGTCTTTCCAGCTTCAGTTTGAAGTGATTGTGTTAGTGGTGTTGTTGGCTAGCTCCTCTGAACAACAGTGTCCTAACGAGAGAGCACATTTTCTATGCCAGATGAAATCTTGCCTCATTAGCTCATTGTTATGGAGGTATCCAAATAACTGTCACTAGAAAACAGCTTAAACAAATGCAGTTACTTTGCTGTTATTCTGGCTGCACTTCTTGACATGACTGTAAGTTAGCCGTAGTTGGCTAGCTAGCAAGCAAGGGATAAGAACGTTGCCAACCTGTATGGCAATGGAACATTTAGAACTAACGACTGGGTTGTGTTCTAAATATATCCACCCAACACCAGTTTCTCGGGCATTATTACTTAATTAACCATCCTATTCGGATTATTTTTTATTCTGAACCTACATGGAAATTGACCAAACTGGGAGCCCCCAAAAATATTTTGGGGTGAAACGTCATTCTTAATTTCATTGAATCGGCAGCATGATTGGGTTCTCTGGTTCGCAGTTCAGCATCAAAAAGACCGGTGTATCTCACAGTTTGCCTGCAGCAACTGTGAGAGGAAAGAGCATCGGTGTCACTACTCCATATATTTTATATATGTACAACTCCAATACTTTGAGCCTCTCAACTGAGAAGTCTGTGACCATAAAAAAAAAACGATGAGCTCCATTGTACTGACCGCCAATGCACCATTGAAAGTTATGACAAGCTGTCAAGAAAGACAGACAGACACACACACACACACACACACACACACACACACACACACACACACACACACACACACACGCACACACACACACACACACACACACACGGTTGGCAGTCTTGTGTTTCAGGTTTTAACATCCTGGTTCAGTACACATGAGCGACGCTGAAAGTGTGTGTGTGTGTGTCTCAGCTCATCAGCATCTGCCAGCTTGCATATCCCGCTGCCTGTTGCTGGCCTGGACTCAGAGAGAGGGAGAGAGAGAGTGAGAGAGTGAGAGAGAGAGAGAGTCAAACTATTACAGAGTATAGTAGAGGGAGAGAGTGTGTGAGGTTGGCATCAAGCGAGAGAGAGTTGACTGCAGGGGAACGCTTGCGAGAAAGGGACAGAGTGTTACAAGGCGCAAATAGGAGTGAGAGAGAAAGAACTGGAGCAGGGGGAGGACAATTGCCATAACAACATCAAGGTTCCCCAAAATACAAGAATAAACAAACAAGCTGAATAACTTGTATATTGAACCACTCAGTACCAACGTAGTACTCACAGATATATTCAAAGATTTGGTCACAGAGAAGGCAAAGTGGAGGAGATCAGGGGAATATAGAGAGGAGAGAAAAGAGGACAGGGAGGGGTAGCAGGTAGGTATTAGTAGCCTATCAAATTTTCCTGATTTAACCCATTAGGATCTCTGTCTGGGAGTAGGATGATGTCACTCCTAGATGTACGGTCAGTTTTCGCATTTACCACCAGATTTTAGAGGGTAAGCTGATGCTAGATCTGTGTGCCTAAGGGCAACTGAAACACAGAGCTGGGAATTGGTTGCCAGTGTCCTGATTGAAACTCTAGAGGGAGCTCTAATGATCTATGTGAGAGGTTGTGTGTGTTTGGTGTGTGTGTAGAGAAGAGAATGGGCGCCAGGGGTCATACGGGAGGGGCAGCTCACTGCTCTGCTGGTTTGTAAAGGGTTAATATGTGTCAATCCCCTGGTGACCTCTGAACCCTAGTTTCCACACCCAGGAGAGACACAATCGAATAAAAATTCCCTGCCTCGCCTCTTGGGCTCTGCACGACAAAACACATGAAAGGGCCAATCTAAGCTCATGGGCCTCAGGTAAATGACGTTCTACACATATATTACCATAAAGCAACCCAATACAATCACGGCACATGTTGTTTTCAAGAGCAGCAACATTCCGAAAGGTTTCCGGGCATTTTGGCGATGAGGCTAAGATGTTCCTGCTTCCTGTGCAACACTGGTGGATGGTAGTTCAGCAATGGGTTGAATGTGCTGTAACCATTAAGGCACTAATGACTCTTTAGCCACATGGAATGGTTCAGTTACTCGAAGGCTACCACAAAGTCTTGAAAACAAATCGCTTTGGCCATTTTGGGTAAACTTGTGAAAGCCACCAAATCAACAGCCAAGATCATGGCCGAGCTTCAGGCTTCACCGCCCACGGTAGGCTGTTTGTGAGGGGAGCAAGTGAGGGGGATGGGTGAGCCTTTGAATTGAGATTTAGGCCTGGTTTGATGGGGGCGTGCTGGTCTGGGGGGTTAGCGGAGAATGTGGGATGGTGCAGTGAGCAGAACTACCAAGGCCACCAAGCTCCTGGTACTTTTCCTCCTCGGCAAAAACACTTTTTCATCCATCAAAGTCCCTGCCCCGCAAATCAATACATCAATAGACGTAACCATCCACCCTACCCCCACATCTACATACTCCCCCACCCAACACTTAACTCACATTTGCCCCTTCAACCCCCCTCAACTATCGGCCCCACACCCACACCAACTGTTAAATTAAATGAACCTAGACAACACTGACCGCCAACTTCCAGGCATCTCATTGGCTGACGCCATGACGACAGGGGAGAGGAGGGGAAGATGGATGAGTGGCGAGGAGACAATATGGTTGCACCCATTCATCTGTTGTTGTTCTTCCCTTCAGGGGTGGTCTGCCCTCCACATGCTCCAGACCTCACATAGCAAATACTCCAAAATGAACAAACATTTGAAATTCTTCAAAAACAAAGCTCAGCTGAAGCTTAATGAATGTTTATGTCTGTGTTACTGACTTTGCCCTTGAGGTAGCAACTAACATATATAGCTTGAGGTGGTACCAACAGGACAATAGGAGAAAGACGAGGGGCCTGGACGCTTAGAAGCCTCAAGCCCACAGCTTTGCGCTTGTGGGGTCAAAAGTGAAGGGCCTTTAGACTGATCAGGAGACTCTATTGGTCTGAAGGTGTGGGGGGGGGGGGGGGGGGGTGAGACCACAGCATTACCATGTGAAAGAATATAATGGTCAGGGAATATATGGTGGGGTGGTAGAAGCACAGCAGGTGGGAAGAATAGAGAGAGGGAATAGAGAGAGAGAGCGAGAGAGCACACTCCATAAAGGACAGACATCCCAAACATTGAAAATGAGGAAGAGTGAAAGTGTCAGGGAGCACGTTTGCTGCAGACCTGTGACGAAGAGCGAAGGTGTGTTTGTATGTACGTAAGTGTGTACATGTTGTACATACACTGTTTGGTTATGCAAGGGGAAAATGGACTTGCGGGAGGTTTCGAAAGGTCCTAACTGAATGGCTTGATCCTCTGTCCTCCATTATACTCATGTCATCAATTTTGGTTCCTGTATACCTCTCCTTTGAAGATCTCTCCCGCAACATTTCATTCAAGGGTAGGCCTCCACGGCAGGGGTCCCCAATTACATTCAGCCGTGGGCTGATTTCTCCTTGGTCGGGGGGCCGGAACATAGCTCTAAATAATTTGTACACTGCAAATTGACCGCAAGAATCCTAAACAGATATAGTATTTTACAAAAACAGAATACTTTCAAGCCTTGGTAACATTTGGGTATGATCACATATCCCTCTATTTACGCATGGGAATACTCTGGAACAGATTTCCTAAATTATAATCACTTGATGCTCACTACTGTAAGTCATTTCGATTAAGAGAGTGTACTAAATTACTAAAAATGTAAATGTACTTTCAATATCATTTCCTGGCATTTTATGTCCAATAACGAAAATTACATAGATGTTGGAACATTGCTGTGGGGACTTTCTTCCATTCAGCCACAAGAGCATTAGTGAGGTCGGGCTCTGATGTTGGGTGATTAGGCCTGGCTCGCAGTCAGCGTTCCAATTCATCCCAAAGGTGCTTGATGGGGTTGACTGTGCAGGCCAGGGGCCTAGTCCTAACTATGAAAAACAGCCCGGACCATTATTCTTTACAGTTGGCACTATGCATTGGGGTAGGTAGTATTCTCCTGGCATCTGCCAAACCCAGCTTAGTCCGTTGGACTGCCAGATTGTGAAGCGTGATTCATCACTACATAGAACGCGTTTCCACTGCTCCAGAGTCCAATGGTGGCGTGCTGTACACCACTCCAGCCGACACTTGGTACTGTGCAGCTGCTCGGCCATGGAAACCCATTTCATGAAGCTGAGGTTTGCAACCGAGGACAGCTGATTTTTACGCACTACGTGGTTCAGCACTCGGCGGTCCCGTTCTGTGAGCTTGTGTGGCCTGCTACTTCAAGGCTGAGCCATTATTGATTCCTAGATGTTTCCACTTCACAATAACAGCACTTACAGTTGACCGGGGCAGCTCGACAAGGGCAGAAAGTTGACAAACTGACTTGTTGGAAAGGTGGCATCCTATGACAGTGCCACGTAGAAAGTCACTAACCTCTTCAGTAAGGCCATTCTACTGTCAATGGTTGTCTATGGAGTTTGCATGGCTGTGTGCTCGATTTTATGCACCTGTCAGCAAAAAATGTGAAATAGCCAAATCCACTAATTTGAAGGGGTGTCCACATACTTTTGTATATATATATTTTCCAACAGTCTTGAATGAGTTCCCACATATGCCGAGCACTTGTTGGCGGCTTTTTCTTCAGTCTGTGGTCCAACTCATCCCAAATCATCATAATTGGGTTGAGCTTGGGTGATTGTGGAGGCTAGATCTTCTGATGCAGCAACCATCACTCTCCGTCTTGGTCAAATAGCCCTTACACAGCCTGGAGGTGTTTTGGATCATTGTCCTGTTGAAAAACAAATGATAGTCCCACTAAGCGCAAACCAGATGGGATGGCATATCGCTGCATAATTCTGGTTAAGTGTGCCTTGAATTCTAAATAAATCACTGACAGTGTCACCAGCAAAGCACCCCACACCTCCTCCTCCATGCTTCACGGTAGGAACCCCACATGCGGAGATCATCCGTTCACCTACTCTGCGTCTAGACAAATACACAACGGTTGGAACCAAAAATCTGAAATTTGGACTCATCAGACCAAAAAAGCGCTTGATGGTTTTTGCGACTGCACTTGAAAAAACGTTCAAAGTTCTTTACATTTTCTGGATTAACTGACCATCATGTCTTAAAGTAATGATCGTCTGTAGTTTCTCTTTGCTTATTTGAGCTGTTCTTGCCATAATATGGACTTGGTCTTTTACCAAATAGGGCTATCTTCTATATACCACCCCTACCTTGTCACAACACAACTGATTGGCTCAAACACATTTAGAAGGAAAGAAATTCCACAAATTCACTTTTAACAAGGCACACCTGTTAATTGAAATGCATTCAAGGTGACTACCTCATGAAGCTGGTTGAGAGAATGCCAAGAGTGTGCAAAGCAGCCATCAAGGCAAAGGGTGGCTACTATGAAGAATCTCAAATCTCAAATATATTTTGATTTGTTTAACACTTTCTTGGTGACTACATGATTCCATATGTGTTATTTCATAGTTTTGACGTCTTCAATATTATTCTACAATGTAAAAAAATGTAAAAATTAAGAAAAACCCTTGAATGAGTAGGTGTATTCATACTTTTTACTGGTAGTGTATATTTATTTATTCTCTTTTTTATTTTGCTCAGAAACCTTCGAGGCAAAAAAAAAAATTGCCCGCGGGCCGCCTATTGGAGAACTGTACTCAGTATCATCTCACCATTTAATAAACAAACACAACTACAATACTCAAACCTTTACATTCATACTGTAGACTTTACAAATAAGGAACCACAAATGTAGAAAAAATAAACTTTCCGTGCCAAGTTCAAGCTCAATTGCACAACACGCACACCCTCAGGTAATTTTACATAGGGGTAAAATCTACACACGCGTACACAGAGGAGGTACGATTTTCACAGAGAGCTGTTACACAGGCATGCATGTCGCCCTGGGTGGCTCGCCTCCCATTCCCATCAGGCCGTCTGTTTAGCATTGGAAAGGTCCCTAGAGCCCCCCCCCCACCCCCACCGGTGGCTCACCGATGCATGTTGGGACAGTCTCAGCAGGGCTGGAGGACCCGGCCGTCCTCCCGGTGGAAGGAAAAAACAATGAGGAGCATTCCATAGCCCATAATCATAAACACACACCCAGACGCCCACACATAACACACCAAGTCACACACCCACCAAGCAGATTAAAAACAAACACACCCACTCGTCCGCACATGTGTATATTTGAACATACATCAGAATTAGTATTGTGACATATTTTGTTTGTTTAAATATGTATTTTTTTTTTTAAACACACCCACACCGTCACTTAGGCTCCACACATTCACGTTTGAATGCGCGCGCGCGCACACACACACACACACACACACACACACACACACACACACACACACACACACACACACACACACACACACACACACACACACACACACACACACACACACACACACTATGTGTGCTGAAAACACAAACACACCCACACCACAAGCATCAAGTGCATACAGACTTTGTAGATGCCCCTTGATTTACAAGATACAGTCAAAAACCAACAAAGGCACGCCATAAATGTAGGTCTGAACACACTTGCTAAAATAAAAGGGCACATAGATAAAATACTCATGACCATACTAACATACTGTAAACGCCTACCAACACAAATACACACACACAAACTGTGATTATGTGATTAACTTTTAAACTTAAGTCAGTGGGTGGTTGGCCTAAGTAACCCTTACAGTCCTTTTCATTTAAGAGTATAACTACAACAGACCATGGAGTTTTGAAAATGGAGGCCAAAATTAGTTTTAGGGAAGATGGCGTAGCCGAAGAATAGCGACAATTACACAACAGCATTACATATACAGTCTACCAAGCAAAGGGGCCCACGACAGCTCAACCAACTCAGCGGAATGAAAGAAGTACACACACATGCTAACACACACACACACATGCACCAGGGTAGCTGCAGACCTCCAAATCCCACCAAATTAACTATGTGGGGCCCATGGGCAAGGTGAAAGGTCAAGCAGGAAATGGAGCACACAGGAAGTCTCAGTCATGTAGCACCGCTTTGCCTTTTCTTTTTATCCAGAGCTACTTCCTGTCTAATTTCACCCTTGGCTTGGCCAATCAGCAACCAAGCTCAGAGGATGATGGGGGAGTGGGGAATGAAATGCAGAAAGGGAGAGAGATAGAGAGAGCGAGCGGGAGAAAGAGAGAGAGAAGAAAAAAACAATAGGCTTCAAAGACAGCAGCTTGCATTCTCTCTCTCTCTCTCTGAGCACTGCGCCCCTCCCCCACATGCACACACCCCCACTCCCAGCTAACTTCCTCTCAATGCATGTGGAGAGCAGAGGAGAGGGGCGAGAGATGGAGGAAGGGAAAGGGGTGGGGACCTCAAAAAGGTGCCTCTTAAAAATAAAATAAAACAGGGCTACTGATTAACGGCTCCTATGTACACCATTTTTGGCTCCAGGCAGAACTCTTTTGGGTTCAATGTAGAACCCTCTGGGGAAAGGGTTCTACCTGGAACCAAAAAGGGTTCTTCAAAGGGTTCTCCTATCGGGACAGCCGAAGAACCCTTTTAGGTTCTAGATAGGACCTTTTTTTCTAAGAGTGTATAGAGAAGTAGGGTAACGAGATTAAGCAGCGAACTGCCAAAGCCGTGATATATGTTGGCACTGCACTACCGCTATAAAGCACTTCAGTCAAAATGCTCACGTCTTCTTCCTATAGCTGTGATTGACCTTAAGCGTGTAGACAACATAATGTGCAGATTTGATCTGGTATTTACAACTTGTTATCTGATGCTTATTTCATTGCAACTATACGGTGAATTTGACAATAAAACCTTATTATTTGAATTTTTTTATGAATTAATGTTTTGATTTCACATTAAAAAAAGACCAGTCTGTCAACATTGATGTTGAGAAATAATTGTAACACACAATTTTTAGGGCTATATTCACAACCGGTGTGTTCGAACTTTGTATTCTACAAACGGTGCATTCAGAATGCCTGAAGTTGCAATGTTCGTATCAAACGTTAAATTCAATACTGTTTTTGTTTTGAGTGATAATTCAACATTTCAGCTTAGCTGAATGCACCTCACATCCCTACTAGCCATTCTCTGCTGCCTACGCCCTTCAAAAGAGGAGCAGTTTTACACAGGGATGCAATGGAACTCGAGCCTGAATCTCAACCATAAATTAAACTAAATTCACTCTCACCATACAAAGCTCAAAGGCTCCGGATAATAACTGTTACAACAAGGCCATACAATAGCAAGGGATGTAGCTTAGCAGCACCATAGCTTGTAAAAAAATGCCCATTAATTATAATCCACATAATTATTCACATTTCCTGTTGTTGCAGGATCATTTTCCTCCTGTAGCAAACTGACAAAAATAAGAAGATCCTGTATACACTATACTGTAATGTGTGGGTCAACAGCCTATACATCCTGGGAATGGTGGTCAAGAAAGCTGATTGTGTGTGTGTGCTGTGTGCTGTTTTTATGGGGTGGGCTGGGAACCTGCAGGATAGCAGGCCCATGGTTGCAGTTCTAAGCTGATTATGCCAAATGAGAGAGAGAGAGAGNACCACTACACAGAGCCTAGTTAAGGAATTGGATCATTGTCCACCTTGGTGTTGGTGAAGATGGGGAAAAGTAGAGCGACACTACAAAAACAGCCACCTTTACACACACACACACACACGCACGCACACACACAAACGGTGGGATAGGGCAGTGTGTGCAGTGCAATGGCGATTGCGACATCCGTGGATCTGTTTGGGAGATATGCAAATTGTAGTTGGTCTTGGGTGTCGGGTAAGGTGGAAGCGATCTGCATCTCAAAGTACTGCATGATGACAGAAGTGAGCGCTACAGGGCGATAGTCATTTAGTTCAGTTACCTTCGCTTTCTTGGGTACAGGAACAATGGTGGACCTCTTGAAGCACATGTTGACAACACTCGAGCCAGCTGGTCTGCACATGCTCTGAGATCGCGGCTTGGGATGCCGTCTGGGCCAGCAGCCTTGCGAGGGTTAACACGCTTAAATGACTTACTCACGTCGGCCACGGAGACGGAGAGTGCACAGTCCTCGTGAAGCTGTATGTTTACTTCATCGTGTTTAGCTCGTCTGGGAGTGAGGCGTCGGTGTCCGCGACGTAGCTGGCTTTCCCTTTATAATCCGTGATTGTCTGGAGTTCCTGCCACATACGTCTCATGTCTGAGCCGTTGAATTGTGACTCCCCTTTGTCCCTGTACTGTCGTTTTACCTTTCTGATTGCCTCACGGAGGTCGTAGATGGTCTGTTTGTACAAGTCCATGTTCCCAGTCACCTTTCCATGGTTAACTGCAGTGGTTCGCACTTTTAGTTTTACAGGAATGCTGTCACCTGTCCATTGTTTTTGGCTTGGATAAGTTCTAATTTTCACATTGGCAACAAGATCCTCTATGCACTTCCTGATGAACCCAGTCACCGAGTTAGTGTCTATGTTGATGCCATTCTCAGAGGCGACCCGGAACATTTCCCAGTCTGCGTGATCAAAACAATCTTGAAGCATAGATTCCGATTGGTCAGACCAATGTTGAACAGTCCTTTTCATGGGAGCTTCCTGTTTAAGTTTCTGCCTATAGGTGGGGAGGAGCAGAATGGAGGTGTGATCTAAATTGCTGAAGGTGGCAATGCTGTGGGTAACTGGTGGAAGGAGTCAGGCGCAGGAGAGCTGAGATGCGTGGACAAGGTATATAATATAAGAAAACACCAGTATAAATACAATACTATGGTGCTGTAAAAATACCGGTACCACGAAATAAACGGGCGTAAATAACATAACCCGGCAACAATATACCAGCCGTCAGTTACAGCCTTACAATAAAACAAACACGCACACAAACATGGGGGAAACCAGAGGGTTAAATAATGAACATGTAATGGGGGAATTGAAACCAGGTGTGTAGAAAACAAAAGACAAAACAAATGGAAAATTAAAAGTGGATTGGCGATGGCTAGAAGGCCGGTGACGTCGACCGCCGAACACCACCCGAACAAGGAGAGGCATCAACTTCGGCTGAAGTCGTGACAGAAGAAAGGTCGGGGGAGAGCCTTGTAACTGTGCCGGAAGGCAGAGTAGCAAAGAGCCAGGGTCCATGTTCAGCGTGTAGCACAGGAGATGTGTTGATAGAATTTCGGTAGCGTTTTCCTCAGATTTCCTTTATTAAAGTCCCCAGCTTTAATAAATGTGGCCCCAGGATATGCGGTTTCCAGTTGGCATATAATCCAGTGTAGTTCCTTGAGAGCCGTCACGGTGTAGGCTTGGGGGGAATATACATGGCAGTGATGATGACTGAAGAAAATTATCTCGGGAAGGGATCCGGTCGGCATTTAATTGTGAAGGATTCCAGATCGAGAGAACAAAGGGACTTGAGTTCCTGTACATTACCACAATCACACCATGCGTTACAAGATACAATATACTTTATTGCCATACAACCAATGCGAAGGGAGTTCAACGTTCTGACTGCTGCGGGGGAAAACTTTTTTTAAAACGCCTTCCAGAGGGTAGGGGCGGAAAGAGTTAATTGGCTGGAGGGGTGGGGGGGGGGGGGTCGTTGATGATTTATTTCCGCACATTTGAATGTGCGCTTGGTGTGCAGAGAGCTCACAGAGGGAAGGTCAAAGCCAGTGATCTTTAAGGCATTTGACACAACCCTCTGTAGTATCTTCTTAATGTGACTGTCCATGTTCCCATACCTAAATGTAATGAATGATATGATAATGCGCTGTATGATGGCTGTGTAAAACTGAACCAGCAGCTGACCCTGTACATTTTCAGTTGGCTTTGAAGGTAAAGCCTCTGCTGGGCCTTCTTGATGGTGTGGTTGGAGTTGGCGTCCCATTTCAATTATGTAAGTGCCTGTAGTCTATGGCTATCTCTGCGTTTTCTGAGGCATTGAGCATGAGGTCGTAGTCCTTACACTACGTCACCGCCTGAGCCACTTTTTATTTAACCTTTATTTAACTAGGCAAGTCAGTTAAGAACAAATTCTTATTTACAATGACAGCCTACCAAAAGGCAAAAGGCCACTTCACGGCGGTAATGTGTTTCACTGTTGTCTGTGATGAAGCTGACTATGGTGGCGTCATCAGCATATTTAAAGACCTCATCTGTGGTCTCATGAGATGTAAACTGGTTCGTGAAGAGGGAGAAGAGCAGAGCGGACAGAACGCAACCTTGTGGTGCACCAGTACTGAGGGTCAGAGGTCGAGATGTCAGATTGTTTACCTTGACAGTCTGGCTTCTGTTCCTCAGGAAGTCCAGTATCCAGTGGCACATAGCTGGGTTGATGTTCATGTCCTTCAGCTTAGTGAATAGTTTGTGGGGATTCATGTTTTTGAAGGCCGAGCCAAAAGTCTATGAACAAGAGGCGTAAGTAGTTGTTAGGTGTCTGCAGGTGTTGCAATCTGTGGTGGAATGCCAGGTCGACAGCGTCTTCAATGGGTCTATTAGCTCTCTAGGCAAACTGGAGTGCATCCATCAATGGGGATGTGCATGATGTTAAGTAGGCTAGGACATGGCATTGAAACGCCACAGAAGTCAGGGCGATGGGGCTCAGGTGTTTGAGGCAGGGTGTTTTGGGTGATGGTGGTGGATACTGTGGTACTGTACAATGGCATAAGGAAAATGTTACAAATGTCAGTGAACACTGGAGCCAGTTGTTCCACACAGTGGTGGAGCACAGCTGGGGCAAGTTGATCCGGCCCTTCGGCTTTCCTTATGTTCTGCTTTTTGAAAACAGTTCTCACCTCAGCCTCCTGTATGGTGAATGGTGTCGGGAGGGGGGGTACATGAAGTGGGGGGTTGAGTGTCTATGCACTTGTTTCCTCAAAGCGCGCAGAAAACACATTAAGCTTGTCTGGGAGGTCAGGGTTCACCATTGGATCAACCATTGGCTCAACTTACCCGAAGGCAAACATGTTGACTATATTAGCACACACATCTACAAGGATGCACTTCATGCTAGGCTTAGGACCTCATATTGAAGCTTATAGAGATCCCAACTGAACCATCTTAAAATGATCTACGTTGGTTTAGATGCAAGCATCATGACACCTCTAACACAATACATTCATTTGACTTGGTAAAAATCTATTTTTTGGATCTAACTTGCTTACCCCTTTTTCCATGTGGTTCCTTGCTTCATAGACTCCATGAAATCATGGCCTCTTCCTAAATACTTGGTCAAATTATAAATTTGGGTGGCTCAACTTACCCCTTTGGCTCAATTTACCCCACTCTCCCCTACACTGTATATTTACAACCCTTCCCCCTCCCTCTTCCCCCACTTGACCCCCCCCCCCCCTCACCCTTAGAATACCTGATAGCTGCCCCCACCTTCTCTTTTCCCCCCCTCCTCTCTCCGCTCCACGCCCTGCCCTACAACGGGTGAAAGGTCACTCCACTAGCCAGGCAATCAGGAGGCGCCGATGCAACATTAACCCTAAACACGCCATGGACACACACACAAAGAGTTGGGTCTTTCTGCTGCTATAGCAGGCTGTCTATGTCACTGCCTATAGGGATTAGAATCATATGGAAATGCCCGAAACAAGACATGCGAACAAAAACAAACACAGGGAGATCTTGCATAGGGAGAGTCTAAATAGGTAGAGTCTGTTGCATGAAGAGAGAACAGAGAGCAGGTGGAAAGACTGCCGCTGTCTATACAATTACAATCTTCACCTGGTTCATTACACTTCAAAAACAGAGGTCAGGAAAAGAGGCTATTGCTGAACAACAAAAGGGTTGAGAAATAGCATGCAGGAGTCTTATTTTCTCCGGGTGCTCTGAAGGTACATACATAGAACTCACTGAAAAAAACTACAGAGCGGGAATACTTGGGGAAATGATTATCATCCCAAATGCTACAACTGTGAACTGTAGTAGGCCTATATGAATAAAAGAGACAGTTCCCACTCGGCACAAATAGGTTGAATCAATGTTGTTTCAGCGTATATTTGCCAACGTATTGTGATGTGGAATCTATGTGGAAAATACATTGGATTTGCAAAAAGTCATCAAAAACGGTTGTTTTGAGTGTGAAATTTCAACCACGGACTTATGTCTTCATGGTAACCAATTTTCAACATAGACAAACCTTTTATAAAATATGTTGCATTTCTATCTTTGAAACAACGTCAGATATTCAACGTTATATCCACTATAAAAATAACAAAACAAGTTGGGCAGCACCTCCATTTGGTCTCCCATCTAGGCTTTTAACCAAGACCTGCTTAACTTTGATATTCATCACTAACTACTAACAATGTGCTATCATGAGAATGATTATTGAGAGATCTCTTTAATCACTAAATACATTCACTGTTGCTATCGAAGTCATTCCAAAGGGAAGGTTTAACAGAGCAAATATAACATATAACAACCATACTCTCTATAAGTCATACATCATCAACATTATACTATTTAGGCCTATATATACTGAACCAAAATATAAATGCAACATGTAACAATTTCCAAGATTTCACTGAGTTACAGTTCATATAAGGAAATAGTCAATTAGAATAAATTCATTACGCCCTAATCTATGGATTTCACATGACTGGAAATACAGATATGCATTTGTTGGTCACAAATACCTTTAAAAAAAAGGTAGGGGCGTGGATCAGAAAACCAGTCAGTATCTGGTCTGACCACCATTTGACTCATGCAGATCTCCTTCGTGTAGAGTTGATCAGGCTGTTGATTGTGGTCTGTGGAGTGCTGTTCCACTCCTTTTCAATGGCTGTGCGAAGTTGCTGGATATTGGTGGCTACTGGAACACGCTGTCGGACATGTTGATCCAGAGCATCCTGAACATGCTCAATGGGTGACATGTCTGGTGAGTATGCAGGCCATGGGAGAACTGGGACATTTTCAGCTTCCAGGAATTGTGTACAGATAATTGTGACATGGGACCGTGCATTATCAGGCTGAAACATGAGGTGATGGCGGCGGATGAATGGCACGACAATGGGCCTCAGGATCTCATCATGGTATCTCTGTGCATTCAAATTGCCATAGATAAAATTCAATTGTGTTCGTTGTATGTAGCTTATGCCTGCCCATACCATAACCCGCCTGTCACAACGTTGACATCAGTAAACCGCTCGCCCACACGACGCCATACACGTGGTCTGCGGTTGTAAGGCCGGTTGGACATACTGCCAAGTGCTCTAAAACAACGTTGGAGGTGGCTTATGATAGAGAAATTACCATTCAATTCTCTGGCAACAGCTCTGGTGCACATTCCTACAGTCATCATGCCAATTGCACGCTCCCTCAAAACTTGAGACATCTGTGGTATTGTGTTGTGTGACAAAACTGCACATTTTAAAGTAGCATTTTATTGTCCCCAGCACAAGGTACACATGTGTAAGG
This sequence comes from Salvelinus fontinalis, assembly GCF_029448725.1. Lineage (NCBI taxonomy): Eukaryota > Metazoa > Chordata > Actinopteri > Salmoniformes > Salmonidae > Salvelinus > Salvelinus fontinalis. The sequence goes on along the minus strand of NC_074666.1, from coordinate 81,721,050 downwards.
ATCATGCTGTTTAATCAGCTTCTTGTTATGCCACACCTGTCAGGTGGATGGATTATCTTGGCAAAGGAGAAATGCTCACTAACAGATGTAAGCACATTTGTGAACAACATTTTAGAGAAATACTCTTTTTGTGGGTATGGAAAATGTCTGGGATCTTTTATTTCAACACATAAAACATGGGACTAACACTACATGTTGCATTTATATTTTTGTTCAGTGTAGCATTTGCAAAGTCATCAACAGCTATTGTTTCAATTCAACCAAGGTTTCAACTAAAAATAGACAATACATAAAGGCCTAGGATTTCAAGCTTTGGTTGATGTCAAATTGAATCTTCAAGTTAATAATGAATATGTTGGATTCTCGTCTACATTTCTGTCACGGCCGTTGAAAGAACTGGACCAAGGTGCAGCGTGGTGAGCGTACATTTTCTTTTATTTAGGTGAATACGCCGACAAAACAATAAACACTACAAAACAAACCGTGAAGCTAAAGGCTAAGTGCCATTAACAAAGTCAACTTCCCACAAAGACAGGTGGGAAAAAGGGCTACCTAAGTATGGTTCTCAATCAGAGACAACGATAGACAGCTGTCCCTGATTGAGAACCCTACCCGGCCAAAACATAGAAATACAAATAATAGAACATAGAATACCCACCCCAACTCACACCCTGACCAAACCAAAATAGAGACATAAAAAGGATCTCTATGGTCAGGGCGTGACAATTTCATCCAAAAATCTAAGTTAATGAATAGGACTAAATCAAATCAAACTTTATTTTGTGTATTTAAAGTTTGATTTTATTTTATTTAGTCCTATTCTTTAACTTTGACTTTTGGTTGAGATAGGGGACATGAATCCAACATATCAATTATTAATTTGGAGACAAACTGGAATTAAAGTCAGACTAAGTCAGTGGCACAAAATATATATCTTCTTAAAACGCAAATATTTGGTTGCGTTTAAAACCAAACACAATTCAATATCAGTTTTGCTATACAGTAAATAGCCTATTAACTTGTAAATAGCCTATTAATTTATGTTCAAGTCTCCAACTACACCAAAAATAATGTTAAAGAATAGGATTAAGCCAGTGGCTCAGATGGAACTATCCAAGCATTACATAAATCTCCTTTAAATGTTGAAATTTTGTTGCTTTGTCAACCTAACACAATTCAATATGACTTTTGTAAAACAGTAAAGTTAAGGCTATCTTTCAAACTAATTTGGCAGTTTTTATTCCACCTTAAATTAGTAACTCATCCATGGCCACATTTTAAGGTTACTGTAACTATAAAAGTCTTTACGTAATCACAGAAAATGTGCATGTTCAAGACAGCATGCAAAGGTCGCAGGATCTGTGGAGATATTCACAATTTAAATATCTGCGTAGAATCTCGAACAGCATTGATCACTTGCACTATGTACTTTTAATGTAATCTCAACTACAATCCAGGTCATTTGGTTGTGCTATTAGATGAAGCACAGTGATAACATATTAAGTTGTTATATAAATACAAAATGTCTGACAGTGTATTCCTATTTCAATTTTGATGTGCTTTTAACTGGTTGAAAGTGCCATTAGATGACAACCAAAATCAGATATTGTTTTTTATTGGAATTTAGTTGTGCTTTTATATGGTTGAGAGCATAGTTATAACATATTGGGAATTTAACAAACTCTGGCTGTCTTTTTGAGTGGTTGAATAAAGGTTGAAATCTCATTGATTAATGTCTCAAACAAAAATGTTCCACATTTCCACGTTGAAATGACACGGTGTGCACAGTGGGTTTTGTCAGTTCAAAATCCCATTCTCTTCGCACTATGCCCAAAATGAAGGATATGGGCACTTTCCAGGTACGAATCGAAGAAAATGTGGAACCAAATCAAAAGTCAGAAGCAAAACTGGGAAACTTAAAAATCCTCCATCATGTTTAGGCACTCAAACACAATAAATGGTTGGCTTTTGTTGAAATCTGCACGTCCTCACCAGTCAGTTTCTATCTACAAGCCATCAGACTGCTGAACAGTCAAACTGACCACCTGCTCTGATTCTTCGCACCATAGTACACATGCGCTCACTCATGCACACACCCACACAGACATACACACACATACAGTACATATACATTTATGCTGCACACACACATCACAACTGCTGCTAGCATACTCTTCTTATACTGTGAAATGTATACACATTGTACTATAAATTTTGCCTTCCTGTATTATACTTATGCTAAAGTGTTTATTCTATTCTACTGTCATTGACTTTATGTTCCTATTCTTATCTTTTATTATTTCTTATTGTTGTAGCATTGTCGAGAAGGAACCTGCGTGTAAGCATTTCATTGGACGATTTATACCGTGCGCTTCCTTACACAAAACTTGCAACTGAAACAGACTACTTGAAAGTCCTATTGAGGATGTAATCTCAAATTCAAACAATGTACAAGGCAAAACAATGACTCTAAGAGATGATTGGAGCTCTGTGCTCATCAGTGACAGATAGGCTATACGAATGTCAGACGAGCTGACAACTGTTTTTGATAAACGATCGATAGAAACGCATCACATTAATGCAATGCAGAAGTCTTTGCATAACAAACGAGGGGTTGTACACAAGCTAGATCACACTTCCAACATGGCAACTGCCTGACGTTGTTAACCGACTGAAAACTCCACTTGCATGGATTGGTCATGCTCGTTGAAACGTTTCAATGTGCAAATCTTCACAATGTGCCATAAAAGCTTACCAAGATGTTAACTCACATTTTGCAATGAGCAGAGAACAGAGTGAGGGAGGAAAGGAAACAAAAAAGCAGCTTGCAAGTTGACATATTGAAAAAAAATGAAAGACCCACACTGCTATAGGAGCAGCTATTACGTAGGAGAGAGAAGTAGATAAGTAAATATTTCATGGGGACTATCTAGCGAGCATAAAATCAGAGATAAATATTTAATTGTTAATGGGAAGGTGCAAAGGCAACCCAATATCATAACACTGTACGCTGGTTCAACTGATCTAGCTGCTAGAGCCTGAAGTGCCAATACTCCTCAGTGTGTCAATCAAAGACAGACATGAACCCTTCTGTGGATGTAATGCTTTACTTCATGCTTTAAATAGCTAGAGTGTGCAAGAGAGGGAGGGAGAGAGGGAGGGGGTGGAGAGGAGCGCAAAGAAAGAGTGGTAGGGGAGAGGAAGTAGGAGGCACAAGCACTTGATGTGATTTCTTGAAGTCAATTGGCAGCATGCAGTCAACTGGCAGCATGCAGTCAACTAGCAGCATGGATGACATGTTCTTTACACAGGCTGAGCTTCAGTGTGCTTGGGTATACCACTGCATAGAATGAAATAGATGCCAGTACTCATTTGAGGTACTGGAGTCAGATTTTAGAGTCAATATTCTATAGAGTTTGAATCTAAATTCAAGGTCCTGGTACTCACTACAAGTGTGCACCTACCCAGCTCAAGCGCAAGTGGATATGTATTACGTAATGAAAAGACAAATATTTTGAACCTTACAAAGACACCACAGTACCAAGAATAGCCGGGAGAGTTCAAAGATTCGGACAACCTCGTTGGCCGAGAAAACCTGCTGAGAGGGATGAATCTCTTCCAATCAAAAATGTATTGATATGTCACAATACATTTCCTCTGTGGTTGTACAGTACCGGTGGACGGAAGTGGTCAACGGGTTTGGGAGAGAGAGAGGCTAACAGGGCTACCGTGAGGAGCAGTGGTTGAAGGTAGAGGAGGGATTTCCCTGGCACTGACCTGGTCCTGCTCCCTTCGCAATTAGTCTTTTATGATTCATGATTAAAGACAGATGTAGAACAAACAAGACAACGTACTAATAACTAACGCCATGTACAGTGCCTTGCAAAAGTATTTAGAGCCCTTGGATTTCTTCACATTTTTGTGGTGTCAACAATCTACACAAAACACTCTGTCATCTCAAATTGGAAGAAATATTATTTTGAAATGTTTTATTAAAAATAAAAGTCATAACTAAAATATAGTCGTTGCGTAAGTATTCAGCCCCTTTGTTTAGGCAAGCCTAAATTAGTTCAGGAGTAAAAAATGTGGCTCAACAAATCACACAATAAGTTACATGGACTCACTCTGTGTGAAATAAAAGGGGTTGACATGATTTTTTAAATGACTAACCCTTCCTCTGTCCCCTAGACAGAAAACATCTGTAAGGTCCCTCAGTCAAGTATTGCGTTTCAAACACAGATTCAACTACAAAGATAAGGGATCTTTTCGACAGCCTCAAAGAAGGGCAGTGATTGGTAGATGGGCAACAACAACAAATCAGACACTGAACATCTCTTTAAGCATGGTCAAGTTAATAATTATGCTGTGGATTATATATTAAACAAGGCACTAAAGTAATACTGCAAAAAAACAACAGCAAAGTAATACACATTTTGGTCTGAATGCAAAGCCATATGTCTGGGCCAAATCTATCACAACACATCACTGAGTAACTGGCTCCTTATTTTCAAGCATGTTGTTGCTGCATCATGGTATGGGTATGCTTGACATCAACAAATGCTGGGGAGGTTTTCAGGATAAAAAGTGTGATGTAGCTAAGCACAGGCAAAATCCTAGAGGAAAATTTGCTTCAGTCTGCTTTACACCTGAGACTGGGAAAGGAATTCACCTTTCAGCAGGACAATAACCTACAACAGAAGGCCAAATCTACAACGGAGTTGCTTACTAAGAAGACAGTGAATGCTCCTGAGTGGCCAAGTTACAGTTTTGACTTAAATCTGCTTGAAAATCTATGGCAAGACTTGAAAATGCTGTCTAGCCATGATCCCCAACATTTTGACAGAGCTTGAAGAATTGTGGAAAGAATAATGGGCAAATATTGCACAATCCAGGTGTGCAAAGCTCTTAGAGACTTACCCAAGAAGACTCACAGCTGTAACCGATGCCAAAGGTGTTTCTAACATGTATTGATTCAGGGAGCTGAATACTTATCCTACTACTATATTTTACTTATTTCATTTCTATTCATCTTTAAAAAACGTTTGACTTTTTCTTCCACTTTGACATTAGGCTACAGAGTATTTTGTGTAGATTGTTGACAAAATAATGACAATTAAATACACTTTATTCCCACTTTGTAACAAAATAAAATGTGAAGAAATCCAAGGGGTCTGAATACTTTTGCAAGGCACTGTAGCTTCCTCTTCTCCGGAGATCCCAAATATGTCATGGCATGATAAGATTTGTTTCTAATCACAATTTTATCTAAACAAAACTCAATCAATTACAGAAAATGACCAAATCATAACTCAGGTAAAGGATGCTATTTTCTTTGCAATCAAGCGTCCATGGCATTCTATTTTATTTATTTTTTAAACGCGTTGATTGAATTTGTCGATTTGCTCCAGTACAATACACGACTTTCAATCGAATCAGTCATTTTGTCTTCGAGTCCCATATATTTCAGAATCATAAAAGCTCCTCATCTTTGAAAAACGTATCCATAGTAATCAAATATATGATGACCATATTTTTGACAAAGCCATAAAAACAACGAATCGACTAATAATGCATTCATAACACATTCATAAGCACCAAAGGAACACGAGAGTTACAGGTTTACATAATAAACATCAGATACAGCATGAATATACTATTAGGCATTAATAGCCTAGCACTTCATGACAAGGAAAATTATTAATGACCAATGGCAGGTTTAGAATGTTGCCTATACACTTTTGCAATATGACATTACTGTTGAGGTAATGTATGTAATTGTTCACTTAACCATTAAGTAATATACCCTACTTAAATTAAACCGCAGCTGTTTATTATAATGTGTATTTACTGCTTATGAGTCAACTATGGATGTTTTGTAAAATAGAGTCAAGGTAAGGTGTTACTGGCTATTATGCTGCTTTAAACTCTGCGGATGAGCATGTGAAACAAAAACACCTGGCCATCAAGGTGTGTGTATATCTCTGTGGTGTGTGTGTGTGTGTGTGTGTGTGTGCGTGTTTTGTGTGTGTGTGTGTGTGTGTGTGTGTGTGTGTGTGTGTGTGTGTGTGTGTGTGTGTGTGTGTGTGTGTATGTGAGAGAGAGAGGAGCGTTCGGTCCAGACAATTTGAGGCCCCTGGGAGCCTCCATGTTTATGGTGCCAGATCTCTCATGCATCACAGTGCTGCACCACACACGCACACAAACACCGATTGACTGAGGGGAAAAAATGCTCAGCTGAGGAATGTGGGGCTTCTGCCATGGCAACCAGCAGGGGAGGAAACACAGGTCCTCTCGTACATTATCACGTTACGAGCTCCCCCTTCTTCCCTCCTCCTTTCCTCCCTCTATCCCTCCTCTCACTCACTCACTCCGCCCTCTTCCAGGCTCCGAATTCCAGTTCCCGTGCCTAAAACAAATCTGGTGAGGTTTTCGATCCTAGCTCATTCCTTCCCAGCAATGGCGGATTGACCCGAACCATACACCGCAACCCTTGACCCCGGAGTGATTGTGAAATGCTGTAGTTTAAGAGTTTAGAAAGGGCCAGAGGGCGTAGCACTAGCAGCAAACAATTGAGCTGTTCAAAGGGGCCGCTGCTTCAGCTGAGGTGCAGCCGCCATAGCGGGGGATGGGCTTCCCCTGATTTAAAATAGGCTGCGCAGGGTATGTGGAACACTATGAGACAGTCAGCTAGCTACACACTACTGCTCATTTTTCACAGAGCTTCCTCTGGCACTCCTATTACATGACATCATACATGCTAATAGGCTACATAGGGATATCATATGTGAGATTTTACGCAATTGCTTGAATCAAAATGTCACACAGAAAACGACACGTCAACCAACAACCACCCGAAGGCGGGAGATTGATAGCATCTGATATGCAGGCGTTTTGTTGCATTTTCAGAGCAGTTGAGTACAAACATTTCGATTATTATAATCCTCATAATAATTAACATTTCCTGTTGCTGCTCAAATTAAGATCCTACATCCGTAAATACACTGTGCACATGAATGAATGATGCGAATCGCAGCCAAGGACCCTCTCCTTCACTGTTGAAATTAGTCAACTCTACAGGTCTGACCTACACAGTAGAGAGCGCATTCGCGCCATTGCCTGGAAGAGGTGGGGTGGTCGTTGCCGTGGCTGGTATAGTGAGAAGAAGCTGAACCTGCGAGAACAACTCTGGAGTTCATTTAGCACTGGAGAAGGAGAGATGTGCCTTTAGTCTGGCTCAAAGTTAATGCTTATCTCCACAATGACCCGTTCGCCATGAGAAGATGGCAGCCGCAAGGTCTCCATTTTGTGTGGCACAGTAGCCTAATAGTACGTTGTAGGTGAGATATTGATCTCCATCGAGTACATTTAGCCATTGTCACTTTATTAACACATAACTTAATATATATATATTTTTGTTACACATTCTGATTCGTGAAAAACACGTATATAGCCTATATTTCCATTCTGATAAGAGCAAGGTTTCGAGAATCTACCCATAAGCCTACGCATGCAGGCTATGAGTGCATTTATTTGTTTCTATCGGTATGGAATAATAAAGACAGTTATTAATGCACGTTTTCTTTACACTGTAGATGTGCTACTGGAGTCTGGTCACTTTATGCCCTGTGTATATGGTCAATCCCATAGCCTTGCAGTAGGCTATAGGTTGATGCTGCCTGCGCCTCTGCGTCTTCCTCGTGCGTCATTTGTGCGCAACAATGGCCTACATTTTATGCACTGCATATGGGTTCGAGAGAAATATATGTCCACTTTACAGCATATAAAGTAAATTAATAACTTTGATTGACATTATTCCATATATTTATAATAGCTCAAGAATGGTCTACAGGCTACTCGTTTAATTACTTACAGTTTGATCATTGGAAAAAGTTGTCGCTCAGATTTGGGTTGAAGTTATTGAGAAGAGGAGGGTCAAATGTAATAATTTTGGTAAGATCAGTCTATCTAGGTGGATGACCTTGCATGCATTTCTCTTCCAAAACGATGATATTTCGTTGTCCCTTTCTCGATAACCCACCCAATTTGACAGGCTCTGCCATATCACCCGAGGCCCTATGGCCACATAGACCTATTTATTTGATATTTGTATGCAATATTAATACCCAAATGATTGCCAATTAATTTATATTGCTCTAAAAATCAACAATTAACACTGCTATACAAGTTTAAAATTACTATTCTTTCAACAGTTTATCCAATCAACTGATGGTCAAAAGACAAAAGTCTGTAGAAACCTGTATCCAGTTTTTGCATAGGCATAGGACTACTTATCGCCTTAAATTTACCAAAAGGCAATAAAAGAGAAATGTAGGCTACTTGACTGAGGCCATAGGCCTAAACATTCCTCACACATTAGGCTATATGGTCTATAACCTCATAATCAGAACCGAAGGCTATTTTCCTCATTTGTCTCTCTGTCCATATTCCACATTTGCCATGCAGAACCCAGCTGGTAAACATCTGAATCAGACAGATAAGAAAGCTATTCTTCAAATTAGAAGTAGTCCGGATTAGGATGAATTTGCGGTCTGTTGGTTAATGAGAATGCATATGTTCAGAATATAAACAAAACCAAAACACCGCATATAACTTGCTACGGTGGCAGTTTGAACACTTACAGGGCTCTAAGACACACACGTCTGCAAAGCCGTATTTTCTAGTTCACTGCGAATGACACCACCCTAGATAAATCTGAACCATGTGAGCCAGCAAGTAGGTAGCCATCTTTATTGGACAACGCCCAATTACCACAATGAAATTCAGTCACATGTGGCAGCGCAGAATATACCAGAACATTTAGAAACATCACTGAGAGCACTATTCATCTGGGCGTCACCTATTGAATAAATTGATATGGATGAGTGTCACAGTCAGTCACCACGTTGAGAATTCGTGGCTAGGTTCCTGTATGGGTAAAACAAACGCTTATAAAGATAATATACTATTAATAACTTACACACAAAAAAAAAAACAGCTGCCATTTTATCACTATTGTTTAAAGGTTAAACAATAGGCGTTTTATAGGCTATGCAACCATAGTCGAAGCGATGCACAATATTTAAATCTACATATTATGAATGCACGTCTGGCTATATTTCATTGGAAAGGATAGACTGTTCATTACATTCTATTGAGAAAGCAAACACTCTTGCTTCTCTCTGTCTGTCAGTGCGGTGGCTACACCTCCCCCATCGCTCAGCTGCTAGCGCTCGCTCTACAGCCTAGCGCTGCTGTTTGGAGGAAAACCTGCCTTCATTCATAAAGTCTGTAAACTACTCGAGAGTACTACAGCATCGTGGAAGAGGCGGTTCTCCTAGTAGCTGCACCGCCCACCTAGAGAAGCGAAAGGGAGGGGAGGGGGAGAAGATAGAAGCAGTCATTGGATAGAAGAAAGGAGGGAGCGTGTGGCTACAATGTATGCCAGAGAGCACGCCTGACGCATACAGGGGGTATAGCAAGGGTTTGGCTATGCTGGTGATATCGAGCAGTGACACATTTCTGATACATATGCACTGTTTTCGAAGAGTGCCTTACTTCAGATTAATCATTGCTGCGGTTGACGTGGACGATTTGCTTCCCGTCGCTGCACTGTCCAGGAGAAGTCAAGCCTCATAGCGTATAGAATAGAACCACGTAGGCTACTTGCTATAACGTTTAACATGACTCATGGAGCAGAAACATAACCCCGCATCCTTACATTCGCTTTTCATGTGATGTCGACATGTCTGCTGGTCCTAATGAGACCGAGATGAAGGGAGTGTTTAAACGGTTAGCCTGCGTTTTATATGCGTTATAGCCTATACATGAATTATCAAAGCCTCATGCGTCCTCATAAACGTGCAAAATGTATTTCTTAATTGCGCATAATACGTCCGAGAAAGCAAAGACAAATCCATTCGGTCACACAACGTGTGAAAACGTTAGTTTTCATCAAAGCATGGGAGGAGATAACCCACTGTTAATTCCAAATAGGTAAGAAGTGAGAGGCATGACGAAACCCCACTAAACGTTCTACTTGAAATGGATGTAATAACCGAGTTATTTGTGTTGATAGCGAGAAAAGACACATACCAATTTAAGGATTAACACCCAACTACACTCTAGAGTGTAATGGCTATTGAAATATCATTATCAAGCACTGAAAAACATCTTATTAAGTTTCTTCGAAATCATAATGTAGCATAAAGATGCCAACACTATGTTCCATCTGAATCCATACTTTAGATCTATGTTGTCAAACGTTAGGGGAATCTCACTCATTGTGCATGCCAATGATTGCAAACAAATAATTAAAACACTAAGGGAGAATGCCTACTAGTTGAACGAATTATAGTTAATATCAGTATTATATAAACTCAAATAAAATGTCAAATTCTCAAGTTTATCCACATTGTTTTGCCAGAATAACAACTTTAGTGTCGTCAACTCATTGCTGTCTAATGTACACTATGAACAGAACTTCGAAATCTTTCAATTCTAAAATGAGAAATGTACATATTTCCAAACTACATTCTTTAAGATAAACAATTCTTCCCCACAAATAATACATAAAGTATTACGCCAAAGAAACAATAAACAATTACATGAAACAAACACTGGTGAACATTTGTCTATTTGCATATTTGCTCATTCTCTTATGTAAATATAATGTAAGTAAACTTTGTTTAAACTCTGTTTTCTGTATTCTGTCTCTAAATGCTGTCTATCACTAGCAGCACCATATCACCAAGTAACATTCCGAGTATGCTAAATGTACTTGGCGAATGAAGGTGATTCTGATTCTGGGAGAACTGATATAGGCCTAGGTCTACTGCTATAAATCTGATATCAATCACTGATAATTGTTTGAATGTAAATGTAAAAAATGTACTTTGAAAACTGAATAACATTAAAGTTGGTGTAATGTCAAATGGTTATTTTGTTGCGTTATTATATATCGAGATACATTACATTATAACTCCAATGTAAAATAACTATCAGAGTGCCTTTAGGATGCACAGTGAATATACGTGAGAATAGGAAGTGAGGGGAGACAAATACTCCTCCTAAATGAGAAAACCATGAACATCATATTAAGATAGTTGTCTTAAATCTGATAGTGTTAAAGCATTGTGCCCACACCCCAATGAAATCACAATGTTACCACTGCAAAGTTCTGAATTCAATACAACTAGTCTACAAGTCAATTAAGCCCAGAAACCTTTACAATTAATTAACATAACATACTCAAAAAAGTTAACATATCTTTACACATAAATTAAAATAATTGAATAACAAATTAATTTCCATAGAGTAATAACAGCTATTGTATTGTATTATACTCAATTATACAGTACTATTTCCAGTTGAACTTGTAGGACCCTCTCCAAATGGTCAGCATTGGGGTAAAGCCTGTCCTTTGCCAGATTTTAATGTACAAAAATACAACTGTGGAAAGAATGTCATTTTCTATCAAGTACACGTTGTGTTAAGTGACATTCAATTGCTCAGAGTTTGGTTATCCAGCACTACAACATATATTGTTTTCTATTTTCAAAAACATCATTTTCGTTTCTAAATTCTTCAACCACAAAGTTCTATGCCATTAACACCATCCTCTTTAGTTAACTAAAAACGTGGTCCAACCAGAAGCCTTCTGGGAGATCCACTTCAGAAGAATAGAGAAGCTATTCTCCCCATTTACCTTCAAAAAGGTAAATAAGTATTTTGACTAAATAAGATGTTCCAACTTTTGAGAATTTAGAGTCCTTGAACAAAATCGGGAACACTTCAAAAGTAACAAAGTGTGAGGTAATCATTCATTACAATGCTCATGTATAGATCTCTGTTTCCCCCAGTCACATAAACAGATTAACAAAAATAAACGCTTAAAACCTTCCTCTAAAAACATCTACCAAAATATCCATATTAATCAATATGACCACAAACAGTTTTCAAAACCTTGCTAAAAGTAACAAGCATCTCCAACTTCAAAGTTCACTTTGAGAGAGAAAGAGCGCGAGAGAAAGAGAGCTACGATGTACTTGTGTTTCAAAGACAAGAGGGTGGTTTCTTCCTCGGAGAGTGTGACGTCAGCTTTGACTTTGTTTTGAATCAATGAACCCCAAGGACCTATACAACGTCCAGAATGTGGGGGCTAGTCCACTCTATATCCAACTGACTCCTAGGAGCAGCCACGGCATCCCTCCCTTCCTCTGGTTTGTTCCCTTCTCATGTGTAACTTCCAACACACAGCACAACGCCAGGGCTGCTGCCCCAAACATTGATTGAGGAACGTCGGGTAATGATCATTGCTGATCAACATGGCAAAGATATTTGGGCTCTATATTCTAATAAAAAACGGTTTTAAGACACACTAGATGCTCAACTCTGTTAACCATGTGTTATGTTTGGTACAGTCCACAGAAATAACAAGAGCTAAAAGGAATACAACTAAATTAGTTATAAACTAGATGACAAATAACATTTCTGTCAAGCATTTTGCTCAATACTTGAACATTGAAGCAAGGACCCACTTCATCATAATTCCATTGCATGGTTTCAGGTAGATTGCAATATTTATTTTTCACATTTACTTGAGGTATCAGAAGTTATTCTAAGAAATGAGCAAACTGCAGGGGTTCTCTGTACATGTGTGTTCTATGAACATTCAACAAATCTATCAAATTCTCAGACTCAAAATATTAATATTCACACATTTTAGTCATTCAGCAGACGCTCTTATCCAGAACGACTTGCATTTAGTGCATTCATCTGAAGATAGCTAGGTGAGACAACCACAAATCACAGTCGTAGTAAGTACATTTTCCCTCCATAAAGTAGCTATTAGCAAAGTCTTGTAACAGAAGTATTACTAGAGGTGAAGAGGAATTGAAACACATTTAAACTCACTATGCAGAGATCAATCAACACCTTGGTTAACAAACAGGTAACTGACAAAATAAAGGAAACACCAACATAAAGTGTTTTAATAGGGCGTTGGGCCACCACAAGTTGCCAGAACAGCTTCAATGTGCCTTGGCATAGATTCTACAAGTGTCTTGAACTCTATTGGAGTGATGTGACACCATTCTTCCACAAGAAATTCCATAATTTGGTGTTTTGTTGATTGTGGTGGAAAACGCTGTCTCAGTTGCCGCGCCAGAACCTCCCATAAGTGTTCAATTGGGTTGAGATCTGGTGACTAAGACGGCTACGGCATATGGTTTACATCGTTTCCATGCTCATCAAACCATTGTCACCACTCGTGCCTTGTGGATGGGGGCATTGTCCATCCTGGAAGAAGCCACTTCCATCAGGATAGAAGTGCTTCACCATAGGTTGAAGGTGATCACTCAGAATGGCTGTGTATTTAATTGGTGTTTACCTTTCCCTCTAAGGGGATGAGAGGACCTCAACCATGCCAGGAAAATGCACCCCACACCATAACAGAGCCGCCAGAAACCTCATTTACTCAAGTGTTTCCATTATTTTGGCAGTTATCTGTATATGGATAATGAAGACAAGGATAAAATGTTGACCCAATGGCATCCCAACATGCTAGTCATTTTAATTAGACCTGACCCTTAACTAAAAACCGCACAAAAACACGTTTTATTCATAACATCGGTCAGAGTGTGTTCAACCTCATCCTTTTCGTGTGAGACTGAAATGACACCTGCAACCACAACTGGGGAGGAAAAATACAGTTGTGCATTCTCAAATAACAAAGCAACCATGCACGTTTGCTTTTGTATGTTTGCTGGACAAAAAATAATATCAACATGATACATATTTCAATAGATTTAGATCTCATCGCTCCTCGATCTATGTGCGCAGCAACTCAGCGAATAATCTTAATCCAGAAATCCAACACCACACTCACATCCATGTGAGCATGTGTCCTGGTGTGACATGGCACACACTCCCAGTATGATGAAGTGACTAGTATGAGGGGGAGAGGTATGAGGTGGGGGAAGGGGGTTGAGTAAGGGTGTAGGTTTGTAAGCCGCCCTCGCTCCCTCTGCCTTGTAGTGTGTGTGTGTGTGAAAGGGGATAGCATGGCCATACCAGCACATGCCTGTTTGGCAGACATGTGACCTGGAGGCTCCATTTTAACTGATTCAGAGTCAGAGCTGTGAGACTGAGGGAAAGAGCGAGAAAGCGAAAGAGCGAGAAGGAGCGAGAAGGAGTGATAGAGGGGAGAAAAATGGAGGGGAGAAAATGGGTCTTCACTTTGCTTTGTAAGGCCTCATAAGAGAACAATAATAATAAAATACTTACATATCATTTGACACACCCACTTCTTACCACCTTATATCAAGATGTGAATTGCAGCAGAGACATGTCTACACTTATCTTCCTACATCTAAAGTAATCATGCTCAATGATATTAGATGATTTCTATCTTTTTCCATTGATGTTGACCTCTAATTATACACATTTTAAAGCTTGACATGGGCAATTTTTTAATATATATTTTGTATTTCCTTAATACTGCAGTGGGCTAAATCAGGGTCACACAGAGTGTTTCTTGGTAGTCTTAAACAAATCTACTTTGAAACAAAAGTATACACCTCACACACATGGTTATGGGCTTTAAAAAAGGAAGACGACACCTACCTGTACAATTTCAGATATACAGTCTTGAAATGTATAACATTTTGAGTTTGCATCCCACTATTACACTTTATATACATCACAGAAGACTGAAATATAACAAAACCGTTTGACATGGAAACACCAGATTTTCTGAGGTTTCAAAAAATATATGTTTATTCATTCTGATGTTATGAAAAACATTAATAACATTCCACCCATGAGGCAACTAGGTCGTTTGACTGCAGGAAAGGGGAAAAAACCCTCAAACTGTCACCAAGGTCAATGGTAAGGGAAACCCCATTAACACATCACTGTTAACAAATATTAAGCCATCCTTTCATGTGCCTCAGATACAACACAACCTTATTAACTATATGGGAAGGTTTACATGAAGTAGTCCCTCAGTAACTATTTTGGAAAATGGTGATGACTTCAGGGCACTGATAGAGCATGGCACTACCAAGAGTGTTGACCCGTGAAGGACAGAGCTATTTGGGCACTAAGACATACTTTAAATACAGACAAATGACCTGTAAACCTACACTCTGTTCAGTCACAATTATTTTCATTGTCTCAATAATCGATTGGTCATTTTGGATGTCTAAGATAACACTGCTTTCTCACCTGTGATGCAACAAAATAATTAGTTTATTATAATTAGTTTCGTTTATTAAGGTTCAGTAACACTTTTATGTGTGATGTCATATTACATACTTTAAAGACATATTTTCTTTCCCAATTCAATACTATGAAAAATGTCATTAAGATTTAATTCAGTCATTTGAAGACAGTTTTCAAAAAGTCTTAACAACTTGTCCATTGAGGCCGAACATGTTTACAGCGTTAGATAATTATTTATATGAAAACAATATTTCATAAATCAGTAGTTATTCATTACAAAAATGTAAACATTCTGATTAGCATCCAAGAACCCCACCCTAAGTTAATATAAGAACATAATACAATTATAAATCTTTGGCCCACACAACTCCACAATCCTTAGATCATGCTGCTACTGCGACTACCACGAATCCCATAACATCCCGTTCCCACTTCAAACTGTCTTCTCAGACAGAAACACTGCAGACAGTCTTTCAATAACTTCATTGAGCTTTTTGAAATGTATTTTGAAAATGGAACTAATGCTCAACAGTCCATTAACATAGGGAAAAACAACAGCATAGAAAGCAACTTGCCAAAGAGCATGCTGTCTACAACAGTTGTATCTTTCTCAGAGCTTTAATGACCTTGTACAGTACAGACAATATGTGCACTGGAATTGCATCTACGCTTTCCACACCTGGGATCTGCACTCACATCTGGGTTACCACTCATGAAACAGGATTTGGATGTTGAAGACATTCAAACGATTCTTCTTTTTTTTCTTTTTTTTTTTATGTATAGAAATTGGCAGACAATTTAGAGGTCAGCTACTTTGGAACCCCTGGACTAAAAATTACTGAGAAGTGGGCCAAGGATTTCTGAAGACAAGCAAGAAATACCCTCTCTCTCCCCATCGAGACCTTCCACATTCCGGCACTTTTGGGTGCCAAGCCCCACTGTGACACTCACAGAAAGGAGGTGGGAGCACAGTTGGAAAATCCACATGAGACACAACACCTCTTAAAGCAGAGCAGAACAGCAAAGGGGACTGACTGGGGAAGCTCCGCCCACTAGGCTCTCTGCTCATTGGTGTCCAAGTGTACAGGGAGCACTCTGGAACAAAATGGCTGCCCTGGGTGATCAAACAGGTGGATGATGAAGCACATTCATGACAAACAACATTTGGGTCCTTGATGAGAAGAGGTGATTAAATGCAACAGAGCTGGTGAAAAGTGACTTGTTTACTGCTGTGAACTAAATCTAAAGAGAGAAAGACTTGAAACTACACAAATTGTCAACATCTTTGGCTATGAAATGAGTAATCAACATCTTGGCATTTAATATTTATCCATTCAAAATGTGCAAACACATTCAAATGTATTTGTGAACTGATGAATGTATACTCAAAAAATTCCACAAATAGTCAATATCAGAATAGCCACTTTGAAAGGAATAATCAACATCTTGGCATACAACATCTATCCATTCAAATTGTGAAGTAATGCATGTTCAATTTCAACTGTTCAATAAATGAAGAGCAAAGTTTTGAGAAAATAAATGCTGTGATTTCATTGAAACTTCCAAGAGAAACAAGCGTTTCTGTCTACAACATGGGTCATGAACCAAATGTGAATTACATGTGAAGAATATTCAGCAATTTTTTGATGATGCCTAAATGTAACTACATTAAAACTCTGCAGCACTATATATTATATCACATAAAGTGGTAATAACATGGCAATAACAGTATTTTAACAAGATGTTAGTTTCTCCCAATGAAAACATTACTTCAATATCCTTTGATTTAATAAATAGACAACTGAAATAAAGATAAACCAGTCACACCTTTATAAAAATTGATCCCTTGGAATTTTCACACAGTGAAATGAAACAAGACATTTAGCAGTGGGATGTAGCTTATGATTGTCTATCACCCGTTTGTTCTAACGTCCTTCAATTTTCAATGAATCGATATAGAGGGGATAGCAGTTGTCACCAGTCATTTACTGTGACACTCTGGTCTTGCCTATTGACCCACTGTGGATTGACTGTGGCTAAAGGTGCTGAGAGATGCAATGTACTGTACGCCATCTAGAGCTGCAGCCCGGAGGCTTATCTTAGCTTCTTTTGGGTTTGCAGATGCAGAATACAGAGGCTCTGTCCTGTTCCCTATGGCCTTGCTTTTCCATATCAACTCGGAAGGATACAAAGGAACAGGCGTGATAGACATAGCACTGATAGACAATTTCATAACAAGCCATAACAAGGCAACGAGACAAGCTTGCCTGCATTGAGTATGGAAATCCAACAAAGTCAAGGAGAAATCCAATAAGGACGTTTGACCTCTTGACGGATTCAATTTGAGGAGTCAAACTCGTAAAATGAAGAAGATCACACAAGACGCACACCTATGATGTTATTCATCTTTAACTTTCGCGCCCATTTAGAGGGGAGATGATATTCAGTGTAAAAGGAGATTTTCTCCTTGAATACCTTTTTTCAGTTCGGCCATTTGGCAGACACTCTTATCCAGAGAGACTTATAGTCAGTGCATTCAACTAGGTTAGACAACCACATATGGGTCTTTCCACAGACCACAGCAAACGTACTGATAGTGTAATACATTTTAATACAAAGGTACTAAATACGAGGATGTCAGTTGGATCTAGCTATTACTGTGTAAGGTTAACTTATTTACAAAAAGCTGCATCATATTGGAGCAGAAGCTATATGTGACAACTTAAAGAGGGAACATATCCCTGCCTCAATAGTTTATATGATAGAAAGACTATTTCAGAAAATGTGCCTTTGACATAATACCCATGGTACACATATTTCCTGTGGAAATCAGTCAACTTCAGGTTTGTAAAGATGCACATGGATAGCAAGAGAGGGACTTTAATTACACAGAATAACTGCCACAAGAACCACTGACATAAAAAACACTATAGCCCCTTGATCTTACATTTCTCTCATTGCAAAATATATGTTTAAGAATTTAGTTCTAAGAGGCACTGCCCCTTCATGCACACACACCCCTCCCATCCTCCGGTTTGCCCCAGGCGGAAACTTTGGGAGTGTTTACTGTGTTCCTCACCCAACCGAGCCTCCAGAGAGGCCGGTTCACAAGGCACACAAAGAGAGGTCAGGGGTGAGGGGGCGGGAGGCCCCTAACACAGGGAAGTGCTTTTTTTTGGGGGGGGGGGGGTGAAGACGTTCTGCTAGACTGAGCGAGGCTGAAGACTTTGTATTCCAGGAACAGTGAGGTGAGTAAGTAAACATCAGCTGACTGTGTGACCCAGAGTAAATAGAAGTGATAAATAAAAACAAATTAACAAATGCCCCTTAATCGTGCAACCTCTTCAGACAGGCCAGACATCACAAAAGGGCCACATACCTTCAGTTCTACTCCATTCATAAATGTTCTAAATGGCATTTATTTAACCCTACGTTGATGTTTTTATTCAAACCAAATTGAACAGTCCGTAAAATATCATAAAGGAGAGAAAAGGACCGGATTTAACTTAACAAAGTACTTTAAAGTGTATGGTCACAACCTAAAGCATGAATCAGACTGCCGAAAGAATTGTATCACTGTGGGAGCCCTTTCCTTCTCTTGCTAGGACAAAACTGGTAACTGCTTCGTGCCGACCCGGTAGCAACAAACCTGACGTTTCTACTTGTAGAATCGCAATTCTCGTCAGTGGCCAACAAGTTGACTTTGAGTCAATCAGAGAGCACAAACCCCCACGTGAGGAAGCCAACAGGAGTGACAACAAAAAGGGAAAAAGAGGGCAATTTACATCCACAGTTAAATGTTATGAGCAAGTCACACTTCATATGCAATGTAGGCTATGGGATGGTAACGAGCGAATTGCACAGATACAATGCACACAAAACTAAATAATTCCTCCAAGCTAGATAACTAATATTGACACTATAATTAAATTACAATGGATTTGTTTACATGAAACAGCTGCCTGTGTTAGCTGCCGAGATAGGGCAGACTCCTTACCTAGCTAGCTAGCTAGCTAGCTATGCTGTGCTAGCTAGAGAATATGTTAACGTTAGCTAGCTAAATATTTGGCTATGGGCTGGCACTGCCAGTAGGGGGTAATGGAGAGTTAATGAAATAGTTTCTTCGTCATCATGTTAGGTTGTTATCTAGCTGTGGCCATCTGGCCAGTATCAACTATGGCTTTCTACAAACTAGCAACATTATCGCAGCTTGCTATATAGCTAGATAACATTGGAATCTAGACCATAAAATAAGCTACACACGCGGACCTGTATTGCCAAACAACGCTACTGTCACCTTCTGGTTTGGAGTATTTTAACAAGACTGAGTGGCTGATGACTTCAAGGTCTTTGCTGGGTAAACACAAACGTGACCATATTCAGAGGTGTATATTCAAATGTTCTTAGGAAACTGTATTTAACTTTCATAATGAAGCTAGAGAAAGTTCAATAAAAAATGTATATCTTAGATCATTTTGAAACATTGTACCGTTCACATTTTACAATGCAAACGAATTCCACCTTGGTTCATTATCATCTAATTGTTTAGATTTTCTTTAATTATTTCGCAATAACCCATCTATTAGTCCTTGCAAAAATATATTTAAAAAATGCATCATAAACGCCAACCCAATTTGTTATTAGAGTTAAGCTGTGCATTTTGTGCTGATCTGCCCCGTCAAGTGCCATTTCTATCCAGCTGTTTGGTGCAGAGCCACCCCTGGAGAAATACACTCTCAAGGAGGCTTCTTCTGGGTAACGTGCCCTTGGATGGGTGGGATGGAGTGGAGTGGGACGGTGAGGCGAGCCTCCGTCTGTCCACACAGGGACAGCTCAACTCTACCCCGGGGCCTCCCTGCTGTGTGTGTGTGTGTCCTCGCATGCTTCAAGATGGCCACCATTGTTCCTGTACACAAGAAGGCAAAGACAACTGAACTAAATTACTTCTGTCATCATGAAGTGCTTTGAGAGACTAGTCAAGGATCATATCACCTCCACCTTACCGGCCACCCTAGACCCACTTCAGTTTGCATAACGCCCCAACAGGTCCACAAACGATGCAATCGCCATCACACTGCGCACTGCCCTATCCCATCTGGACAAGAGGAATACCTATGTAAGAATGCTGTTCATTGACTACAGCTCAGCATTCAACACGATAATACCCTCAAAGCAATTGGTTCCTGGACTTTCTGACGGGCCGCCCCAGGTGGTGAAGTTAGAAAACAACATCTTCACTTCGCTGATCCTCAACCCTGGGGCCCCACAAGGGTGCGTGCTCAGCCCCCTCCTGTACTCCCTGTTCACCCATGACTGCGTGGCCATGTACGCCTCCAACTCAATCATCACGTTTGCAGACGACACAACAGTAGTGGGCTTGATTACCAACAACGACGAGACGGCCTACAGGGAGGAGGTGAGGGCACTCGGAGTGTGGTGTTAGAAAAACAACCTCTCACTCAACGTCAACAAAACAAAGGAGATGATTGTGGACTTCAGGAAACAGCAGAGGTAGCATCCCAGTATCCACATCGAAGGGACAGCAGTGGAGAAGGTGGAAAGACAAACTGAAAGGGTCCACCCACACAGACAGTGTGGTGAAGATGGCGCAAGAGCGCCTCTTCAACCTCAGTAGGCTGAAGAAATGTGGCTTATCAGCCAAAACCCTGACAAACTTTTACAGATGCACAATTGAAAGCATCCTGTCGGGCTGTATCACAGCCTGGTACGACAACTGCACCGCCCACAACCGTAAGGCTCTCCAGAGGGTAGTGAGGTCTGCACAATGCATCACCGGGGGCAAACTACCTGCCCTCCAGGACATCTACAGCACCCGATGTCACAGGAAGGCCAAAAAGATCATCAATGACAACAACCACCCGAGCCACTGCCTGTTCACACCGCTACCACCCAGAAGGCGAGGTCAGTACAGGTGCATCAAATCTGGGACCGAGAGACTGAAAAACAGCTTCTATCTCAAGGCCATCAGACTGCTAAACAGCAATCACTAACCCAGAGAGGCTGCTGCCTACATTGAGACCCAATCACTGGCCACTTTAATAAATGGATCACTAGTCACTTTAAACAATGCCTCTTTAAATAATGCCACTTTAATAATGTTTGCAAATCTTACATTACTCATATCATATGTATATACTGTATTTTATACCATCTATTGCACCTTGCCTATGCTGCTCGGCCATCGCTCATCCATATATTTATATGTACAGTCACCCCTTTAGATTTGTGTATATTAGGTAGAGCTTGGGGAATTGTTCGATTACTTGTTAGATATTACTGCACCGTCGGAACTAGAAGCACAAGCATTTTGCTGCACTCGCATTAACATCTGCTAACCATGTGTATGTGAACAATACATTTTGATTTGATTTGTGTAGGTGGGAAGGGTTGGTTTCCCTTGCATTTCAGTTGCAGCTCGGAAAATCCTGACTCTCACACATGGAGACAAATCCATTCGGCTGCACATTGATCCCAGCCGAACGGATCGCTCCTTTCCCTGCTCCACCGCCATATAGGCTCTCCCATTCAACACAAAACCCAAAGATCTCCTCTTTTATTCTGTCTTCTCCCCCTGCCTTTCTTTCTTTTCACCCATGGCTTCTTCCAGGTCAACAGTTCACATTTTTACCTAAATTTATGGGACACGTTGCCAATCCCCCTGCGTTTTTCCCACAGCAGCCATGGTTGGTTGATGTGTGTGTGTTGGGAGGGGGACAGGGTTGGGGTGGATTTCGAGGTTAGTGGTGTCCATGGCAAGTCCAAAGCTGTGAGAAGATCTGAAGGGAGTGGGACTCAGCCCCTTTAAAAACAGGACAGATGGTCCAAACCAGAGAGGGGGAAGAAGGCACATTAGCAAGGGGTTGGCGGTTTCTTAAAGAGACGGTGCACATTTCCCCCCCAGCTAACCCCCTCCAACAGATTCCCTTCCCTCTCTCCAATCCATACACACAGAAATGGACACGTCTCTCTCGCCATCTCCACAACCCACACAACCCCCCATTAGATTTTCTTTCCTTCTGAAAGCCCATAAGGAAGTCCTTCCATGCAGCGCCCCTGCCTCTCCTCCCTCCACTATATTCCGCCACTGAATCCCCGGAAAGAGAGAGAGCAGCTAATCATATGACCCTGTAGAGGAGCGTGCGTGCATGTATGCGACAGCTCTCTTTCTTTCTCTCTTTTGGTCTCGCTTTCTCTCATTCACTCACTCACTCAGCCGCTCGCACTCACACTCTTTCTCTCATTCACTCACTCACTCAGCCGCTCGCACTCACACTCTTTCTCTCATTCTGCCTGGCTGGCAAAAAGTTATGTATCAGGAATGTAATAGAGAGCAGAACATGCCTTTCTGCTGTGGGTGTGTGAGAGGTCGGGTGTGTGTGTGCCAGCTGTGAGTGGATGTGTGTGTGTGAGAAAGAGCGAGGGAGAAGGAGAGGGAGGGAGCGAGGGACTGCCTTTTTGTGTGCTGCAGCGTCAACGGCCTCTCGGCGCTGCACACAGGTGTTCCAGCCAGCTGATTGGTCGCACCCCCTCTCTCACAACGCCCCCTCCCTCGCATTGCCTTTGGTAGTACAACAATCATGAGAAGAAGAAACTGAGTTTGCTGGCTGCTAGCTTGAGACAGGCAATGGGAGCAATACTACAGCACTACTACGTGTTTGATTGATGCAGATCAAGGACTTTTCATATGTGCCACATATTTCAAGGAAGTTTGTTTGCAACGCGGGAAAGAAAAAAAAAACAATAGGACCTGTTTTGCGTACACATTTTGACTCATTCTTTCGATGTACTTTTCAAAGTAATTTGTGAAACTTTATTTGAATAATCATATACTGGGCTTTTCCCTCATGATAAAATCACCCGTGTAACCTTTTTTCGCCCATTTAACCCTCTATATAACAACAAAGAGCACCACCGTACTTTAAAACTGTAAATATGCAAATATGTTTATTGCAATAAATAAGAGGACGAACAAACTAATACAATCAGTTCAAATTCTATAAAACAATGAGGACAACATATTTTCTGCACATAAGCGCAACAGTAACATAAAGCCATACTGGATGGATAGGAGACAAATGGGAGGATAATTACAAAACAGTTCATATATATTTACAGTAATGAATGCAATCAGGAGTACAGAGGGCATGTTTTATTTTCACTAAGCACTCCTGCAACTACTCTGCCCCCCAAATACAGATGTGCCCAGGGCATTCAATAGCCAATCCCTGCATCCCACTGGGCATAGACAAGTGGCCTGAAGGCCTGCAAACACTGGTTGTGATGTCACAATAGGAAGCCAACCTTTCTTTTTTCATTTCAGGTTCTCTCAGGGTGGTGTTGAGTGATAGTAGGGGGGGGGGGGGTAGTAGTAGGCTATTGTAGCTTTTTTTTTTTTTTTTACCAGCACCTGGCATTTAGGAGGGGGTCTGGAACTTCCCTTTGTTTCAACATCTCTCAGAAGTGTAGGCACATCAAAATAGGCCCAACACGGCATTGCAAATGGCCATGCTCGAGCTAACGTAGCATTCCTCATTAAGCTTAAATCAGTGAAGCAGGGCCACGGGTTTGTGTGCAAGTGTGAGTGGAGGAGGTGTGGTACACACAAAAGCTGTACACACCAACACACATATATTAAAAGAGTAGTTCACTATTTTACAACTTGATGTTAGATGGTTGCTCACCCTGAAAGTAGGCTATGGGCCAAGAGAAACTGTAATCCAGGGTTCCGTTTTCTTTAAACAGCCACCCCAAACTTCAGCTACCCTTAGCCACTCCGGAATCGACCCTACTATCATTTACATTTACATTTAAGTCATTTAGCAGACGCTCTTATCCAGAGCGACTTACAAATTGGTGCATTCACCTTATGATATCCTGGCATAGCAAAGAACAATGCTCTACCAACTGAGCTACAGAGGACCATGTGAGTATGTTTTTAAAAAGTATTTCCAAATCACCTGAAATCAGTTCAAATCAACTCCATATTTGGTTTGATGTCCCTTAAAGGTGATTTGGCCATTTAGAAAATGCTCACATGCTCCCATCCCTTCCATTGATTGTTAGCTTGTGGTGGCTAAAGTTAGCTGAAGTTTGGATTACAGTTTCTCCTGGCCCATAGACTAATTTCAGGGCATGGAAGCATCTAACATCAAGTTGTAAAATAGTGAACTACTCTTTTAAATCTGAAAATTCACACAAAAAAACATAATGTTCCAAAATTACTTTTTAGAGTTGTGGCAAGCCATGCCAAAAATAAATACCATTTAACGTTTTGTGTGACCTGACCAAATTCCCATAGAAATGTGAGTAACAGATCTTTCATTCTCATTGAAAGCAAGTCTAATGAGTGGTAGATCTGTTCTATGTGCATTATTTACATGCTTCCCGTTCTTAAGTTTCATTTTTTGGTCTTTTTCTTTCGGTTTTGTACACCATCTTCAAACAGCTGAAAATAAAATATTTTGGTTATTAATCATATATTTCATAGCGGTTTAGATGGTACAATGATTCTCTACACTTGCTTGTTTTGTCACATAAACTGAAATCAAGCTAACTATTATAATTGTAGCAACCAGGAAACGGTGGAGCAATTTCTACATATTGCACCTTTAACTTTCTCATCTCAAACAAAGTCTCCCATTTTTTCTCAAAACATCAGACACAAACTAGGAGTTGTCACAACAGCTTAATTCTAATAGTAAGTAAGCGTTTCACTGTTAGTCTACACCTAATGTTTACGAAGCATGTGACAAATAACATTTTATTTTGTAGTACATTTCAATGCCCAGGGCCACATCAACAGATTACTTGCAGGGGAGGGGGTTCCCTCCCTGCATACATTTCTAATTTATAGTGTATGCACTTATGTCAGGAGGGACAGAGTTATGTCTGAAGATCCTTCCTCTATCACCCCTCCCCCTCTCACCTTTCTCTCTCTCTCTCTGACACACAACCACAACTCTACATCGTACACTAGGTTCTACTTCACTCACAGGCTTAAGCCCACCTCAATACTTAGGACGCTGCAGAAAGGACACAACTTGTGAAGATATATATATATGTTAATCAACAAGACTGGCAACATAAGCCAATACAAAGAAACAATTATAAATACACAATATAGTTTGAATATTGGAGTCGCCTGATTTAAGCACTAGTATGCAGAAATCAAACGAGATCAAGATAATATGCTGAAGTGATTTTAAATAGCCTATAGTGAGTAGCATGTAGAATAGATATTTGTCAAAATGAGTTATTTTACAGTGGGCTAAATAAAATGGAACAATGGGTTGGTGTTGCACTCCAGTCACATGGTTTCTCAAGGAGAGGAATGAGCCAAAGGAGCAGAGTTTGAACCATTGTCTAATACCTCATAAAATGACCACTTTCTTCAAATGAACATTTTTTTTCATTAAAGCCCCTATGCCTGGGCTTCTCGTCAAAAATCAAATGAGGCATTGTGTAGCATGTTCCTTGGAAATCTAGAACACACAACTCAGAACAGGCTACTATGGTAGCGTTTGCAGAATTCCCAAATAATTGATAGGACTACAATTTATATGTTCAGGTGACAATGACAGAACTCTAAAAATGTATTCACGTGAATTTAAAATCCTAACGCTGGTTTTAACAGAATTTGGCCACCGATAGTTGAGTTGTTGCGGCCATTTTGAGTGTCAGCAAGATATTAGGCCTAGTCGAAATATTAATTTATAGCCTATGTTTAACTTCATGGTAAAGGCTATAAAGGCCCAAGATCAACAGAAAACAAAACTTAAACAGCTTTGCTACATTAATAGAGAGGAGTGCGTGCTTTGCAGCAGTGAATGAACGAAAGAAAGAACACCCTTTGCCATTCATGATGAGACTCGCCATTTTTCCCACTCGAGTGACGTTGGATGAGTTCTCTCAGTGGGGGCGACCACGTGTTGTGTATCACCAAAGGTAGGCCTATCCGGTTCAAATCAAACCAATCAAATTGTAATGGTCACATGCACATGGCTAGCAGATGATATTGCGAGTGTAACGAAATGCTAATGATTCTAGATCCAACAGTGCAGCAGTATCTTAACAGGTAATATCTAACAGTTGTGAAATATAGGCTATTCCATGGGCGAAAACTATATTTCTCTATGCCATTGAAGGTTGAACATATAGCCTCGTTCAAATTACCCAGAGGCCTATGCATATCCGTGCATTTGTTATTCAGACAAAGGTTGTAAAAAGCCTATATGCATTAATTATAGTTATAATTGTTGGTCCCATACAGGCATAGAATCCACCAATGAATGGCACTTGAATGGTAGGCTATAACACATATTTCTATTATTATTGCAATACAGCCACGACTTTTCCTTGTCATGGCTACGGTCTATTACAGACTTGAATGTAGTCTATATGTTTACATCAGCCTACATACATACCACTTTTACAGATAGGGCATAACATATGTTTGAATATATTTAGTAAGTCAAAATAAATTGCATTTGATTACACGTTTTCTTGAAAAAAGGCTGGTAAAAAAAGAAGGTATGTCTACACCTGAATTAAAAACTCGTAGCCTAACCTCAAACTGTTACACCCTCATCTTAAACCCGTACTTTCGTAGACGAATAATTTCACATAACCTACATGTGTTAAAAGGTTAATGGTAATGAATATTTTTCAAAACTATTTTTAACTACGCTGAAATTTAGTAATATTTTTAACTGGGTCAACTGTAATGTAGGGAGGGCTCAATGTCCCCATTTTGATATAGCATGTATATAGACAGGATAAATATCCTAGGCTACTCAAATTATTTTTGACGAACTGTCCATTGAATTGATGTGAGTATTGCATTACATTTCAGCACAATATGTGTTTACTGCCATACACATACACGTCTGTTTAATGACAAAATACGAATTAGACCAGAGCAAGAATAGGCATAGCCTATGCATGCACATATAATCATTTATTTTCTACAGGCATACTTCATGATTAATGACCAGAAACAGTATTTTTCACATTTCTAACCCAGAGACCAAATTTATTGGAGATTCAACATTATAAAACAACGCACAGACAACAACAAAACAATGTTCGTGTGCAATTAAATCAAAAACGTAATCTAAAGGCTTCGCTCTTCATAATGAATAATCGCAATGCAACAAATTACTGAAGTTTCAGTAGTTGTCGTAACGTGATTTAAACACATTCGAATCCCACATATTGACATAGCAACTCGATTGTCACTAGGCTGTGCATGACAATATAGTGCCAACATACACAACGTAATCACGTACCTAATGCCACTAAAGTAGCTGTAAAAAGTAGCTATGGCCTACACATTTTTTATAAATAAATAATTCTGCACACAGGAAGGCCTAGGCCTATGACAAGGCCTTCCGGAGGTAAAATGAACATGAGCTATTTAAGTGATGACGTTGCAACCGATATTATCTTCACAGTGTCAAATAAGTGTCCCAGTAATTAATGAACAGCCATCATTTTCGTTTTAAGAGTAGCCTTTAGTGCAAACGTAGACAAGACTCGCGACACCACATACTCCACACATGAGTAGGCCACACCGTTTACAGCAATGTAATTAAAGAGTAGCCTAAATACAGAAACTTCATACAAATATTAGATTTGCGAGTCTTACTACTACATCCACACACCAGGCACATAACTCGACATCTAATGCGTGCATTAACTTAAATAGCAACATGTCCCTTCTGCAGCAGAATCCATACATTACCAGATGCAACAACTGAAGTGTTATTGGGGGAGGGTGCTAAATACCTTTGCTTCTTAGGGACAGAGTGTTCGACCTCAATATGTTTCCCATGGAGCTCCACTTTACCTGTAAAATAAATGTTTATGTTGAAAAAAAACGAGGCCATGTCCTCCATTCAGAGTGCAGATTGCATTTATTTGCCATATAGAAATAACATTTACCATGTGACTGAGTTGTGTGTTCCTTAATTGTGTCTTATGTTGTCTAATATGCACTAATACGTGTTCAAGATAAGTAGTTAGTGCCCAATAACGCAATAGGCCTGTCATTGAAATATGATGGGCAAGAAGTTACCCTCTTTGGCTCAAATGGAAACCCATTCAACAATTGCGTTGTCAATTAACTCCATCAACTCCTATATCACTTCCACACATTGTTGATCTTTTACAACTCATTCTTCCCAGTCCCTCGTGTCATATAGAGTACAACAGAACACGTATAGTCCATTTGAAAAGGACATTGTCAAACATTTATTAAAAGCTGAAGATGAACATTTGCGTGCCCTAGAGTTCTTACTGATCTATTTCAGGCTTAACACGCGAGCAGCATGGCGACCTTCGTGCTATATAGAACACACATCACATGCTACATATGTAGGACATCATGAAGATACATTTAAGGAAATCAAGCCCGTTCGTGACTTGTGAGAAGAACGGGAAAGTAATTTGGCAATGTAATGGTCAATGCAATCAAAGCCATTCATCTATGAAAGAATCGTGTCGATATATGCTTTTAAACTACACATACAACGCATTTTTATCTTAGCTATAGTGGCCTTTTCGCCAAAAGGGGGAGGTGTAAGATTTGATTCTACAGCTCTACGGAGTACACAGAACCTAGTCATACAAGGCACCAGAGAGCAAGGCTTCGGTAAGTACAATAAAAGCGTGTGGCCATAAGGCCGAAATATAGGCATTTGGCTATCATATCCAGGACAAAACTGCGCTTTAGTGTATGTAAATAGACTTAAAATAGAATACGATTCGAGATATCTTGATGTTCACATTCAAATAGGTAAATAGCCTATGTGATGGGCCCCCTCTCCCTGTAAAAGTTGAGTATCTTGTTGTTCGGCTAAGCACTTCATCAACCTCTTCTCGATTGTTATAGGCCTATGCAACATATTTGCTACGAAGTGTCTCTTAATTCTATCATGTCTTCTACTGGACAATTAGGATTGGGACCCGAGGGGGGAGTGGGCAAACCCTTATATATTTGAGCCTAGGTGGTTTCCCCATTGAATTAAATTACATAAAGGTACGACGCTATTGAAGTGATCATTTACGTTCAATTACTTACCGGAAAATGCTTCAATGGCTTTCATAGCCCATTGGTCGTCTGGACAATCAACAAACGCGTAGCCAGTTTTCATAAGAAACTGCCCAGAGTATGGAATCTTGTTGTCATCAAAGGTTTTAACCAAGTCCTCTGCAGTCACGTTTTCATTGAGATTTCCAATGTATAGCTTGTTCATGTTGAAAAATAGAGGTCCTCCAATTTAAATGAAAAAATCTGAGCAACAAAACTTTTTTTCTTTGAAAACGCAACGAGATAGATCTACCCAGGACGATCACAGGTTGAAAACACTTGCAAATGTCCACAAGCAGTAAAAGAAAACGAAATACATTTATTTTCAAAGGAAAACTAAAAGAAAAAGGAAAAAAAGTTTAACGTAATGGTAGTGTTGTAGTCTGATTAAGTCCAATATTGAAGTGGAGAAACCTTGACTGCAGCAACCCAAGCGAATGAATCGCACAATGTAGAATGGATCAATTTGAATTAATTTGATGGTGGTTATGGTGGAATAGTGGTAGAAGTATGGCGGGATCGGGAGAAATGTTTTCCTCTCTCTGCCCCTCAACCTCGAGTTGTACCCTGCACTGTCACAGATCCTTCTGCCTGGCGATGGCACCGCCTCTAAACCGACTCGAATTCACATTTTTTTTGTTTGCAAAGAGGAAACCACGTGGTATTGGAGTAGCTAGAGAAAGGGCCAGCCTCCTGGCCGCGTAGCTCACCAGATGAGTGTACGAAGCGAGCCTTCATGCTATGCCACCGTGCTGTGTGCGTATAGGCTTTATGCATACGTAGCCCACACATGCGCGAATGTGCTGGGCATGTCTGATGTCTGCTGAATATCAGTCACCGGGTGGGGATACTTCCTTCAAGATGCGGATGTGTGTTTTGTCCTTTAAAAATATATAAATCATTTGCAGATTTTTTGATAGGAACATAATGGATGACTATTGTGTCGGACGTGTGCGAGTTGTGGTCTACTTAGTTTAATATCAGCTCTTAGCTCATATACCATTTGGTCAAGACATTCTCTCCTCAACCCAGCTCTTGAAGTCCTCCCGCCTCTCCAATGAATATGCATTGTGAAAAAGAATTTGGTCGCCAGGAGGATGTTACATGAATGTAAAATCATGAACTTCAAGTCATTTTCGAAAGTCTCTAACAAAGGTTGTGACATGGGCAACGAGGCCAACAGCAGTCAAGCAAGATACATTGTAACAAACTGCCGAGCGTGGAAGGAAATTGTTACATTGTATCATTGTTTAGGTTCATTGTCTCACTCGTAACATTGTTGCATTCGCCTGAAACTAGAAGGCCTCGCTGGAGCAACGATTCCTTGGTTTGAGGTTATTCTTTGGCCATATAGCCAGCCTTACAAGTTTTCCGTTTTCATCATATTTCTGTATAGGGCTTCTAGGAAACTGACAGCTCGCTGCACATGGTGTACACTACTCTACCAGGCAAAATACGCCCAATCCCCTGATTTAATTTTCAAAATGGAGGATCCAGTGGTGCAGGCCCCAAAAGCGCAAAGGGCAGCTTTTCATTGGAAGGGGAAATGGCAGAGCTTCTGCTGCAGTCAGTGTGCACAGTGTGCTCCACCGAAAGTCGTGTACTTCATCATGAACAGTCACGAACTTAGTGAGTTAAGTGTGTTTAATATAATAATTTAATCATCTCTACAGACAGAACATAACTTTGAATAAATCATACGATAATGAATCTGCATTGAGGCATTTTGTTGACTACTAAGAGTGCAGCATATACTGTATTCAACGTGGCATATAGGCATACTGTGTCATATAGGCATACTGTATCATATAGGCATACTGTATCATATAGGCATACTGTATCATATAGGCATACTGTGTCATATAGGCATACTGTATCATATAGGCATACTGTATCATATAGGCATACTGTATCATATAGGCATACTGTATCATATAGGCATACTGTGTCATATAGGCATACTGTATCATATAGGCATACTGTATCATATAGGCATACTGTATCATATAGGCATACTGTATCATATAGGCATACTGTGTCATATAGGCATACTGTATCATATAGGCATACTGTATCATATAGGCATTCATATTGCTTTGTGGTAAAATGGCTCGCCTACAGACATTGGAGGGTTAAAAACTCAAAATCTTCCAACAATTTCATTATGCGTAACACATGGCAACAACTCACGTTATAACACATGTGTTATGGAACGCTTGATTTGTGATGTATTCATTAAAATTTAAATTACAATAATATCACAATAATTAATGCTATACGAAGTCGTGGGCTTGAGAACCAACAGCAAAATTATTTTTAGGCTAATGAAATGTTTTTAAAAAAATATTACACATTATGACAAAACCTTACAGTAGGCTAAGTTTCGCTTAGATACATCTACTCTATAACCTATTTAATATTAATAACAGAATCTTTAGCCAATACCTCTTCAGCGTCACACAGTAAGTGCAGATAGAACAATGGCCGAATTGTACTGAAAGGAAACGGACCCAATTCTGTTTCAAATTAGCCACTAGTAAGCCTAAAGAATAGGTACTGTGTTGTTGCATAGTTATTATACCAAGAACTTGCAATTCCATTTAACCACATGATATACAGTACCAGTCAAAAGTTTGGACACACCTACTCATTCAATGGTTTTCTTTATATTGACTATTATCTACATTGTAGAATAATAGTGAAGGCATCAAAACTATTAAATAACACATATGGAATTATGTAGTAACCAAAAAAGTGTTACACATATCAAAATATATTTATTCAAAGTAGCTACCCTTTGCCTTGATGGCAGCTTTGCATTCTCTCAATCAGCATCATGAGGTAGTCACCTGGAATACAGGTGTGCCTTGTTAAAATGTGATTTGTGGAATTTCTTTCCTTTTTAATGCGTTTGAACCAATCAGTTGTGTTGTGAAAAGGTAGAGTTGGTATACAGAAGATAGCCTTATTTGGTAAAATACCAAGTCCATATTATGGCAAGAACAGCTCAAATAAGCAAAGACAAACTACAGTCCATCATTACTTTAAATCAAATCAAATGTATTTATATAGCCCTTCTTACATCAGCTGATATATAAAAGTGCTGTACAGAAACCCAGCCTAAAACCCCAAACAGCAAGCAATGCAGGTGTAGAAGCACAGTAGCTAGGAAAAACTCCCTAGAAAGGCCAAAACCTAGGAAGAAACCTAGAGAGGAACCAGGCTATGAGGGGTGGCCAGTCCTCTTCTGGCTGTGCCGGGTGGAGATTATAAAAGAACATGGCCAAGATGTTCAAATGTTCATAAATGACCAGCATGGTCAAATAATAGTAATCACAGTGAACAGGTCAGGGTTCCATAGCCGCAGGCAGAACAGTTGAAACTGGAGCAGCAGCACGGCCAGGTGGACTGGGGACAACAAGGAGTCATCATGCCAGGTAGTCCTGAGGCATGGTCCAAGGGCTCAGGTCCTCTGAGAGAGAAAGAAAGAAAGAGAGAACAAGAGAATTAGAGAGAGCATACTTAAATTCACACAGGACACCGGATAAGACAGTAGAAATACTCCAGATATAACAGACTGACCCTAATGCAGCATAAATACTGGAGGCTGAGACAGGAGGGGTCAGGAGACACTGTGGCCCCATTCACTTTAAGACATGATGGTCAGTCAATCCAGAAAATGTAAAGAACTTTGAAAGTTTCTTCAAGTGCAGTCGCAAAAACCATCAAGCGCTTTGATGAAACTGGCTCTCATGAGGACCGCCACAGGAAAGATCCAGAGTTACCTCTGCTGAAGGGGATAAGTTCATTAGTGTTACCAGCTTCAGAAATTACAGCCCAAATAAATGTACACAGACACATCTCAGCATCAACTATTCAGAGGAGACTGTGTGAATCAGGCCTTCATGGTTGAATTGCTGCAAAGAAACCACTACTAAAGAACACCAATAAGAAGAAGATACTTGCTTGGGCCAAGAAACACAAGCAATGGACATTAGACTGGTGGAAATCTGTCCTTTGGTCCGATGAGTCCAAATTTTAGATTTTTTGTTCCAATCGCTGTGTCTTTGTGAGACGCAGAGTAGGTGAACGGATGATCTCGGCATGTGTGGTTCCCACCGTGAAGCATGAAGGAGGAGGTGTGATGGTGTGAGGGTGCTTTGGTGGTGACACTGTCAGTAATTTATTTAGAATTCAAGGCACACTTAACCAGCATGGCTACCACAGCATTCTGCAGCGATACGCCATCCCATCTTGTTTGCGCTTAGTGGGACTATCATTTGTTTTTCAACAGGACATTGACCCAACACAACTCCAGGCTGTGTAAGGGAAATTTGACCAAGAAGGAGAGTGATGGAGTGCTGCATCAGATGACCTGGCCTCCACAATTACCCGACCTCAACCCAAATGAGATGGTTTAGGATAAGTTGGACCACATAGTGAAGGAAAAGCAGCCAACAAGTGCTCAGCATATGTGAGAACTCCTTCAAGACTGTTGGAAAATCATTCCAGGTGAAGCCGGTTGAGAGAATGCCAAGTGTGTGCAAACTGTCATCAAGGCAAAGGGTGGCTACTTTGAAGAATCTAAAATCAAAAATATATTTTGATTTGTTTAACACTTTTTTGGTTACTACATGATTCCATATGTGTTATTTCATAGTTTTGATATCTTCACTATTATTCTACAATGGTGAAAAACATAAAAATAAAGAAAAACCCTTGAATGAGTAGGTGTCCAAACTTTTAACTTTTAAGAAACGTTTTACAAATGCACATAATGAAAGTCAGTTATAAGATAAAAAACTGTAAAAGACAAAAGGAACATATATTTTGATAGTGCATATGGCCAAAACATACCATAACATTAGAAAAACAACATAGGGAAACACTTACAATACATACAATAATGCACAAAACAATAGAATAATGAACACATTGGGATAATTGAGTTGATAAGGAGGACTTGTACTTCACACCAGGTTAAAAAGATTCACAAAGACTAATGTAAGGAGGAACTGCCACAGCCTAGTACATGCACTGTTTATGTTGAAAGCTATGAACAATGGCACCAGTCACTTAAAAAAACAAATGGTTGATGTCACTCAATATTGAGTCAACCCGCATGTTTTGTGTTGTATCATTGATGTCATTTGTTGGGTGCAAAAAGTATTACATTCTAGAACAAACTGCCTGGTCAAAGCTAAATTGGTTCAGTGGTTCCTATACTCTTATAAACTCAGCAAAAAAAAGAAACGTCCTTTTTTCAGGACCCTGTCTTTCAAAGATAATTTGTAAAAATCCAAATAACTTCACAGATCTTCATTGTAAAGGGTTTAAACACTGTTTCCCATGCTTGTTCAATGAACCATGCACCTGTGGAACGGTCGTTAAGACACTAACAGCTTACAGATGGTAGGCAATTAAGCTTATGAAAACTTAAGACACTAAAGAGGCCTTTCTACTGACACTGAAAAACATCAAAAGAAAGATGCCCAGGGTCCCTGCTCATCTGCGTGAACGTGCCTTAGGTATGCTGCAAGGAGGCATGAGGACTGCAGATGTGGCCAGGGCAATAAATTGCAATGTCCGTACTGTGAGACGCCTAAGACAGCGCTACAGGGAGACAGGACGGACAGCTGATTGTCCTCGTAGTGGCAGACCACGTGTAACAACACCTGCACAGGATCGGTACATCCGAGCATCACACCTGCGGGACAGGTACAGGTGGCAACAACAACTGCCTGAGTTACACCAGGAACGCACAATCCCACCATCAGTGCTCAGACTGTCCGCAATAGGCTGCGAGAGGCTGGACTGAGGCATTTTAGGCCTGTTGTAAGGCAGGTCCTCACCAGACATCACCGGCAACAACGTCGCCTATGGGCACAAACCCACCGCCGCTGGA
Source organism: Salvelinus fontinalis (assembly GCF_029448725.1). Lineage (NCBI taxonomy): Eukaryota > Metazoa > Chordata > Actinopteri > Salmoniformes > Salmonidae > Salvelinus > Salvelinus fontinalis. The sequence continues at coordinate 81,685,813 of NC_074666.1, read as the reverse complement.
CCAGACAGGACTGGCAAAAAGTGCTCTTCACTGACGAGTCACGGTTTTGTCTCACCAGAGCTGATGGTCGGATTCGCGTTTATCGTCGAAGGAATGAGCATTACACCGTGGCCTGTACTCTGGAGCAGGATCGATTTGGAGATGGAGGGTCCGTCATGGTCTGGGGCGGTGTGTCACAGCATCATCGGACTGAGCTTGTTGTCATTGCAGGCAATCTCAACGCTGTATGTTACAGGGAAGACATCCTCCTCCCTCATGTGGTACCCTTCCTGCAGGCTCCTCCTGACATGACCCTCCAGCATGACAATGCCACCAGCCATACTGATCGTTCTGTGCGTGATTTCCTGCAAGACAGGAATGTCAGTGTTCTGCCATGGCCAGCAAAGAGCCCGGATCTCAATCCCATTGAGCACGTCTGGGACCTGTTGGATTGGAGGGGGAGGGCTAGGGCCATTCCCCCCAGAATCGTCCGGGAACTTGCAGGTGCCTTGGTGGAAGAGTGGGGTAACATCTCACAGCAAGGACGGGCAAATCTGGTGCAGTCCATGAGGAGGAGATGCACTGCAGTACTTAATGCAGCTGGTGGCCACATCAGATACTGACTGTTACTTTGATTTTGACCCCCCCACCTTTGTTCAGGGAAAAATTATTCCATTTCTGTTAGTCACATGTCTGTGGAACTTGTTCAGTTTCTGTCTCAGTTGTTGAATCTTGTTATGTTCATACAAATATTTACACATGTTAACTTTGCTGAAAATAAATGCAGCTGACAGTGAGAGGACGTGTCTTTTTTTGCTGAGTTAACTTAATGTAAACGGGTTATTCAGTCTGGTACAATGTGGAAGTCTTAGTCACTAGGGAATTGAAGTTGTAATCCGGGAGGTTGCTACATTAGGTCAAATCACAAGATACTTAACATAAATTGCAGAAAATACCTTGAGGACAACAAAATAAATAACTCAAACTACTTGTAATGGTCTAAATGGAAAGGTTGCAAAGTCATGTTTTTTTGCTTATGTCTTACAGTGTGTTTTGTATCAATATGTTGCACTCACTAAAACGATCAATGTAGTTATTATGGAGACCCACACACAACTGTGCATGATAGAAACCTGGTATGTACAGATGTAGGATCTTAATTTGATCAATCTTTTGCAGGAAAACTTTCCTGCAATGCAGGAAATTTAAAATGTGTCGTATATTTGAGGTAAAACATTTGATCTCAAGTAATTTCAGACTTGATTTTCCCTTAAGAAAAATTGATTAACCTCTATAAAAATGTCCATTGATTATAATCCACATAATAATTCACATTTCCTGTTGCTGCAGTATCATTTTTCTGCTGGCTCTAATTAAGATGTATGGGATCACTGGTATGTAAAACACACACTGGTAACGGAATACATTGAACCCAGCTAAAAGGTTTGATAACTTAATGAAGCAAATGAGGTTCTGATAACTTCATCATCAAATCAAATTATATTTGTCACATGTGCCAAATACAACAGGTGTAGACTTTACAGTGAAATGCTTACTTACGAGCGCTTTCCAAATAACGCAGAGTTAAAAAGTAATAAAAAAAATAAAAAGTTGCAAACAATAAAATAACAGTAACGAGGCCATATACAAGGAGTACCGGTACCGAGTCAATGTGCAAGGGTAGGAGGTAGTGGAGGTAATTGAGGTAATATGTAGGGTAAACGTGGGATAACTATCCCCCCGGGGTAGATGCCCCCAGCCCTATAATTCTCACAGAAACCACTTTGTCGTCTATTTTTCACTTCCCCTGCCTGCCACTACTGTTGCTTAACTAAAAATATTATCTGTTTCATCCCAAAAATGTAAGTCATTCTAACAAAACGATTCCGAGGAAAATTATAATAAAAATGTTTGTTGGGTCTGTTGGAAATTCAGAGGTAATTTGATCTAATATTCATCATTTAGAAAAAAGTTGAATATCTAAATTATGAATATTATATATATATATATTTATCATCTAATCTATACACTTTATATATATACATACAATTAGGGAAGCTTAAATATAAATAATCCACTTGTTTTGAGATAAAAATTGTAATTAGCTTTTAATAAAGCAGTAAAATGTAAGGCAAGTGTGTTGGGACCTTACATCAAAACCTCATCATAGTGAGGATATTAATAGTGAGATGTGCAATGGCATTTTGTTTCAATGTTTTGATTTTAGACTTTAGCTTTTAAGAGTTAATTACTAAAAAATGTCAAAATAAAATGTATAAAATAGAGTTTAACACACTAATCTTGGGGAGGCAATACCTGTTAATTAAATGGAAAACATTTAATGTAATAACTACAAAATTGTAGCCACTTAATTCCCTCCATAACTTGCTTGCCTTAGCATGACCATCATTCACATATCTCATTTTGACCAAACATTGCTTTTTTTGGATGCTAAGCAGTTGCCATACCAAGCGGTGATGCAGCCAGTCAAGACCCTCTGGATGGTGCAGTCAACATATTGAAAATCAAGATCATTTTATTGTCCATTAATGTTCAACAAAAAGATGTGTGTTCTACTTTATCCCAACCCCTTCGAAAGACACCCATAGCGTACACACACAGAGGGTGGCGAGGTTAAAGCAGAGGGTCAGCCATAGTACGACGCCCCTGGAGTAGTTAAGGGAGTAAGTGCCTTGCTCAAGTGCACAACGACAGGAGACGGCATCTAGGATACAGGAGTACCAGTGCCTTTGCTGTACAGAATCCCCTATTTGTGCAACCATCTCTGCTGCTATATGAGTGAGGGGGACACTGACGATAACTTTGTTATAGAGGTAACAACAGAGAATGCTGTTCAATCAGTGCTATGCACGGTCAATTACTAACTCTGGCACCCCAGTAAAAAGTTTTTCTACATACAAAAACAGTTTTGTCAGTTGATGCCTGATGGCACATCATAAGGGCGTCCATTGTTGGGTGTTCCAAAGCCTCATTCCTCTTCACTGCTATTTCACTGGTCTACCAGCAACACGACTGTCTGTGTAACAGCAGCAGGTAGCCTAGCAGTTAGAAGGTTGGGCAAGTAACCGAAAGGTAGCTGGTTCGAATACCAAAGCTGCACCTATGTGACAATGAAGCATAAATATTTTGTATATATATATGGGGTTTAAAGGGTGTTGTGTGGGTTGCTGTTTACATTGTGGGTTAAAAGCTATGCAGATGGGAGAGTTATGGACGTGCTGTGCAAAACATAAAACACCCACTTCCTACTTTGACTTTCACCAAATTAGCTCACCTCCCCTTCTTCACTGGTAGTGGTGGTTGTGTGTATGTATGTTTTGGGGGAGGTGCAAAGAAGGAGGTCAAGAGGTTAGGATAAGCAGAGGTTAAATTGGGCGGGAATGCAGAAGTAGAAGAATGGTGTCTCACCACTTTTTGCATGATGGGAAAAACCTAGTAAACACTGGTGATGTAATACCAAACTGCATTTTTAAATTGAGCCATGAGTTAGGTTGGCTGCTATACCATCAAAATACCATGGAATGATTAGGTGTACTATCCTAAAAATACCATGGAATGATTAGGTGGAATACCCTCAAAATACCATGGATATCCCTGTGAATAAGCAACACAAACTTAATATTGTTGAATTAAAAAAGGGTGAGACTCCCATTTCCAAGTTACACTGCCTCACACACAACATATTTGTAAGGAGAACTTTGTGGATGGAAAGAACAACTTGCAAAACTTTGATGGACCGAAGGCGACGAAAGAAAGTTCAACTGTATAGATCTAACATGGTAGCTAGTTTCTTTTGAGTTTGAACTAACTTAATCCTTGTCACTCCACCTGTCTTGAAAGGTGATGTCCTCTCAACCACTTTCTATGGACCCTTTTCTGATTTCTCTGTATTCTCCATTTTATATCTGATATACGGACATCTAAGTAGGAAAACCTAAGCTGCATGAAACATACGCAGTGGGTCAGCAACGAGGAAGGTTGTATGGAGTTCAGCAATCGTACAAGGTCTTACCGAGTTCCCACTCTTACTACACTGGTATAATGGCTGCATGGTACACGAGTAATAATGTTTCTATTCAATTATGTTTCTATTCAATGATTCAATGATGTTGGTGATATTATATTTTCCAAGATGTCCTCTCTTTTTCTTGTTACATTTAATGAAAATGTAGCTTCATAAGCTACAGCATAAACCTTTGGGCTCACATAACATAACATAACCTCAGTGGTGTAAAGTACTTAAGTAAAAATACTTTAAAGTACTACTTAAGAAGTTTTTTGGGGTATCTGTACTTTACTATTTATATTTTACTTGTACTCCACTACATTCCTAAAGAAAATATGTACTTTATACTCCCATACATATTCCCTTGACACCCTAAAGTACTCGTTACATTACAAATGCGCTGGCAGGACAGCAATATGGTCCAATTGACACACCTATCAATATAACATGACATTCCTACTGCCTCTGATCTGGCGGACTTACTAGACACAAATACTGCCGTTTGTAAATTATGTCTGAGTGTTGGAGTGTGTGTCACTGGCTGTCCGTAAAAATAAAAAAAACAAGAACATTTTGCCATCTGGTTGGCTTAATATAAGCATTTACTTTTTACACTTACTCAAGTATGATTATTGAGTACTTTTTCCACCACTGTACTTAAGTACATTTAAAACCAGATTGTTTATACTTTTACTCAAGTACTATTTTACTGGGTGACTTTCACTTTTACTTGAGTCATTTTCTAGTAAGGTATCTTTACTTTTACTCAAGTAGGACAATTGAGTACTTTTCCCACCACTGCATAACCTCTGCTTAAAACGGTTCAAAGTACAATATTTAGAGGCGTCAAAACATGGTAGTTGTTTTGAAAATAAACGGTGGTAGTTAATGAAAATAAATGGAAAGAAGATGTGATGAAGATAGAATAGTTTAGTTAGAAGCAATTCCAGTAAAGTAATAGTAGTAATGATGAACCGTCTACTGATGATTGATCAAATTAGTTGAAAAAAAAAACAGCCCAAGAGAATTCAAATTCAATTTTCTCAATGAAGATGAGACTGGAAGACAACAAGGCCACGAGGCTACGCTGCTGCTGCTCTACCTAAGAGGCATTACCGGACGGCCGCCCCAAAACGGTTTGTCAGTTTGTCTTTAGAGTGTGTTCTACACTTTTGTTATCGTGGCATAATCGTAACAAGAGATTGATACCTAGAAGAAGAGACATGTAGTAAACACAGTGAAGCGTTATTGTAAATAGCCAAGAGGGACACCATGTTGACGTGCAAGATACAGATCAAGAGCCGGAAGGAAAGTGGCATACTGCAAACATGGTATTACATATTAGAATGTACAGTATTGTGTGCGATTTAGGTGAGAACACCTGAGGGGAGAACATATTGATTCAGCATCTATCCAATATTGTCACAGAACACATCATCTTGTATTTATCGTTTCCACCTTTGGAGAAGATACATGAAACATCCCATGAGAATGTGCCATATGTACCATCACAGTGATGGCTGTTTATGATACCAGTAGAGGTTGACTGACTGGAGATGGAGTGTGTGCGTGATGGCATAGCCTACACAGCCAAAATATCCTAAAATATAAAGAAAACTTAATTCATACCGTCTAACTGGCATTGTAACCCTGGAAATTCATATACGCTGTCATCTACAACAGATACATACTACTATAGTATGTAAGGATTCCAAAGGTAGTTTAGACAATGCTTGACTATACACATCAGGTTTATGTCTGTGAATTGGTTCAATCTGCGTAAGGTAATGATGATGTTTATCATTCTCAGTGGGCGTCACAGTCTTTGGTTATGTCCCAAATATTCCCACATAGTGCACTATTTTTGACCAGAGCCACATGGGTCCCGGCCAAAAGTAGTGCACTATCAATGGAATAGGGTGGCATTTGGGATGCATCTGCAGCTATATTAAATAATCTGTTTGATTGAGGACCCCCATCCTAATCCAGATTTACTTATCTCAGGTGCTACCTTTTCAGAGGCTTGTATAGGATATCAATGGGTCAGGGTGCTGTTTGTTAAGTGTTCCCTCTAGTTATCGGTCACTCTTACTTCTGAGGTTGTGTGGTACTACACACTTCCTAATGTAAAGGTTGGCTACATGAATGTAATATGAATACATGGTAGTGTGCTTTCAACAACATTTTTTGTGCAGTTTAAATTTCCATGGTGACTTATGTTTCTACCCATTTAGAGAATGACAGTGTTAAGTGAGAATGTGGCCAGATTTAGTACATGCCATTTCCCCCCCCCCCAAATTGAATGTCAAATCAAACTGGAAGTGAGAATATTTGTCTAAAAAGTAGTAAAACATCAGCTTTAAAGTCTTGAATCAAACTTGTAATGTTACAGAGTAGTTATGGATAAAAGGGTATACATTCATGTTCTTCAATAAGCTTGAAACAGGCGTGGGTGTATAAACATCATTATTCAAAAGTGTGTCTTACTTGATACAGCATTTGTGGAACTAAAAGAAAAAATATATATATTTTGCAAGGCACATATTTAAGAAAATAAGTCCAAGAAGTTCACAGTAAATTCAGACAGAAGTTGAACAACAATAACAACAACAACATTATGAAGGTAAAGTTTCATGCTTTAAAACATTTACAACTAAATATTTGTGAAAAAGTTTAATTCAACCTCAATTTCATGACAGGAAAAACTGTTAAAACTCTATAACCATTTCAGTCAATTTGATCCATGTTAATAACAACGATACAGAAAAACAAAGACTTATTTAAGATACTTCATAATTCTGTTCATTATAGAAACATAGACAACTTTGGCAGATAAACAGTTACTAAACACGTTTTTAGAAACATTAAGGGATGTATTTTGTAATTGAATTGTACTCAAAATAATCATATTAGAGACTTCACAGGTTATAAACTGAATATTACTATACACCAAATATATTCTTACACAATTTATATATATCAAAACATAATTTGAGGTTATTGTATTCCCTTTGAGAGATGTTAGTCAGTGATCAAAACATTGTTATATGATATTTTAGGTAGAAGGACAAGGTAGAAATTACAAGGTTTGTTCATATTAAGTCAAAGGCTACGAAACCGACCGGCGCCTAATTAAAGTAAATAAAAACGTAAAAAAATGTACATATTGAAAATCTTAGTAATTCTTACCATTGACTTGTTCAGAAATGTCTCATGTGTCGTTCTCTGATACGATAGTTTCTGTTGTTTCAGTCAATGCTCAAAATGGAGCGAGAGAGAGAGAGAAAGAGGGAGAGCGAGGGAAAGGGAGAGAGAGAGAAGAGAGCAAAGTTATTTCCGACGAGAAAAGCGCCAACAGGAACAAAAAAAAAAACACTGAAGAGGATACTGAGTTATTCCCTGAACGAATATACAAATAAATAAACGGTGTTCAGTTATTTTTTTCAATATCGCCAAGTTTTCGGTAGCCTAATTGCAATAGCCACTTTCAATCAATTATGAACTTGCCTTGCACAAAACTTTCAGGATTACACGAATGGCTTAAATATTTCTTTGAAAATCACAAATAGTTTTGATTTGGAATTTTAGTGCATGTGAGTTTGTTTTCTACTTCAGTAACCCATAACTTATTGCTTGTTTGTCATAGCAGCAAATCTGCCCAATATTCCATTCATTAATCAATTGCTACAGAAGATCTTTAAGAACAATAACAGTTCTGTGTTCAGAAGAATGATCGATTAAGAGGTGGTCCTAGACGTGTCACCCACCAAGATTGTTCTGCTCGTAGCTACCCCCACCAAGTGGACACGTTGAGATAACGCATCGCATGTGTACATAAATTAACTAAAATGTTCAAATGTATCATGTTTTTCCTCAACTCACAACATAGCCCACCATGAACATTATTTTTATGTTGTATTATCCTTCATTTAACAGTAATCCGTTAAGAGGCCTGTAAGGGAAATTATCAAATGATCATAGAATACTGCACTTTATTTTCAAATGAAGATGTTTTTTTTATACTGAATGCAGGCTACTGCAGCGAAGTAAACATTTTAAATACAATAGCCTACCAAACAATATAAAATCAAACATATAAAATACATGCACATATAGGCTACATTGTTACATATGCTGGCTAAAGCCAAACTATGATTTCTTCAGCATATCGAAGTAGCTATATCTTATCAAACATGACAAGAGGCATGCCTGCTGACTACAATGATGTTAGCTTACTTTCACGGGAACATTTCACAACAAATTTAAGAATTAACTGTTGGGAACTATCTGGTTAAATCCCTTTGTATTTTAAATGTATTCAATTTATTAGAAGCTATTACACGAACATCTTTTTTGAGTCATCGTTAATTATTGTGTTATAAAATTGTTAACTTATGTTTAGGAACGATAGAACAATTATTCCAATTTCTCATCAAAAGTCCCACTGAAAGCACAAACGAAAAGCTATCGAAAAGGCATATAATTACAATCCAACGCTCACCTTAAACGAATCAGACCATCACAAGGGCAAAACATTACATGAAATAGCTTTCCAGGTGTAAGTGTGAACATGTCATTGAATACACCTTTGTTTTCTTTGATTTTCTATTGTATAAATTGTGTAGTAATTATAATGATAATAATATAAATAATAGGATACAAATAATATGAATTATATAGGCTACAATAGACATCTGAAATGGTGTCAAGACTGCCTACTAACTTAACAATTCATGTTTGCAGAGTATATTCCGTTTGAAATTCAACACACATGCCATATGAATAATTACAAAACAGAACTCAAGAGACTTGATCAGTTCCTACATCGAAAAAACAAGGAACCGTATGGCGCGAACTCGAAGTTATGCTTTGGAAGCCCATCAGAATCATATTGAATCTTGTACAATTTCGAAATGACAAAAACATACCGGATCCCTGTATCAAAATTGACTCAATTCTTTCAATGTACTGTACTTCATACCAATTGTCTAAGTTGTTGTCGGTTGGGAAGCAGCTAGCTAGCTACCTGTTGAGTTGAAAGAAAGCGCCTCCCGCCCATCTCAATAACAGGCTGTGTGTGAGGGAGGGTCGATAGACTGAAGTTATTTGGTCCGTCAGATAGAAGGAGCGTTTACTAATCCAACATTATCACTATTGAAGTTGAATACTGTATAAAACGTATGTCAAAAAGTCTTTTAAAAATGTATAAATTAAATAAGCCGATAGAACAATAGCAACATGTTATTCGTGGAGGAGTCAACTGGAGAGAAGTACTGTCTCACGTTAAGCTGTCATCAACTAATGTAGTAGTGTATCAATCACAAATGTTTCATCATGAAGTTGTGGCTTTCTATATGGTTTCATCAATAGTTAAGATCAATAGTCTTATTTTTGGTCTGAATTCAATGTTTTCCTCCTCTTTTAAACTGTTAATATAACTACAAATGAGAAGAAAAAAAAAACAATTAGAAATAATCAATAAATTCAATCAATAAAATCTGTGAAACTAACAGATGAAAGCCTTACTGCCTGTGCCTGACAAGCACACAACATTGCCCAAAGTCTAAGAAAGAAAAGTATGCATTCATAAAACGTTATTCAACGTAGTCCAAAGCAGGCTACCCTCAGAATAGCCAACATTTCAACATTTCTCCAGTAGTCCCTTATCTCACATGATGGAATGCTCTTATTTTAGTCAAGTCTCACATGTATCATAGATTCATGTAATTCCCGTGTATTGATATACACAGTGAAGTTAAAGAGAGGCACAACTTTGGATTTAGAAGTTATTTTATCCAGTCTGATAAACACTCCAAACAGCATACCCGACACTTGGAGGTATCTGCATGGTCCTAAAGCACACCGGAGCTCGTTTTGTATCTCATTCCAATCATAAAACTGGGGGGGACAAAATGATTGGCACCCTTAAGAAAGATTAACAAAAAAGACTGTATAAAATAAATAATACAAATACTGAGCTACTGTATTTTGTATGGCCAAATTTTTATTTTATACTAATACAATTGCTCAGATAAAGAGATGTTTAACAAGTAATACTTTTTTCTCTCACAAAGATAGGATCAAAATGATTGGCACCCATGTTTTAAGTACCTTTCAATACCTCACCTTGCAAGGATAACGGCACTGAACCTTTAAAAAAAATGGAGAACACATTGGGAGGGACTTTAGACCATTCTTCCATACAGAATCTTTCCAGGTCATTGATATCCGCTTATGGACTGCCCTGTTCAGTTAAAACCACACGTTTTCAATGGTTTTCAGACTAAGATGGCCATTGCACAATTAAGATTTTGTGGTCAATTAACAATTTCTTTGTGGATTTTGTTGTGTCCTTGGGGTTATTGTGCTGCTGGAAGATCCACGTGCGGCCAAGTGTCAGCCTCCTGGCAGAGGCAACCAGGTTTTTAGCTACAATGTCCTGGTACTGGGTAAAGTTCATGATGCCGTTGACCAAACAAGGGCCCCAGGACCAGTGGAGACAAAATAGCCTCAAAACATCAAAGATCCACCACCATATTTTACAGTAGGTATGGGGTTATTTTCTGCTAATGCATCCTTATTGACGCCAAGCTCACCACTGGTGTGCGTGCAGAGTGTGAACTATACCGTGACATTCAGGGGGGGTCTCAATTTTTTTCACAGTACCTCCTACATTTGGAGGATACCTAGTCAGTTGCACAACTAAATGCATTCAACCGAAATGTGTCTTCCACATTTAACCCAACCCCTCTGAATCAGAGAGGTGGCGGGGGAGGGGGGGGGGGGGGGGATTCCTTAGTCAACATCCACGTCATCGGCGCCTGGGGAGAAATTGTTGTTGGGGGTTAACTGCCTTGGTCAAAACAGCAGATTCTTCCACCTTGCTGTCTCGGGGATTGGAACCAGCAACCTTTTAATTTGGAGTGAACACAACTAATCTTACTGTCAAACAAAAAGTGTAATGACATTCAACAATTGTCATTGGGTCTTCACTCTTGCAGCATGAATTAATTGGTTTGTCTTGCTGACAGAAGACCTTTTTTGTAAAAGGAAAAGTTGGGAAACCTGAAAAGGGGCTGAGATACGGGACTGTCCCGGGTGCAGCCACATGAGGGGGAAATGGTTTAAACCATGACACAGAGGTGGGGGTGTTCATTTAATTTGGAATAAGCATTTATTTTAATATTTACCACTGTCGCAGTACAAGTTACATTTTAACAAATAGGAGAATGGTTAAATTAGCATTCATTATTTAGAGACCTCCCCAGAGTTCGACTTTGTTGCAGTTAGGGGGACTCATGTCTCATTCAGGGGGTCTGAGAGTTTGCTAAATGGCATTGGCATTTGGATTGGAACCGATCAGATGACATGAAAAATAAGCTCTTTGTCCACCGACACCAGTGATGGGTTTGGTGTCGAAATGCATAAGCAGAAAAGAACCACATACCTACTGTAAAATATGGTGGTGGATCTTTGATGTTTTTGGGCTATTTTGCTTCACTGGGCCTGGGGCCCTTGTTATGGTCAACTGCATCGTGAACTTTACCCAGTATCAGGACATTTTAGCCAAAAACCTGGTTGCCTCTTGATTGACGACTCATAGTGAATTCTTCCGCTGCTCTATGATCGCGAAACGTTAGTGGGCGTGGCTAGGTGTTTGCCCAGAGCAATGTGGTTGGGTAGCCAGGCAAGATTGCTGAAACTTGGCCTCAAGTGGATCTTCCAGCACAGACAATAACCCCAAGCACACATCAAAATCCACAAAGAAATTGTTAATTGACCGCAAAAATCAACATTTCAGAACTGAATACATATGGGGCTTACGGGACTTGTAGTCCTCCTTGGCATTACCAACGCAACAGTGGCTGGGCTGAAGCCCTCAACTGAATGCCTATAAAATTGCCACTATTAATAATATAACACTTGCACTGAAACAGAATGCCACAGATAAAAATAGCCATTCGTATATTTTATTAGTCTTATTTTTTACATATACAATAATGAAAACAGAAATTAAATCAGATGAAAATAGTCTTGCATAAACTTGGCAGTCAAAGTTTTGGGACTAATGCCTTGGCCTGGAACGTTGAGTCAAGGCCTAAAATGGGTCCCACATATTGTCAACTCAAAATTGTAAACCATTCACTTACCATTGACTGAGACAGAATGAATGGCCATTAGAGTGTTGAACGCCCCTGTGGGAATGTACTGTAGAGCAGGATTTTACAGACTCGGTCCTGGGGGGCCACCCCCTTGGTGCACGTTTAGTTTTTTGCCATAGCAATACACAGCTGATTCAAATAATCAAAGCTTGGAGTTGGTTATTTGAATCAGCTGTGTAGTGCTGGTGCAAAAACCAAAATGTGCACCACGAGGGGGGTGGATTAGACCGAGTTCTGAAAACCCTGTCGTAGAGCAGAAGCTCTGTGGCAGCTAGTTTTAGCAGCCCTGTACATTGGTAGCCATCTAAGAAGCAATGTGGTCTACTCTACACCATCCCAAGTCCTAAATTAAATCTTGGGGAAAAGGTGCAGTATATTATAGTGTCACACTCATCTCATAAGACATTACATAGATTGAAGGTCAGGACATACTATGAGACATCTAACACAATGGGACTCAATACAAATGTTACTTATCTCATTGAGATGGCTGACAGATAAGGTATCCCCATTTGTAATTATTATATATATATTTTTTACTATGTCATGGCCAACATTTATTCTAGAAGTTTCTACGCTTTACATAAGTCACTTCCTGAAAACACCTACATGGAAATCCATATCATTATGGATTGACGATGCCTTAATAAAAGCGATTCAGGTTGATTCTCTGGGTTGGGGGCACAAACCCAAAATAAACCATCAGACAAGGGACACACTAGACGGGTCACGTCAGAATGCTACAGGAATATACACAACAAACCATAACAAGGCTTCAAACTGACTGGTCGCTACATTGAGCATCTCACACCTAATCCTTTGCAGTGGAGCTGGCCAGTAGTATCTTTGCTTTAATATTTTCATTTGCAGTAGAGTTATACATTTGAAAAAAAAAATTCTCCAAACTTTGCAAACAAAGTTAGCAGTACTCTCAAACATGAGATCTATTAAATCCAACATTTTCTCCTGTGAGAGGAAGTCCCAGTCGACTGAGAGAAGTGAGCAGAAATGCACCCAGATGGAAGGGAATAGAAAAACATGTCCATGAGAAGGAAAAGAAGGGTGTGGTCCAGTCCTGTTTGGGTGCCACTCTGCATTGGAGCTGGCCTCCTTAATTAGACAGTAGATTGTGGTCCAGACAGGCCATTACAAAGCAAGAGGTTTTGTTGTATCCTGAGTGGGTAGTTTCAAAATGCAATAAAGACTGAAGACAGTATAATTATTTGTTGCATCTTGATAGACAGGACTACAAAACAAGTGACACGGTAGAGGTGTTAAGCCCCCTATCCGCTGAACAGCCGCTGAGGCCTGACTAGAGGTTATTGGTGAGCTGCCCAGGCTGATAGGCAATGTTGTGTGACACTTTGAAGGGGGACAATTCAAGAGACTCAAAACAATTGTGGCTCGGGAAGAAGTCTCGATAAGGCTTAACGTCTTTCAAAAGCGAGAATAACAACTCCACATCAATATGAAAAAATAAGATCGACCCCTTACAGCAGACAAGACCACCGGTTAGAACGGGTCATACGGTTTCTCATACTTTCTTTTTAATCCTCCTTGATCACTTGAAGTCCATTTGAAGTTTGTTTTGTCAGTGTTACTGCCAGGTTAGGTTTATATTGAACTTGTACCTTAGACTGTGTCAACCTGTGGAACGCACTTCTGACAACATATATGTAAGCCAATGTAGAACATTTAGCGCTTAAAAGCGGCCAAACCAACAAAATCATTCTACAAACCAATCTACAGAAACCCATCGCAGGCGAAAACTCTCAATGAAAGAAAGTTGTCACGGCATAGAAGCAGGTGTCTGGTATTTATGTTACCATCATAAAACATTTCCCGTGGCTCGTTTGAAAATCCTGGTGGTGGCTTTCAGATGACTGAAAAGGTGACACCATAGAGATCTAACACAGGTCTGTGCCTGTTTGGTACCGGCTGACTCCGCTATATAGACCTGAAGAGGCACCAGTCCACTGCCTTCCAATGACAAATGCAATGGAAAACGTGGCATTGGTTAAATGGGACAGGTCAAATGACAAATCTAGCTTTCTAAACGTTTTGTAGTGACCCCAAACCTAATGTCCATAGACTCCACCATTTAGCTTAAACGGAGATATTAGGATCCCTATTAGACTCTACATGCATTTTAGCATCAGAGAAGAAAAACATCTTTCGAAGGTGAAATCCATAACACTACAGCTCAATGATAATCATGAACAACAAACATTGAGATTTGTTTTCATGCAGACAGAGAAAAAAAAAAGGAAAATTATTTGAAGACACTGCCCATAGACCACAATAAAATCTTTCGCTGTGCATATATACATTAGATATATTGGCACCCTCGAACGATTCACTATTTCTTCACAAATAAGTAGAGAGAGAAAAAACAAAAGTCACACGTAATTGTATCTGCAAAAGACCGAGAAATGTTATGAAAACTGAAATTTAGATTTTTTAAAAGTCAAAATATGGCCTGGACTGCATTATTGAAAATTCAAATAAACTTGGTTAGAGGCAAGTGATTGTGTAATTTTTCCTCACTTGGCATAAGTTGCAAGTGCCTACAGGGTAAAGATAGCTATCCAACCAGTTTTGAAAATAATAAATATTACAATCTGTTCCACTGTAAAGTGCAAAGGTGCCAATATATTTGGCCGCAACTGTACATATTTTGTACTAGGCATTAATGGAGGTTTTTTGTTTTATTTTTACTAATGCAATTCATTATGAATTCATAATGTAATTATGACTCAGTTCATAATTTTATTAAGTACTGTTCAGATTAATGAAAGAACATGAGACAATGGGACATTAGAAGTGGATAGTCTAAGGTGTGTGTACCAATGTATGAATTAATAAAAGTTTGGTGATCTGATTAAGACGACTGATGTGGTTGTACAGACTGTGAATATTGAGAATGGTCAATCTCAGATTTCACCGCTTCTTCCTAATCCAATCGGGCATGGGAAAACAAAGACAAAAGGCAGAATCTATGACAAATTGCTTTCAAAGAAACAGTGTCCATTTCTACAAGCCAAACTCCCAAAACCATCTAAGTGTAGATTGGCATTGTTTACTTACAACAGTTGGGGGAAAAAATTAAAAGGCAGTCATTGAGGGGGGATAAGGAAAAAGAACCAATCAAAACAGACATTAAGCTATCCCCTGCCTTTGTATCATAAGTGCTCCCTGAAATCAGGCCTTTCCCCTCAACATCTCGCTTGAGCCAAAACCATCTTGCAAAAACAAAGGGGAGACAGAAAAAGGTAGTGTTGCGCCATCTGGTGGCTAAGGCTGGGAGCTGCCCTGGCTATCTGGGTCCGTGCCTGAGGAGCTGGTGTCAGAGTCTGAGTGGTCGTCGTTGTCCTCCGGTGGGCACTTCTCCCGTATGCGCCTCTGGGTGGCGCTCAGGCGTGCCAGTAGGCCCTGGTAGTCGAAGCGACCCCTCTTCTCCCCAAATGGGTCCTGGAGGTGTGTAAGGAGAGAAAGAGTGTGTGGGATGTGCATCTCATATTTCAAATCTGAAATGTTCCACTGTTGTGGTGCAGGTTTATAGCATGTGGGAGCAGTGTATACTGTGTTTTTAATTTATCTACAAATAATATATTTATACAAATAGAGATAATTTCTTTATATGTGTATAGATAACCTTCTGTAAATAAACAGCAACAAATTATTTTGGCAATGAAGAGTCAGATGAATGTGGACAGTGGCATGTATTCATGGATGCCAAGGGATGTCAGGCTTCCCAAAATAATTGACCAAGAAAAAAATATCCATATTTTGTCTGTTTCATAAAACTTCTTTTAAATCTATTTTTATGTCATATTTTTTATTTTATTTTTATTTATCCTTTATTTTACCAGGTAAGTTGACTGAGAACACATTCTCATTTGCAGCAACGACCTAGGGAATAGTTACAGGGGAGAGGGGGATGAATGAGCCAATTGTAAACTAGGGATTATTAGGTGACCGTGATGGTTTGAGGGCCAGATTGGGAATTTAGTCAGGACACCGGGGTTAACACCCCTACTCTTACGATAAGTGCCATGGGATCTTTTAATGACCTCAGAGAGTCAGGACACCCGTTTAACATCTCATCCGAAAGACGGCACCATACACAGGGCAGTGTCCCCAATCACTGCCCTGGGGCATTGGGATATTTTTTTTAGACCAGAGGAAAGAGTGCCTCCTACTGGCCCTCCAACACCACTTCCAGCAGCATCTAGTCTCCCATCCAGGGACTGACCAGGACCAACCCTGCTTAGCTTCAGAAGCAAGCCAGCAGTGGTATGCACCAAATACAACAGGTGTAGACCTTACAGTTAAATGCTTACTTACAAGCCCTTAACCAACAATGCAGTTAAGAAAAATAGAGTTAACAACATATTTACTAACTAAAGTAAAAAAAAAAAAAAATTAAGTAAGTAAAAAATTAATACAATAAAATACCAATAATGAGGCTATATACAGGAACCACCGGTACCGAGTCAATGTGCGGGGGTACAGGTTAGTCGAAGTAAATTTGTGCATGTAGGTAGGGGTAAAGTGACTACGCAGAAGTGTAAAAACAAAAAGGTGGTGGTGGTGTGAGGGGGGGGGGGGGGTCAATGCAAATAGTCCGTGTGGCCATTTTATTCATTGTTCAGCAGTCTTATGGCTTGGGGGTAGAAAATATTAAGGAGCCTTTTGGATCTAGACTTGGCACTCCGGTACTGCTTGCCGTGCGGTAGCAGAGAGAACAGTCTATGACTTGGGTCTGACAATTTTTTGGGCCTTCCTTTGACACCGCATAGTATATACAGTTGAAGTCAGAAGTTTACATACACTTAGGTTGGAGTCCTTAAAACTCGTTTTTCAACCACTCCACAAATTTCTTGTTAACAAACTAGTTTTGGCAAGTCGGTTAGGACATCAACTTTGTGCTTGACACAAGTAATTTTTTCCAACAATTGTTTACAGACAGATTATTTCACTGTATCACAATTCCAGTGGGTCAGAAGTTTACATACACTAAGTTGACTGTGCCTTTAAACAGCTTGGAGAATTCCAGAAAATGATGTCATGGCTTTAGAAGCTTCTGATAAATGATGTCAATTAGCCTGAGTCAATAGGAGGTGTACCTGTGGATGTATTTCAAGGCCTACCTTCAAACTCAGTGCCCCTTTGCTTGACATCATGGGAAAATCAAAAGAAATCAGCCAAGACCTCAGAAAATAATTTAGACCTCCACAAGTCTGGTTCATCCTTGGGAGCAATTTCCAAACGCCTGAAGATAACACGTTCATCTGTACAAACAATAGTACGCAAGAACTGTCTCCTAGAGATTAACGTACTTTGATGCGAAAAGTGCAAATCAATCCCAGAACAGCAGCAAAGGACCTTGAAGATGCTGGAGGAAACGGGTACAAAAGTATCTATATCCACAGTAAAACATCCTATATCGACATAACCTGAAAGGCCTCTCAGCAAGGAAGAAGCCACTGCTCCAAAACCGCCATAAAAAAGCCAGACTACGGTTAGCAACTGCACATGGGGACAAAGATCGTACTTTTTGGAGAAATGTCCTCTGGTCTGATGAAACAAAAATAGAACTGTTTGGCCATAATGACCATCGTTATGTTTGGAGGAAAAAGGGGATGTTTGCAAGCAGAAGAACACCATCCCAACCCGTGAAGCACGGGGGTGGCAGCATCATGTTGTGGGGGTGCTTTGCTGCAGGAGGGACAGGTGCACTTAAAAATAGATGGCATCATGAGGGAGGAAGATTATGTGGATATATTGAAGCAACATCTCAAGACATCAGTCAGGAAGTTAAAGCTTGGTTGCAAATGGGTCTTCCAAATGGACAATGACCCCAAGCATACTTCAGAAGTTGTGGCAAAATGGCTTAAGGACAACAAAGTCAAGGTATTGGAGTGGCCATCACAAAGCCATGACCTCAATCCTATAGAATATTTTTGGGCAGAACTGAAAAAGTGTGTGCAAGCAAGGAGGCCTACAAACCTGACTCAGTTACACCAACTCTGTCAGGAGGAATGGGCCAAAATTCACCCAAAATATAGTGGGAAGCTTGTGGAAGGCTACCCAAAACGTTTGACCCAGGTTAAACTATTTAAAGGCAATGCTACCAAATACTAATTGAGTGCCGCCCATAGCATGGAATGCAAGGGAAGCCAGTGAGCATTTGGCCTCACTTGATAAAAAAAAGTATAAAATAATAGCCAATCAGCGTTGAGCTAAACTGAGTGCGCTTAACTGTGACAGGTCCTGGCACACCAACAATGACAAAAAGTGTCAAATCGCACGAAAAGCATACATCATTGACAGAAACAACTTGAATTGTTGCATTTGGTTGTGTTGTGGTCCTCCGCAGGCTAGCTAAAAGTGTATTTTTCCTAAATTAGTCATGGATGGAGATAGGGATCTACTTGTGGTTTTACTTCATTCTCCTTACTGGCCAATGATTATGACAGCGATTATGATCCAGCCATACATTTTTTTAATTTTACCTTTATTTAACTCGGCAAGTCAGTTAAGAACAAATTCTTATTTTCAATGACGGCCTAGGAACAGTGGGTTAACTGCCTTGTTCAGGGGCAGAACAACATATTTTTTACCATGTCAGCTCGGGGATTTGATCTTGCAACCTTTCAGTTACCAGTCCAACGCTCTAACCACTAGGCTACCTGCCGCCCCAATTAACCATACATTGTTGTGCCCCTGGCCTGAGGGTTCAATAAATAGAAGGCTAATGTTAACTAGCTAAAGTTGCCCACAAAAGAAAGTTAGGCTAGCAAGCAAGCATTTTAGCCAGGTAGCCTAGGACAACACAAAATAAAAGCGTGTACTGTATGACAGAGTTATAGACTGTTTCGTCAACATGAAAGAGAGGATGGCATTGGCATTTCTCTACAAGTTGGGTGAGTCAACATGTTTTTTTTTTTTTTTACTTGCACGAATGCTCACACACAAACACACATACATCAAAACCATGGACCGCCACATCATTTTGAGACTAATTTGTTTTTGGTAGCTTTTAGTTGTCACTGTATTAGACAAAGCATGGGTGATTTGATGATGTTGAAATGGTGCTAGAATAGTGGAGGAAGCTCCTGTTTTCTTTGCAACTTGCGTTAACTGTGGTTCTAAATCAGTTGTTCAGCAGTCTGAAAATGTTGGAAACATTAACTTGCATGACCTTGCTGTAGGTCATGTAACTGTTTGTTACATGCAATATGCCTTGCGGACTCCACCGGACAGTTGCTCTCCGGTTTTGTGATGAAACAGAAGGTGTGGTTAAATTTATTCTGCCACTGTCTTATTGTCTCAGCCTTAGGCCTATCTATCACTGTCGCAAGGCATATGAACTAACAGGTTATAGAGCAAACAACGCAATTATCACAACACATAATATGGCTTTCCCCCCTGGCCTCCCCAGTGATTTTACCCACACACTGCTACTGCTTGTGGATGTCATTATGATGTTTCTGTGTACAGTTTGAAGGAAATTGCTAACTAGCGTTAGCACAGTTGCTAACCAGCATTAGCACAATGACTGGGCGTCTATGGTAATAGCTAGCATGCTAGCTGTTACCATAGACATCCAGTCATTGCTAGCTGTTACCCAGACGCCCAGTCATTGTGCCAATGTTAGTCAGCATTGGCTCGCGAAACTACCTCCAACTTCCTTCATAATGAACGAAGAAACATAGAAATGGTATCCACAAGTTCATCTGACTCCAAGGAAGTAGATACAAGGTTTAATTGCTAAATCCTGAAGTACCCCTTTAAACGTTTGGGCATGTACATACCTGTCGTTCTCTAACCCAGGGTTCCACAAACTCGGTCTTCAGGACCCCAATGGGTGCACGTTTTGGTTTTTGCCCTAACTACATAGCTGATTAAAATTAAAGCTTGATGATTAGTTGATTATTTGAATCAGCTGTATAGTGCTAGGGCAATAACCAAAACGTGTACCCCTTGAGGTCCCGAGAACCCAGTTTGGGAAACCCTGCTAGAACCCCAGGGAAGGTGCAGTGCAATAGTTATCAGGATGTGTGATGCATTATAACCTGTGTGTTCTGCTTCTCCAAGGTACATAAAGAAACGTGTACACACACACACACAGTGAATGAGAGGGAGAATGAGGTCTCTGGCAATACCTGCATGTTCTGTCCCTGTTGGTGTAGTCTCTCTTTGCAGACACCCTCGTAGAAGTCATAGTACTCCAGGAATGATTTCTCCATCACACTCCTGCAACACAGGAACAGGTTAACTACCCACAAAAACAAATGCTAAACAGCTACAATTGAAATGACTCGCCATTGAAAGCCGTGTGTTCTAAATGTATTGTGGGTCAGTGGCTTTGAACATGTCTCTTGCAATCCGTTAAGGTTCAACTATATGCCTCATATACAATAAGGACATTAGACGTGGCCGGCCTGTAGCCATACATTTGGAGTTCAGGCATATACAGTCCCTTCAGAAAGTATTCACACCCCTCGACTTTTTCCACATTGCGTTACAAAAGTGGGGTTAAAATGGATTACATTTATTTTTGACAACGATCTACACAAAATACTAACTTTTGATGGAAAATAAAATAATATATTTTGATTAGATAAGTATTCAATCCCCTGAGTCAACACATTAGTCACATTTGGCAGTGATTACAGCTGTGAGTCTTTCTGGGTAAGTCTCTAAGAGCTTGGAAAACCTGGATTGTACAATATTTCCCATTATTTGTTTAAATTCTTCAAGCTCTGTCAAGTTGGTTGCTGATCATTTGTAGACAGCCATTTTCAAGTCTTGCCATAGACTTTCAAGACGATTTAAGTCAAAACTGCAACTAGGCCACTCAGGAACATAAAGTATCGTCTTGGTAAGTAACTCTAGTGTACCATTTGGCCTGGGATTTTTGGTTATCCTGCAGAAAGGTCTATTTGTCTCCCAGTGTCTGTTCGAAAGCAGAATTAACCAGGTTTTCCCTCTAGGATTTTGCCTGCGTTTAGCTTTAGTCCGTTTCTTTTTATCCTAAAAAACTCCAGTCCCTGCAGATGGCAAGCATACCCATAACATGATGCAGCCACCACCATGCTTGAAAATATGGTGAGTGGTACTCAATGTGTTGTGTTTGCCCCAAACATAATGCTTTGTATACAGGACAAAAAGTAAATTTTTGTTGCTGCATGTTTTTGCAGTATTACTTTAGTGCCTTATTGCAAACACGATGCATGTTTGGGAATATTTTTATTATGTACAGGCTTCCTTCTTTTCACTTTGTCATTTATGTTGGTAACTACAATGTTGTTGATCTATCTTCAGTTTTTTTAATCTCACAGCGATTTAACTCCAACTGCTTTAAAATCACTATTGGCCTCATGGTGAACTCCTAAAGCGGTTTCTTTCCTCTCAGTCAAGAGAGTTAGGAAGGACGCCTGTATTATTGTAGTGCCTGGGTGTGTTGATACACCATCCAAAGTGTAATTAATAACTACACCATTCTCAAAGGGATATTCAATGTCTGCTTTTTATTTTTTTACACATCTACCATTAGGTGCCCTTCTTTGCAAGGCATTGGAAAACATCCCTGGTGTTTGTCGTTGAATCTATGCTTGAAATACACTGCTCGACTGAGGGACCTTACAGTATGTATAGGGTACAGAGATGAGGTAGTCATTCAAGACTCATCTTAAATTATTCAAATCAAATTTTATTTGTCACATGCGCCAAATACAACAGGTGCAGACCTCCCAGTGAAATGCTTACTTATAAGCCCTTAACTCTTATTTTCTTAACTGCATTGTTGGATAAGAAAGTATTAAATACATTTTATTTAAAAAATATAAAATAATAAACATTCAAATAGAAAAACAAAATAA
Source organism: Salvelinus fontinalis (assembly GCF_029448725.1). NCBI lineage: Eukaryota > Metazoa > Chordata > Actinopteri > Salmoniformes > Salmonidae > Salvelinus > Salvelinus fontinalis. The sequence continues at coordinate 81,663,755 of NC_074666.1, read as the reverse complement.
ACAGAGAGGTGATATACAGGGGGTACCGGTACAGAGTCAATGTGCGGGGACACAGGTTAGTTAAGGTAAAGTGACTATGCATGGATAATAAATAGAGTAGCAGTAGCGTAAAAATGGTGGGGGACAATGCAAATAGTCCGGGTAGCCATTTGATAAGCTGTTCAGGAGTTATGGCTTGGGGGTAGAAGCTGTTAAGAAGCCTTTTGGACCTAGACTTGGCACTCCGGTAACACTTTCCGAGAGAGAACAGTCTATGACTAGGATGGCTGGAATCTGACCATTTTTAGGGCCTTCCTCTGACACTGCCTGGTATAGAGGTCCTGGGTGGCAGGAAGCTTGGCGCCAGTGATGTACGTACGCACGACCCTCTGTAGTGCCTTGTGGTCGGAGGCCAAGCAGTTGCCATACCAGGCAGTGATGCAAACAGTCCGGATGCTCTCAATGGTGCAGCTGTAGAACCTTTTGAGGATCTGAGGACCCATGCCAAATCTTTTCAGTCTCCTGAGGGGGAATAGGTTTTGTTGTGCTTGGACCATATTAGTTTGTTAGTGATGTGGACACCAAGGAACGAAGCTCTTAACCTGCTCCACTACAGCCCCATCGATGAGAATGGGGGCATCTGTAAACTTAATGATGGTGTTGGAGTCATGCTTGGCCATGCATGAATAGGAAGTACAGGAAATGACTGAGCATTCACCCATGAGGGGAACCCGTATTGAGGATCAGCATGGCGGATGTGTTGTTACCTACCCTTACCATCTGGGGGCAGCCCACCAGGAAGTCCAGGATCCAGTTGCAGAGGGAGGTGTTTAATCCCAGGGTCCTTAGCTTAGTGATGAGTTTTGAGGGCACTATGGTGTTGAACGCTGAGATGTAGTCAATGAATAGCATTCTCACGTAAGTGTTCCTTTTGTCCAGGTGGGAAAGAGCAGTGTGGAGTGCAACAGAGATCGCGTCATCTGTTGATCTGTTGGGGCGGTATGCAAATTGGAGTGGGTCTAGGGTTTCTGGGATAATGGTGTTGATGTGAGCCATGACCAGCCTTTCAAAGCACTTCATGGCTACAAACGTGAGTGCTACGGGTCGGTAGCCATTTAGGCAGGTCACCTTGGTGTTCTTGAGCACAGGAGCAATGGTGGTCTGCTTGAAACATGTTGGTATTACAGACTGTCAGGGACAGGTTGAAAATATCAGTGAAGACACTTTCCAGTTGGTCAGCGCATGCTCGGAGTACATGTCCTGGTAATCCGTCTGGCCCTGTGGCCTTGTGAATGTTGACCTGTTTTAAGGTCTTACTCACATCGGCTACGGAGAGCGTGATCACACATTCGTCCAGAACAGCTGATGCTCTCATGCATGTGTCAGTGTTGCTGGCCTCGAAGTGAGCATAGAAGTTATTTAGCTCGTCTGGTAGGCTAGCGTCACTGGGCAGCTGCCGGCTGTGCTTCCCTTTGTAGTCCGTAATAGTTTGCAAGCCCTGCCACATCCAACGAGCGTCGGAGCCGGTGTAGTACGATTCAATCTTAGTCCTGTATTGGCGCTTTGCCTGTTTGATGGTTCGTCAAAGGATTTCTTATAAGCGTCCGGGTTAGAGTCCCGCTCCTTGAAAGCGGCAGCTCTACCCTTTAGCTCAGTGCGGATGTTGCCTGTAATCCATGGCTTCTGGTTGTGGTACGTACTTACGGTCACTGTGGGGACGACGTCGTCGATGCACTTATTGATGAAGCCAGTGATGTGGTGTACGCCTCAATGCCATCGGAAGAATCCCGGAACATATTCCAGTCTGTGCTAGCAAAACAGTCCTGTAGCTTAGCATCTGCATCATCAATCATGCCAAACACAATTATTACACACAGAGTAAGTCCATTCAACTTATTATCCGACCTGTTAAACAAATTATTACTCCTGAAGTTAGGGTTGCCATAACAATGGGGTTGAATACTTGACGCAAGACATTTCAGCTTTTCATTTGTTATTCATTTCCAAAAACATAATTCCACTGACATTATGGGGTATTGTGTGTAGATCAGTGACACAATATCAAAATGTAATCCATTTTAAACTCTGGCTGTAACAAAATGTGGAAAGCGTCAAGGTGTGTGAATACTTTCTGAAGGAATTGTAGCTGGATCTAGACAACAGATGCCGTGGAACATTGACTCATCTCGACATCAGTCCACTTTGAGGTTTCAAGTCTCAAACTTTTCTTTTGGAGTCAACAATCCAAGACTAACTCACCACAGGGCTTCTGGACAGGGCACCTTCCCATCCAACATGTCACATACAGCCACGCGCATGGTCTCATGGCGGATGCACTCGTTGTAGTTCTTGCTGTCCCCTGGGTGTCTCTCCTGGCAAAGGGAGTGTCAGAGGGAGCAGGTGTAAGGGGGACATTCAAGACACAAAAAGTGACACATCCCACACCGATATGGTCAGTCTGTTTCTTTTCACAAAGTCTACAAATGGGGAAGAAACGGCAAACAAACTAAATAGAAACATAGAGAAGACTTCAGCCATTGTTCTAAGTCAGACAACAGTCATATTACATCACAATTTCATATGTCAAAAACACAATACCTTTGTTGATCAAAATGGCAGCATTTCTTCAGGGAACCACATTCCCCATAAGGCAGTGGGCTTTAACTGCATTCTGGGGAATGTTTTGGCTTATAATTATGGTTTGGCTTGCCAGCTAAATTAGAGGCCAACTTGTCAGTGTGCTCTAGGCTTACCTGTTCAAAGCCTGGCTCGTTGTGGTAGGGGTTCTCAGTCATCAGGGACTGGATGGAGATCAGAACGGAGGAGATGCTTTGGGCCGGGCTCCACGCTGGCCCTGTCCAAGTCCTAGACAACAACCCAGAACAAAGAGATTAAAACACAAAAGATTCAGGTCAGGAGCCCACGCACCAAGCAAAATATAAAGTTTAAGTTGTATATGAGCTACGGTGCTTCACCCAAAAAGTATTGTTGACTGAATAGTAGATCAATTTTGCACTCCCTGTAGGTTCCCGAGACTGACCAACACTACTATAAAGGGAAAGAGGAAATACTTCAAAGCTGTTTCAAGGAGCCATAGGTGCAAAATAGCATTACGATATACGGGCACGTTATTTCAATATATATTTTTTTGTGTACTATTGAAAGCAGGAGAATGATGGCATCGCATCTTCTGGGACAAAGTCACCCACACACCGACAGTGAGGGGGAGCACTGGGTGGATGTGCTGAAATGCAAGAAATGATCTGCGTCTCTATATAGAGAGCTGCCATAAATAGCCATGTTCTGCCAAAGAATGACCCCTTACGGTTGTGGTCAGACCAGGTAGGCGTGAGTAATACAGACGGACTTGCAACTATTTGGCAGTACTGCCTGCTGTTTTTCATTCTCTGTGTTTAATTAGGTGGGATCCTGATATTGATTGCAGGTCACATTTGAAAATCTATTTAACTAGGCAAGACAGTTAAGAACAAAATCTTATTTACAATGACGGCCTAGGAACAGTGGGTTAGCTGCCTTGTTCAGGGGCAAAAGGACAGATTTTTACCTTGTCAGCTCAGGGATTCAATCTAGCAACCCTTCGGTTACTGGCCCAATTCTCTAACCACTAGGCTACCTGCCGCCCCATATCCCACTGTGTCCCATGTATATAATTTGTAAGAGCTACTATTCTATGGGCCTGGGTTTAAAAGGTAGACTGATGAATGCCTTGTCCCATTTCGACCCCTAGTCACCCCCTCCCCTAGTTAGAAAGGGAAATGGGCATAGATGTATGGGTTGCTCAGGTGCAGCAGGTTTCCCCTGAGCTGCAGGACCCTGGCTTACCCGAGGATGCTGAGGCATACTTTGCCGTTACGGTAAAAGTTGGGGTTGAAGCGCACAGTGTTTTGGCCGGTGGTGATGAGCTTGACCCGTGGGGGGTGGATGGGGTAGTCCGGGGGGCAGCGGAACAGAAAGAGGAAGAAGCCTCCCTCGTAGGGCGTGTCGAAGGGTCCTGTGATGAGGGCATGGATCTGAGGAGGAAAGACTAGAGTCAGGACTAATATTTAGTGAGGGTGTTGATGCGTTGAATTTCTCCATAATTCCCATGGTTGCCATAATCCTCATAATAGTTCTGCAGAAGACTAATTCCAAGATGGCTGTTGTTCCTCTTGCCACGGCAAAAGTTCTTCAATGGCTGTATTGTTTGTTTAGTATGTCCAATTTCATGGATTTGTTTTATAACTTAGTACAAACATTGAGTATGTGGGTTATAAAGTAAATTGGGGCCTGACAAAAGAAAATGAACAGAATTGATTTAAAGAAGGATCCCCCCCACACAACTTGAGCCTGGGATAGGAGTTGCTTGAACTGTAACTCTGCATCAACATTTGAAGGACAGACCCTGTCTTTCAAGTCCCATATTGGATTGTTTCATAAACTAGTCAAATACTACAGTCTGGCTAGCTAAACATACCACAGTAAGGTCTAAGGCTCATATTTCAACATCATAGCCAAATGACAATGGCCATTGATGAAACTCACATTGCTGTCTGACTTTGTACAGTTGTACCAAAACAGACCCTGTGAACCTAGGGAGTGGTGGTGGAAGTCGGTGAGCTTTACCTTAGTCATGTCGTGAGGGTCAGGAACCACAAACATACCCGGGGGAGGCTCCTTATAGATGGACATTATATCCCTGAGGAAAGAGTAGGAAGGCAAACTTAAGAAAATATGCTAATACACAATGATAGTAGCCTGATCCCAGATCTGTTTGTGCTCTTGCCTACTTGGCATCATTAGCACAAGCAGACTGGCACTAGGGGAAAAACATTTTAAGAGACAAGTGGAACCTTTTATGTTGACAATGTTGTGTTTAGACGTTTCATAATATAAGGTCAATATATTAATTAGAGTCACATCATTGTAAGCAAATGGATTGACACGTTATGACATCAGTAACTCTGACCAATTAATACTAACTATTGGCCTAACTAGTAGCGTAAGTAATCATTTTCTTACATGATTTACCCGTGTTTCACCCAAAAGGCTCAGACTTTTCTGTTTCCATCTACACGGGCCAGCACCAGTGTCTCACTGTGTCATACTCTAATGGACCCACGCTCACTTGGGAACAAAGGCAGGCCTCTGGTACTTTTCAGCTGGAATTTACATAATTAACACCCTCTCACAAAGCAACTGTTTTGATTTTGCAGAGGTTGTTGATTCTGCTCTTCACAAATCCTCACGGTCAGTCCTAGCGCTCAAACTCTAAGCGGCATTCTCCCTAGTTCAGCCATTAACTTCACCCAAAACTACCTCTTTGGAACTACAACACTGACGCTGTTTTAAAGGTAAGAAACATTGTTAATCATCACTTGTGACAGAGCTTTCGAAACATATGGCCCTTTCATCAGCGGGAAAGAATCCTTAAAATAAAAAATAATTTAAAAAAACACTTACTGTAGACGTTTTCTACAGATCCATACAGCTATGGGTGCCTCCATCCAACAAAACTACACTGAGTTATGCTTAGACAAGATGTTCAGAGCATGCTAGATAGCTAATTAAACAAGCGCTGTCACATGGAGATATGGGCGTTTGGGAACACTAACCCTATGAACGTGTGTCAATTTAACCTATTGTTTTTTTAACTGTATTTCCTCAAATATTTTAATAGGCAAGTCAGTTAAGAACCAATTCTTATTTACAATGATGGCCTACCTTGGACAAACCCTCACCTAACCCGGACAACGCTGGCCCAATTGTGCGCCGCCCGACTAGGCTACCTGCCGTATGTAACGCTGGTGTTAACAAAAAGCAACATTTATAGTCACAAAAATACACGTGTGGTGTGGTTCTTTCGTTTTCAGACAGCACGGAACTACATTCCATATGTTGTAACAGGCAAGCCCACCATTGTATATCTGGATACTCAAATGTTTACCTTTTGATTCGGAGAATGCATTGCTGGGACGTCTTCTCGTTGTCCCAGTCGGTACTTAGTGTTGGGTCCCAGGACGTTGCATGAATTTGCGACAAGAGGCCTGCTCCGGCCACCCCCAAACCGATACCGCCTGGCAGAGCATTGGTGGCCGAGTAGGGGGGTATTGGAATGGCAGAGCCCACTACAGTGCTAAGAACACCTGCACCTCCAAACCCGCTCCCAGTCACAACGGTTGAGGTGGTTGTGGCTCCAGGGGACATGACGGCTAGGCCAGTCGCTGCAGGAGGTGGTGATGCCAGGTTAGCTCCACTCGTCGAGTGGCCCGGCAGAGAATTACCCAAACTCGGTAACAACGGAGCTCCATTTCCCTGACTACCAACACCTAACCCAATTTCACCATTAGCAACCTCTCCTACGCTATCCGCCATTGTAAATTAGCACTTGTTCAGGTTATAGCTAGCTAGCTACAGTTATTGACAGTTGTCGATACAGCAGTTTCTTGTTTGAGTCCGTCCTCACGCAGTCGGTAAATGAGGAAGACGAGCAAGGAGAGGCGAAGATGAGAAAAAGCGCTCCCACGGCATTGTATGCCTTTCTTCTCGCCTCCAAAAGTAGCTAATCGTGTTTAGCTATGTCTTATAAAACTACAAACAGTCGGTCGAAAAGTTAACGCTATAATATATTACCCGTCACAAATTCTCAGTTTGCCAGTCATCAACGCTGTTTGCGGTTTCAGCCTGTTTATCAGTAAGCTTTTTCTTCTGTTTTCCATAACCACTTCCTCCCCACAGCACAGAATACCTTTACTGCCACCTGGCGGCGATCATCGGAATTGTACTTGGACTCTGCGTCCATGTTATGAGGCTGTCAGGGACAGTAGTAACATAGTCAGTTTTTTACAGTTTCTTTACAACACCATACAGTTGAAGTCGGAAGTTTACATACACTTAGGTTGGAGTCATTAAAACTCGTTTTTCAACCACTCCACAAATTTCTTGTTAACAAACTATAGTTTTAGCAAGTCGGTTAGGACATCTACTTTGTGCATGACACAAGTCATTTTTTCAACAATTATTTACAGACAGATTATTCCACTTATAATTCACTGCATCACAATTCCAGTGAGTCAGAAGTTTTCATTCACTAAGTTGACTATGCCTTTAAACAGCTTTGAAAATTCCAGAAAATGATGCCATGGCTTTAGAAGCTTCTGATAGGCAAATTTACATCATCTGAGTCAATTGGAGGTGTACCTGTGGATGTATTTCAAGGCCTACCTTCAAACTCAGTGCCTCTTTGCTTGGCATCATGGGAAAATCAAAAGAAATCAGCCAAGACCTAAAAAAATAAATAAATTGTAGACCTCCACAAGTCTGGTTCATACTTTGGAGCAATTTCCAAACGCCTGAAGGTACCACATTCATTGATACAATAGTACGCAAGAATAAACACCACGGGACCACATAGTCGTCATACCGCTCAGGAAGGAGACGCGTTCTGTCTCCTAGAGATGAACATACTTTGGTGCAAAAGGTGCAAATCAATCCCAGACCAACAGCAAAGGACCTTGTGAAGATGCTGGAGGAAACAGATACAAAAGTATCTATACACAAAGTAAAACAAGTCCTATATCGACATAACCTGAAAGACCTCTCAGCAAGAAGCCACTGCTCCAAAACCGCCATAAAAAAGCCAAACTACAATTTGCAACTGCACATGGGGACAAAGATCGTACTTTTTGGAGAAATGTCCTCTGGTCTGATGAAACAAATATAGAACAGTTTGGCCATAATGACCATTGTTATGTTTGGAGGAAAAAGGGTGATGCTTGCAAGCCGAAGAACACCGTCCCAATCGTGACGCACGGGGGTGGCAGCATCATGTTGTGGGGGTGCTTTGCTGCAGGAGGGACAGGTGCAATTCACAAAATAGATGGCATCATGAGGATGGAAAATTATGTGGATATATTGAAGCAACGTATCAAGACGTCAGAAGTTAAAGCTTGGTCGTAATTGGGTCTTCCAAATGGACAATGACCCCAAGCATACTTCCGAAGTTGTGGCAAAATGGCTTAAGAACAACAAAGTCAAGGTATTGGAGTGGCCATCACAAAGCCCTGACCTCAATCCTATAGAATATTTTTGGGCAGAACTGAAAAAGCGTGTGCGAGCAAGGAGGCCTACAAACCTGACTCAGTTAGACCATCTCTGTCAGGAGAAATGGGCCAAAATTCACCCAACTTATTGTGGGAAATTGTGTAAGGCTACATGAAACATTTGACCCAAGTTAAACAATTTAAAGGCAATGCTACCAAATACTAATTGAGTCTGTAAACTTCTGACCCACTGGGAATGTGATGAAAGAAATAAAAGCTCAAAGAAATCATTCTCTCTACTATTATTCTGACATTTCACAATCTTAAAATAAAGTGATGATCCTAACTGACCTAAGACAAGGAATTTTTACAAGGATTAAATGTCAGGAATTGTGAAACTGAGTTTAAATGTATTTGGCTAAGGTGTATGTAAACTTCCGACTTCAACTGTACCTTGACGTGGATTATAACCTAAATGAGTTGGCGGTTTAAAAAAATATAAAAAATGTTGACTTGTAACTTATAGAAGAGTGCTTAAGTTTAACTCAGGGTTATAGAACATCCTGGGTGTCCTCTTCACTGTCTCCTACCAGAAAATATTTAAAATCTCCCAGACAGTCACTTTTTCCATTAGTGATTGAAGTTGTACATTTGCACCAGTATAGCAAATGCACATAGCATTTTGACTTGGGAGCACTAGTGCAGGTCAGATAATACATTAAATGGCACATGGTTACATATGTATCATTGTTTTAAGTCCAGTGTGCTCAGACTGTTGTTACATTTGTATTTGAGGGGCAGACACCACGAGCAAAGTCATTTATATAATTGTAACTATTTTAAATCGGCAAGTCTTATCAGGTTTAGTCAGAGAAATATTTCTTAATATATGACTGGGCTAATCTATAGAACAGCATCTGTCATAGAAACAAACAGAGCATTGCTTTTGTGTCGGTGGTTGTGCCTTTAAAATACAGAACACCGCTCCTCTGTAACCCAAACCGTTCAAAACTAAAGACCTACTTTACCAGAGCTAAAAATGTTTAATTAATCTGGTTGGCAGGATACACTTAAAGGGCTACACACAAATCAACCATAATGAGTAAGGAACTATCAGAACTATGAAAATAGTCATAATATACCCTATTTAATTTATAAAAGCATGTTACAGAAAATAGATAATTTGCAGTATCGATCAGATGAAATAGAGGTCATCACCACTAAATACATTTATAGGGACCTTAAGTGTCACAGAATTATATTTTTTAAAGTTGGGAACTACTACCCGAGAATAAAACACTCCCCTTCATATTTATATAGACAGTGAAGCTACAACTTCTAACTTGGCCCTATACTCAAGCATTCTGGATTTGAGCTCAAATGTTATATCATGCGACAGTACAGAGCATCACCTTTCATTTGAGGGTATTTTCATGCATGTTTTACCATTTAGAAATGAAAGGACTTTATGCATCTAGTTCCCCCATTTGAAGGTGACAAATACCCTTAAAAAGGTGACATTCAAGATTGTTGCGGCATATGAAACATGTAATCTCAAATCCAAAATATAGATCCAAATGAAATATTTCAGCTTCACCGTTTAAATTAATGAGGAAAATGTACAGTATAGCCAATTTAAAATTTACTTAATTTCAAGCTCTCAAAGATGTGGTTCATCCTCTTGTAACACTGGCTCACCCACCCAAATAAAGGTAAAATTGTCCAGAAACACCTAGGCACTCATGTCTGTGCAGAATTCATATTCCCCCCCCCCCCCAAAGTGTGCACATCAGCTCCCCCTCTTGCAATCAAAAGCAATGGACAGGGCAGGTGTAGGAAATGTGGAAAGTACCTATACCCTGTGGCTACACCAAGGGTGAACCTCAGATGTCCTTCAATTACTTGCTTCCCCTCATTCTATACTCTTCCAACTCAAAATGTCTGAGGAAAGCATGGTTTACTGCGCAAAGTTAAACTACTTAGGAAAACAGATCATTTCCCAATTCAGCTTTTGAATTAAGTCAAAAGTAAATTGCGGCAAGCAAGCCTGTATCAACATTTTGTGCAGATTAATAATTGTATTACATATACACCAAATGTACAAAGCATGCTCTTTCTATGACAGACTGACCAGATGATGGCAAAGATCCCTTGATGTCCTGATAAATCCACTTCAGTGTAGACAAAGGGGAGGAGACAGGTTAAATAAAGATTTAAGCCTCAAGACATTGTGTGTGCCATTGAGGGTGAATGAACAGGACAAAATATTTAAGTGCCTTTGAACGGGGTATGGTACGTGCCAGGCGCACCGGTTTGAGTGTGTGTTCAATGCTACTGGGTTTCTCCACACTCAGTTCCCGTGTGTATCAAGAATGGTCCACCACCCAAAGATCATCCAACCAACTGTGGGAGGCATTGGAGTCAACATGGGCCAGCATCCCTGTGGAACGCATGACACCTAGTCGATGCACTGACAATTTGAGGCCGTTCGAGGGCAAAACTCAATATTAGGAAGGTGTTCCTAAGGTTTTCTACACTGTATAAACTAGTAGAGGGATGGAAACTTTAATTGGGGTAGGGGGCAACAAACAAAAAAAAAAAAGCCGCTGTGGTTCTGCGTACACACATCCATACCCACCTCGCGAGCAAAACATTATCAGCCCCGCTCGTGACAGCGAAGACCCCAAAAATAATATTGTGTTTTAAAGTGTCCTGAAATTCTACACATTGCCATAGGGGAGGCATATGCTTGCAGTTTTTAATATAACTGATGATCAAAATGGGCCCCACCCCGGTTGGTAATTAGACCACACTTACTACAAGTTTACATAGCTGGTTGCTAGACTAATTTACCAATCTATAAATGCTTTGCTGACTTGGGCTAATTGAGTGACTGCTGATGCACAACTACATTTTATTGAAATTGCACCTTGTGTATTCTATTATTCTAAACGCAACAGGAAGTTGAGACCTCATCCCAGTACTAGTACATTTAGCTTATATTGTATTCAATGTGATCATTTAACTAGTACTTTTAGTTACTCTTTTACATGTCTTTAAGTCCAGCACCCAAACACAACTGAAAATAAGGACCGACAAGTTTATAGTTATCCCAACCATTTATTCAGACTGACGGTCTAAATCAAAGTGAGCTCTTACGTAAAACTTCTGAAAAAAGGGGAACAAAAAAGGCAGGATTTTTAATCGTAGATTTTGATTGGAATGGCGGTGCCACGGCCTCATATCAAGAGTTCCAATTCCCTGGGAGAAGGGAGGTGACAGGGATGGGAGAGACTAAATTACATAGCGAACAGGATGAGGAACGCCACCATGAGACAGAAGAGCCCCATTGCCTCAGACAGGGCAAAGCCCAGGATGGCGTAGGAGAAGAGCTGCTGCTTCAGGGAGGGGTTCCTGTCAGAGACAAAGAGGACAGGAAGTTATGATTTAGGCTGGACGACAGCACAAGTAGCGATTTGTTCATTAATGATATGAACCCCAATTAATAGGATCCGGCTCACACTCTTGTGCTAAAATGTTAGCATTTCCCTGCCACCCACATAAATGATCACAACTACTCTTCTGCATCAGATTTTGCTTCTAAATCTGCCCACTTCCACAAACGATTGAATCCTTTTCGTTCATCACTTACCTTGCATAGCCGATGATCAAGCTGCCGAACACAGTTCCAATTCCAGCCCCTGATCCTGCCACGCCCACTGTGGCGGCTCCAGCACCGATGAACTTGGCGGCAGTGTCGATGTCCCTGGAGATAGCGCTGGTCTGGAACCCCCGGGTAAGAAGAGAAGCCTCACCGACAGGCAACAGAGCCTGGGGAAGATGCAGGGTGCAGCACAGTCAAAATCAGAACATAGGAGCTAGAGAAGGAAATGGAACTGAGGCCACCTGACAGGTGTGGATAGTATAATAGTCCACCACACCAAAACAATAGCTCTTAGCGCCCTATTGCTTTCACCTTGACCCTTCTGGTAGTCTGAACTGACAAGTAATAACAGATAAGGGCTAGGAACACATCTGGAACTGGGGTTTGTTTAGGAGTGGAATGTAAGACGTAATACATTTCAGCACTATTACGGTGTATGACTACATTGACCCCACTGAATAAAGGCCCAGAACAGAACCTATCAACAGAGACTAGTGCAGAGGTTTAAAGTGCTGCTCAAGATACCAGTCAAGGGCAACAAGTGCAAGGTGCTCCAGTGCCTTAATTCATTTTTCTTTTTTTAACAAGGAGCATGTGTACCTACATTTAAAAATCTAGACACAAAGAAATGTAGGAGCACTATGAAAAATATTTCATGTAATAAAGCTAAAATCCTTAATTTCTCTAGGCACACTGGTGCTCCTACATTTAAATTCCAGGTTGGACAGAAAAATATTAAGGCGGATATGAGAGTAAAATGGTCACAGAGTCCTGAAGGGATCCTTGGAAATGGTCACAAGGACAGCCTGGATACCAGTCTTATTTAAGCACAGGCCATGTTAGTATTTCACCATACAGGGATTTAAAGTAGTCTGGTATTCATGATAAATACAACTGAAGAGGCAATAAGGGTTACTGATGAGTTAAAAATAAACTTTATGAACATAAAAATGGCCTAATAAATGGTTTCAGGTTATCACAAAAAAAGGGTCAATTGGCAAAAGGTTTACACAAACCTAAGCACAGAACTGTGAACAACGCTACTGTCACAGGGTTTCATTTTGGTTTGATGAGAGGCTTACCTGCTGCTCACTTCTGGCTTCAGGTCTGTTGAAGACCGAGACGGGCCGGGCGAGGACTCTGGACCCCCCACGCAGCTGCAAGAGACAACTACACATCAGACTCCTAGACAGATTTAAAAGCGTGTAACAAGCTCTACTTACAATCATTACTAACAGACTACCAAACGTAGATTACCCTGAGGTGAGTTCTGGAGCACGCCAAGATCATGACCCTACAGAGGTGCATCTATGAGTCTAACTTCTAGGAGGATTAGAGGCATGAAGACCGGTAGAACGGCAATGTCAAACCAAATTTTATTTGTCACATGAGCCGAATACAACAGGTGTAGACCTTAGTGAAATGCTTACTTACGAGCCCTAACCAGCAATGCAGTTAAGAAAATACCTCAAAAAGAACTAAAGAATAACAAATGATTAAAGAGCAGCAGTAAATAACAATAGCGGGGCTATATACAGGGGGTACTGGTACAGAGTCGGGGGCACCGGTGCCATGATCAATCCAAATCTTGTTCTTAGTAAAGACCGAGTACTATAGGGTTAGATTAGCCTACAAGGTGACGTTTTCCCAATTTATCCCCAGCTGACCACACATACAGGTAACACTGCCATAGACTATTCTTTCAATCAACCTTCAAAAAAAACAAGTGCTTTCTCATGTGCTGGTCATGGTTCACAGCAAACACCATTATCCCAGAAACCCTAGACCAATTTGCATACCACCCTAACAGAGCCACAGACAATGCAATCTCTATTGACTCCACTGCCCTTTCCCACCTGGACAAAAGGAACACCTATGTGAGAATGCTATCTCTTCAGTGGGTCATATGATTGAGTGTAGTCTGGCCCAGGAGTGTGAAGATGAACGGAAAGGCTCTGGAGCAACGAACCGCCCTTGCCGTCTCTGCCTGGCCGGTTCCCCTCTCCACTGCGATTCTCTGCCTCTAACCCTATTACAGGGGCTGAGTCACTGTCTTACTGGTGCTCTTTCATGCCGTCCCTAGGAGGGGTGCGTCACTTGAGTGGGTTGAGTCACTGACGTAATCTTCCTGTCTGGGATGGCGCCCCCCCCCCGGGTTGTGCCGTGGCGGAAATCTTTGTGGGCTATACTCGGCCTTGTCTCAGGATGGTAAGTTGGTGGTTGAAGGTATCCCTCTAGTGGTGTGGGGGCTGTGCCTTGGCAAAGTGGGTGGGGTTATATCCTTCCTGTTTGGCCCTGTCCGGGGGTATCATCGGATGGGGCCACAGTGTCTCCTGACCCCTCCTGTCTCAGCCTCCAGTATTTATGCTGCAGTAGTTTATGTGTCGGGGGGCTAGGGTCAGATTGTTATATCTGGAGTACTTCTCCTGTCTTATCCGGTGTCCTGTGTGAATTTAAGTATTCTCTCTAATTCTCTTTCTTTCTCTCGGAGACCTGAGCCCTAAGACCATGCCTCAGGACTACCTGGCATGATGACGCCTTGCTGTCCCCAGTCCACCTGGCCGTGCTGCTGCTCCAGTTAACTGTTCTGCCTGCGGCTATGGAACCCTGACCTGTTCACCGGACGTGCTACCTGTCCCAGACCTGCTGTTTTCAACTCTCTAGAGACAGCAGGAGCGGTAGAGATACTCTCAATGATCGGCTATGAAAAGCCAAATGACATTTACTCCTGAGGTTCTGACTTGCTGCACCCTCGACAACTGTGATTATTATTTGACCATGCTGGTCATTTATGAACATTTGAACATCTTGGCCATGTTCTGTTATAATCTCCACCCGGCACAGCCAGAAGAGGACTGGCCACCCCTCATAGCCTGGTTCCTCTCTAGGTTTCTTCCTAGGTTTTGGCCTTTCTAGGGAGTTTTTCCTAGCTACTGTGCTTCTACACCTGCATTGCTTGCTGTTTGGGGTTTTAGGCTGGGTTTCTGTACAGCACTTTTATATATCAGCTGATGTAAGAAGGGCTATAGCCAGCCTAAAACCACAAACAGCTAGAATGCAGGTGAAGAAGCACAGTGGCTAGGAAAAACTCCCTAGAAAGGCCAAAACCTAGGAAGAAACCAGGCTATGAGGGGTGGCCAGTCCTCTTCTGGCTGTGCCGGGTGGAGATAACAGAACTATGCCAAGATGTTCAAAAATGTTCATAAGTGACAAGCATGGTCAAATAATAATCATGGATCATTTTCAGTTGGCTTTTCATAGCCGATACTTTTGGAGTGGTTCTGTGGACTTCTCCATATGAATATTAAAATCACCAAAAATTAGAATATGGTCTGCTATGACTACAAGGTCTGATAGGAATTCAGGAAACTCAGAAAGGAACGCTGTATATGGCCCAGGAGGCATGTAAACAGTAGCTATAAAAAGTGATTGAGTAGGCTGCATAGATTTCATGACTAGAAGCTCAAGACAAAAACGTCATTTTTTTTTTTTGTAAATTGAAATTTGCTATCATAAATGTTAGCAACACCTCCGCCTTTGCGGGATATGGTCACTAGTGTAACCAGGAGGTGAGGCCTCATTTAACACAGTAAATTAATCAGGCTTAAGCCATGTTTCAGTCAGGCCAATCACATCAAGATTATGATCAGTGATTAGTTCATTGACTATGGCTGCCTTTGAGGGATCTAACATTAAGTAACCCTATTTTGAGATGTGAGGTATCATGATCTCTTTCAATAATGGCAGGAAAGCACATCACTAAGCTAAGGACCCTGGGACTAAAAACCTCCCTCTGCAACTGGATCCTGGAATTCCTGACGGGCCACCCCCAGGTAGTAAGGGTAGGTAACAACACATCTGCCATGCTGATCCTCAATACAGATGCCCCTCAGGGGTGCAGGCTCAGTTCTCCTGTACTCCCTATTCACCCATGACTGCATGACTCCAACACCATTGTTAAGTTTGCAGATGACGCAACAGTGGTAGGCCTGATCACCGACAATGATGAGACAGCCTATAAAGAGGAGGTCAGAGACCTGGCAGTGTGGTGCCAGGATAACAACCTCTCCCTCAACGTGATCAAGACAAAGGCGATGATTGTGGACTACAGGAAAAGGAGGACCGAGCATGCCCCCATTCTCATTGATGGGGCTGTAGTGGAGCAGGTTGAGAGCGTCAAGTTCCTTGGTGTTCACGTCACCAGCAAAAGAACACCAGGGATGCAAGCTGGTGAGGACCCAAAAAGGAAACATTTTTTGCACTGAAACATGCAAAAAATATATAATCCCTGCTAGGGGGAAAAGCAGTTTCATTAAACAAAGAATATGATCTACATGATCAGTCTGTGTAAAATAAAGTGGTTAATGTGAATATAACAGCAAAAAATGTGTAAAGAAAGTAATCCAATGTTTGCCTGGACTTCACTGCAAATGACACGCAAGTCTTAAGACAAGAAAATACACTAATATTGCAGTTAACCATGACAGCCTTTATAATAGAACGCTTGTGACCACATACCTAAATATTGCACTTGGAGGGGGAAATAATCTTAAAAGTAGAAAAAGAATGAAACAAATAGGCATTCTATTTTTGCTTTATTATAGTGGCCACTATAGTAGATGAGCAAGTGCACATGGCAACATGTGCAAAAATAACATTCACTGAGTACATTGTTTAAAAAAAATAATAATCCTCCCTCACACACAGGTTACTGTCAAGTTCAACGCAACAAAAGCAATATCTTTGGGCTACAATGCACATTACTACATTGTACACTTTCTGCCTGTGGACATCTGTTCTACAATGTGCCAGCAGAGCATGATACCCTTTGTTGGCATAATTGATTGCTTTCAGGCAGCGAGTACACCTGGCATACCCCTTTTTATCCACTGTATTGAAAAGTGTGTGGTGTTCCTGTCACCTCTATAGAAGCATCCAGCTTAAGCCAGGCCCAGCTCCTGCTACACTTGATCCCTGAATCCACTTGTTTAACAAGCAACACCTCATTGTCACCCAATTCTCACATTCTGAAAATTAACCACATACTGTAGAGGGAAAACATAAATTAACAGATAGTGGTTAGTTTGTTAGCTAATTAACATTTCAAAAACAGATTACCAGGGTCCAGTAAGCAACGTTAGCACATTTTAACTTGAGGAACGGCAAGGAGTCGTAAAACCAGTTAATACTATAGCAAATTGGTTAGGTTACTAACATTAGCTGTCTGACTTTATTAGTAAGCTAATTTTCACACCATGAACTCAATTATTTGATCAGTTAAGTTGGCCAATGTTGCTCAACATTTCTCTGGCCTTGGATCTCACTGGTCATCCCCAAAGCCAACACCTACTTTGACCGCCTTTCCTTCCAGTTGTCTGCTGCCAATGAGTGGAACGAATTGCAAAAATCACTGAAGTTGGAGACTTATATCTCCCTCACTAACTTTAAGCATCAGCTATCTGAGCAGCTAACTGATCGCTGCAGCTGTACACAGCCCATCTGTAAATAGCCCATCCAATCTACCCACCTCAGTTTTTATTTACTTTTTTGCACACCAGTATTTCTGCTTGCACATCTATCACTCCAGTGTGAATTTACTAAATTGTAATTACTTCGCTACTATGGCCTATTTATTGCCTTACCTCCTTACTCCATTTGCACACACTGTATATAGACTTTCTTTTTCTATTGTGTTATTGACTGTACATTTGTTTATTCCATGTGTAACTGTTTGTGTCACACGGCTTTGCTTCATCTTGGCCAGGTCACAGTTGTAAATGATAACTTGTTCTCAACTAGCCTACCTGGTTAAATAAAGGTAAAATAAAATAAAAAACATTTTCTATTGGAGAATTCGATCCAGCTAGCAACATACTTAATGCGAACAATACTTCTTCCACCCCACTTTCTCCCTCACCTCAAACTTTCCAAATGCCAGTTGTTTTTCGGTTACAGCTCATGAAGTACGCTTCATCACCTTCTCACCCCCGTCTCCATGGTCAGACTTCTCACCTACCTCTTCGTTATCATTCAGGGGACACGCTGCTGCAACTGGCAAGCGGCCTTTCCATTCTCTGCTGTCTTTCCAGAGAGCGTGCTGATGATGTAACTAGCAAATTGGTTGTCTCTTCAGTCACGTGCTGCATTCTGTTGTGTGAACAATTGGCTGAGCCTTGGATACAGCCAGTGTTAATGCTTAAAATGCACATCACTCGTTCACTTACAACCAGTAGTGACCCACACCAACTTCTCATCAGACCAACACGAATGTCACCAATTTTGGATTCAAAACGGAGAATTTAGCCAAAAGGTGACTAGTTTGCACCCCTGTATCATGGTCCAAACACACCAAGACAGTCATGAAGAGGGCACGACAAAACCTATTCCCCCTCAGGTGACTGAAAAGATTTGGCATGGGTCCTCAAAATGTTCTACAGCTGCACCATCAAGAGCATCCTGACACCTGTTGTATTTGGCGCATGTGACAAAATGTGATATTCCTTACCAAGGACACTCATTTGCTGCGCATCTTATAGCTAAACAGTATTGCGTGTACGTGCTAGATCTAGACTGATAAGGTACGACTGGTAGAGGATCAAACAGTGACATTGTAGTTTCAAAGAATACATACCACAGCAGGTGAGGTGACAAACTTAGCGCAGGCGTACATGGCTGGTGCCTATGGAGAGATGAGAAATTACATTTAACTGCTAATTTGCCCCACCATTAAAATGTCCTATCAATTCAACAGGCATCTTTAAGCAGTCGTTTGGACCCCCCCAAAAAAGTTAATGGAAGGCATGTACAACTCTTAACTACAGCCCTACACTGCTAAAGGTACAGTAAAGGTGACCTGAGCTGTGGGTGTAACCAGTCAAGCATTTGACCATGTGCATAAGGGAAGAGGATGCGCAAAAGGCAGACTAGGCTTCTGTAGTAAAATCTGAATGTAGAATCTCAAGAGTTACAACTCAGCGCAAATAAAGAATCGAGTTACAATCTTTACGCCCATGTCATAAGATTAGTTAATTAAGTGAAAATAGCAAGGCTTGATTGAATGTGGCAAGAGCCCAAAGCAAATGACAGTGAAGCATTAAAAAATTAGATTCTTTCAAAACACTAAGTGGGGAGTTAAACTATGATCAACTTCGACTCCAGAGATGTCTAATGCTAATTAATCCAATTGTGTAGGTAGCGAGGTAGTGTATTAGTACCAGTTCACATATGGCCCAGACAGGCAAGCTAGCCTTTAGCTATGCTTGAATGAGTGTTAAAAAATTAATAACAAGCTAAATTACTTGTAAAAAAAAACATCACACGCTTTAGTACAGTACACCCCCTCCTTCCCTGTCGCCATTCCGCCCCTGGGCATTTAAGGTTAACATTAGCACGAATGACAACGGAAGGAATCGCCATGGGGAAACTTAAACTAAAATGTCCATGCTTGAATGTGGCTTATTAAACCAATTTCACATGCAATGAGGGTAGCAGCGATTTGCAAAAAGATAAAAGCATTAAACGTTAGTTGGATAACCTGGGTAGCTTGTTAGCCATAGCTAGCTAAATTTAATATACTTCAGACGGACACTGCTAACGTTATTCGATAGGCGGGAGGATTTGGCTAGCCAACCGGAGACGTGAAGGTCAAAAATGACCCACAGACACCAATACGGGATTTAAATACAAGGACGCTGCATCTGGTACAGGACTAGAAATTGATAGAAATTGTTAAACGTCCTTCTCAATCCTCAGGGACATGAATCCATAATGACCGAAAACATACACTGGTTCACTAGGCCCAGATATGGAGGAGCAAGTCAGACATTTTGCAGAAGCTTCACCGCAGCTTAGAATCGGTTGTACACCAAAATGCATGGTTTCGCAAGTTAACATTTGCATGTTTATTTCCCAACAGTATTCGCGGCTGCCCATGTATGCTAAGAATTCTACAGTACGAATATATTCCCTGTAAAATGTCATTCTTGGGAAGAAATCATTGAATGGCCGTCAACTTCACCTACATTGCATGGCTAGCTAGCGTGCTAACAATTCATATTCGCCCCCGCAATGCTGACAGGACATTTAAAAAATATTCACAATGCGATTATAACCATACCGAAATGACAAAATAATGCGTCACACTGAAACCCTAAATTATTAACTCACCTTAATTTTACAGTACACACTGGGTCCTAGATTACTAATTCTCGCTCACAGCAGCAGTCAATGTGCACTCTGACAGCTGTCACCTTGTCATTTATAATCTTAGTTACTACGTCCTAAACGTCCATTGGACAAAAGGAAACCTACTTCGACTGTGATTTCCTGTTTAGCTTGTCACTACTTTTAACCTAGCCTATAATGGAGCTTTCAATGAACTACAATGCTTGCAATTGGTTGACAGTATTTAGGGCGGCTGGGTGACTCAAACGCTGACGTATGGTAAGAATGGACTCGAATCCTATTTCCTTTCCCCATTGGACCATATTCCCGTTAACCTTTCAAACTACATCCAGTGTGCTTGATTTATATTGGACAGTGTATAGGACGTCCCGCCTACTTCCAACATTTTAGGAGTAAAGGAATTGGTATGCTTTAAATGACGTGCAGCTTATAAAGGCTTCATACAAATCATCTATAACCTTATGTCATGCTTTATAAAGGGTTCATAAATGTGGAATTAATGTGTGACATAACCACCAATGTCAAATGTGACATAACCCACTATGTCAAATATGACACAAACATCGCTTAATAATGGCCTTATAAATCATTAAATTGAGGCTTCACAAAGCATGCATCTTGGATATTGGGTTTAATTTCCGACACCACCCATCCATAAAACTTTATTCATGCATGACTGAAAGTTGCTTTGGAAAAAAGTGTTTGCTAAACTTGATATATTATATTATATTTCACTAAAACATTTCTAGGATGGCTGAACCTCTTTCCCTCTTGGGTGTGTAGTCAATATTGGATCTAACCTCAACTTCCCCAAAAATGCTGTGCTGCAGGATGACACACACTTTAAGGTGCAGTCATGCAAAGCCAAAAATGTTGGTCGGGCCTACAATCCGTAAAAATGTTTTACCTACTTATGTTTTTCTCCAAATTCTGTTTTCTTGGTTTTGTTTTTCCAGGTTTCAGATTTGCCATTTTTTTCTGATTCCCCCCAGTTTTTCACATTTGTTTGAATAGAAAAACAAAAATGTTTGATTTTCGGTGTTCACAACAATGCTTAAACTACATCATGACTTGACTTCTGGGAAAAATTGAAGAAACTTTGATTTTTTTAGTGTAGTTGCCCTTTAATTCAGTGAGCATGACCTGCACTGTTGTTTGGTTCTTGATTTTCTTTAGTGCAGTAAGCACAAATGTAATGTGATTCGGCCATCAATGGAATGGGTGGAGTAAAAAGGCCAGCAACAGCAACAGTGCCTTCAGAAAGTATTCAGACCCCTTGACTTTTTCCACATTTTGTTACGTTTCAGACTTATTCTAAAATTGATTAAATAAAAACAATTCCTCAGCAATCTACACACAATAGCCCATAATGAAAAAGCTGAAACAGGGTTTAAGAAATTTGTGCATATTTTTATAAAAAATAAATAAATGAAATACCTCATTTACATAAGTATTCAGACCCGAAATTGAGACTCAAAATTGAGCTCAGGTGCATCCTGTTTCCATTGATTATCCTTGATGTTTCTACAACTTGAGTCCACCTATGGTAAATTCAATTGATTGGACATGATTTGGAGAGGCACACACCTGCCTATAAAAGGTCCCACAGTTGACAGTGCATGTCAGAGCAAAAACCAAGCCATTAGGTCAAAAGAATTGTCCGTAGCGCGCCGAGACAAGATTGTGTCAAGGCACAGATCTGGGGAAGGGGACCAAAAAATGTCAGCAGCATTGAAGATCCCCAAGAACACAGTGGATCCATCATTCTTAAACTGAAGAAGTTTAGAACCACCAAGACTCTTCCTAGAGCTGGCCGCCTGGCCAAACTGAGCAATCGGGGGAGAAGGGCCTTGGTCAGGGAGGTATCCAAGAACCCGATGGCCAGTCTGACAGATCTCTAAAGTTTCTCTGTCGAGATGGGAGAACCTTCCAGAAGGACAACAATCTCTGCAGCATTCCAAACGAAAGCCATATGACAGCCTGCTTGCAGTTTGCCAAAAGGCACCTAAAGACTCTCAGACCATGAGAAACAATATTCTCTGGTCTGATGAAACCAAGATTGAACTTCTTGGCCTGACTGCCAAGCTTCACATCTGGAGGAAACCTGGCACCATCCCTACTGTGAAGCATGGTGGTGGCAGCATCATGCTGTGGGGATGTTTATCAGCGGCAGGGACTTGGAGACTAGTCAGGATCGAGGCAAAGATGAATAGAGCAAAGTACATTGATCCTTCATGAAAACTTGCTCCAAAGCGCTCAGGACCTCAGACTGGGGTCAAGGTTCACCTTCCAACAGGACAACGACGCTAAGCACACAGCCAAGACAACGCAGGAGAGGCTTTGCCAAGAAATTCTAAAAACCTATTTTCGCTTTGTCATTATGAAGTGCTGTATGTAGATTGATGAGGAAAACTATTTAAGAAATTTTAGAATAAGGCTGTAACGTAACATAATGTATAAAAAGGGAAGGGGTCTGAATACTTTCCGAATGCACTGTATAAGCCTGGGATATCACCTTTTATTGGTCACATGGTTAGTAGATGTTAATGCGAGTGTAGTGAAATGCTTGTGCTTCTAGTTCCGACTACTCCCTCTGCTGTTTCCTGAAGTCCACGATCATCTCCTTTGCTTTGCTGACGTTAAGTGAGAGGTTATTTTCCTGACACCACACTCCGAGGGCCCTCACCTCCTCCCTGTAGGCTGTCTCGCCATTGTTGGTAATCAGGCCTAACACTGTAGTGTCGTCTGCAAACTTGATGATTGAGTTGAAAGCGTACATGGTCACGCAGTAATGGGTGAACAGGGAGTACAAGAGAGGGCTGAGAACTTTTGGGGCCCCAGTGTTGAGGATCAACGGGGTGGAGATGTTGTTTCCTACCTTCACCACCTGGGGGCGGTCCATCAGAAAGTCCGGGACCCAGTTGCACAGGGCGGGGTCGAGACCCAGGGTCTCGAGCTTAATGATGAGTTTGGAGGGTACTATGGCGTTAAATGCTGAGCTGTAGGTCCAGCATTCCTACGTAGGTATTCCTCTTGTTCAGATGGGATAGGGCTGTGTGCAGTGTGATGGCGATTGCATCGTCAGTGGACCTATTGGGGCAGTAAGCAAATTGGAGTGGGTCTAGGGTATCAGGTAGGGTGGAGGTGATATGATCCTTGATCCTAGTCTCTCAAAGCACTTCATGATGACAGAATTGAGTGCAATGGGGCGATAGAAATTTAGTTCAGTTACCTTAGATTTCTTGGGAACAGGAACAATGGTGGCCATCTTGAAGCATGAGGGGACAACAGACTGGGATAGGGATATGATCCGTAAACACACCAGCCAGCTGGTCTGCGCATGCTCTGAGGATGTGGCTAGGGATGCCGTCTGGGCCGGCAGCCTTGCGAGGGTTAACACGTTTAAATGTTTTACTCACGTTGGCCACGGAGAAGGAGAGCCCACAGGCTTTGATAGCGGGCCGTGTCAATGGCACTGTATTGTCCTCAAAGCGAGCAAAGAAGTTGTTTAATTTGTCTGGGAGCAAGACTTCGGTGTCCGCGATGGCCCGGTATTCTTTTTGTAATCCGTGATTGACTGTACCACATACGTCTTGTGTTTGAGCCATTGAATTGCGACTCTACTTTGTCTCTATACTGACACTTTTTTGTTTGATTGCCTTGCGGAGGGAATAGCTGCACTGTTTGTATGCAGTCATGTTTCCGGTCGCCTTGCCATGATTAACAGAGGTGGTTCGCGCTTTCAGTTTTGCGTGAATGTTGCCATCAATCCACGGGTTTCTGGATAGGGAAGGTTTTAATGGTCACAGAGGGAACCACATCTCCGATGCATTTGCTAATAAACTCGCTCACCAAGTCAGCGTATTCGTCAATGTTATTGTCTGAGGCTATCCGGAACATATCCCAGTCCATGTGATCGAAGCAATCTTGAAGCATGGAATCCGATTGGCCAGACCAGTGTTGTATTTCCTGTTTTAGTTTCTGTCTATAGGCTGGGAGCAACAAAATGGAGTCATGGTGAGATTTGCCGAAGGCAGGGCGGGGGAGGACTTTGTATGCATCACGGAAGATCGAGTAGCAATGACCCAGAAAGCTACCAGCTCTTGTCGCACATTCGGTATGCTGATAGAATTTAAGAAGTATGGTTCTTAGGTTAGCTTTGTTAAAATCCCCAGCTACAACAAATCAAATCAAATTTTATTGCAGCCTCAGGATGTATGGTTTCCAGTTTTCATAGAGTCCAGTGAAGTTCTTTCAGGGCCGACGAGGGATCTGCTTGGGGGGGATATACACGGCTGTGACTATAATCGAAGGGAATTATCTTGGAAGTGAATGCGGTCGGCATCTGATTGTAAGGAGTTCTAGGTCGGGTGAACAAAAGGACTTGAGGTCCTGAATGTTGTTGTGATTACACCATGAGTCATTAATCATAAGGCATACACCCACGCCCTTCTTCTTACCAGAGAGATGTTTGTTTTTGTCGGTGCGATGCGTGAAGAAACCGGGTGGCTGTACCGACTCTGACAACATATCCCGAGTGAGCCATGTTTCCGAGAAACAGAGAATGTTACAATCTCTGTCTTTCTGGAAGGCAACCCGTGCCCTAATTTTGTCCACCTTGTTATCTAGAGATTGGACACCAGCGAGTAATATGCTCGGAAGCAGTGGATGGTGTGCTGGCCTTCTGAGTCTAACCAGTAGGCCGCTCCATCTGCCTCTCCTGCGGCGCCCCGCGTTGTTTTTGATCGGCCACTGGGATAAGATCACATGTCCAGGGTGGAGGTCCGAACAAAGGATCCATTTCAGCAAAGACATACTCCTGGTCGTAATGATGGTAAGTTGACAGCGCTTTTATATCCAATAGTTCTTCCCGGCTGTATGTAATAACACTTGAGATTTTCTGGGTTAACAATGTAAGAAATAATACATAAAAAAAACAAATAACTGCATAGTTTACTAAGGACCTGAAGCGAGGCGACCATCTCAATCGGCGCCATCTTATAAGCCAGCCATTCAAAGTTGGTCTTAGTGGAAGTGACCATAGAATTCTATTGGATTGACCTTACTGAGGAAAGTATTTCTCAACGTCACTATTTAACACAGTCAAAAAGTCAATTATTGCACAATTTAACTTCTTAAAATTTGATTTGAAACCTAACCCTAACTAATGAAGGCCAAGTTTGATGCGTTGGTCCACCAGACCTTTTGCGCTTTTGGGTAGAAGTGTTTGGGAATGAGATCAAGTGTAATGTGACTAACATAACATCACTTATCAGCATATGCCATCCTTCAGTAGAATTTGACATAGTGGGTTATGTCACATTTGACATGGGTGATTATGTCACACAGTTATGCCACATTTATGAACCCTTCATAAAACATGACATACGGTTATAGATGCTTTGTAACCCATTTATGTAGTGCTTATGAAGGCTTTTGAAGCTTTCATAAGCTGAACGTCATTTTAAAGCGTGACCTAAAATTCGACAGCAAAGTCTACTGCATACAAATGCCTTATGAAATATATCAAAGAATGCATGATTATTTAGTTAATTTCCGCAGACCAAATATGGATGGTATATAGCCAACAGAATAGCCTACATCTTAGCAATATCAGGTGTGCCTCACCTCATCATGGGATGATAAGGGGGTCTCTGGATCCCCTTGAAACTTTTGTCAAATAAACTGTGAATGGCATTGTTATTTCTCATTCTGTAGAATATGGGATGTGCTATTGTTATTTTCTCCTACGAATGTCACACTTACATAAATAACCAATTATAGACTACTCAACTGAAATGCAAGTTTTGTTATTGAAGAAAAGTAGATTGAATGAAAAGCTAATTAGTTATACAAAGGCCAAATCAATATCTGTGGTGGGGATACAGTGGACATGAACAACCACAACTTAAAAAAGTTCCTATGGCATGACATCTGGTGTGTGTATCCAGAAACCTGTGGTCAGCCTCCAGACTTCCTTGCAGCACCTTACACAAAGCAGTGAGCTCCTCGCTGCGGGAACCTAGGAGGTCTCACCACCCAATGCAGCTTCCCCTCAATGATCTCGTCCTCCTCGTCCGACATGAGGTCAACCGTCTCCGACCCGTCCATAGCTCCTTCTCCTCCTCTGCCACCATTGTCGAACATGCATCAAGCAGCTGAAATGCAGACATTACAAATCTACTTATAAAAGTACAACCTGCAATATTAATTCAATGTAATTATAATTTCAATGAATGATACCCATATATTATTGAATAATATAACCATTATTAATCATTCATTTTATAAAGCTCTTTTTATTTCAGCAGTTGTCACATAGTGCTTTTACAGTAACCCGGCCTAGACTCTAAGAGAAAGCAAAAGCAGAAATACAGTGGCCAGGAAAAACTCCCTGGAAGAAGAAAGTAAGAAACCTAGAGGAGCCCGGCTCAGGAGGGGAGGCCCATCCATTTTTGGCAGTAGAGGATGGAGGTTAAATCCCAATAAATGTGAAGTTTGATGAAAATTTGATTATATTATACTGAACAAAAATATGAATGCAACATGTAAAGTGCTGGTCCCATGTTTCATGAGCTGAAATAAAAGATCCAAGAAATGTTGCACATGAACAAAATGCTTATTTCTTCCATATTTTGTGCACAAATTTGTTTACATCCCTGTTAGTGAGCATTTCTCCTTTACCAAGATAATCCATCCACCTGACAGGTGTGGCATACCAAGAAGCTGATTAAACAGCATGATCATTACACAGGTGCACCTTGTGCTGGGGACAATAAAAGGCCACTCTTGTCACGTCCTGACCATAGAGAGTCCTTATTTTCTGTGGTGGAGTAGGTCAGGGCGTGACTGGGGGGTTAGTCTAGTTTATTATTTCTATGTGGGGCTCTTGGTTTGTTTTTCTATGTTGGTGATTTTGTATGATTTCCAATTAGAGGAAGCTGGTAATCGTTGTCTCTAATTGGGGATCATGTTTAAGTAGCATTTTTTCCACCTGTGTTTTATGGGATATTGTGTTTTGAGTTAGTGCACGTAGTACCTCTGTAGTCACGGTTCGTTGTTAGTTTATTGTTTATTGTTTTGTTTTGCTAAGTTTCACTTTCTAATAAATTATGTGGAACTGAACATCCGCTGCGCCTTGGTCCGACATTTATTCCAGCGAACGTGACAGAATATCCCATCACACTAGGACCAAGCAGCCTGCTACAATGGGGAAAATAAGTTGGACCTTTGTGTAAACAACGGAAGGACAGGAGATCCTTCCTTGGCAGGAGTCACAGTAGACGCAAGGAGAGAAGGGAGAACAGCGACGACGCCGGGGTTCGCGGCCACAAGGAAAGCCCAAAAGACAGACCTACATTTTTTGGGGGGGGGAGGGCACACGGGGTGGTCGGCGAAGCCGAGGTGTGAACCAGTGACAACACGGGAGGAGGTAGAGAGGTGGTTGGTCGACCCAGGGAGAGTGCCAGAGCCCGCCTGGGAGTCAATGGAACAGTGCGAGGAGGGATACCGGAGAATGGAGTTGGCGAGGAGTATGCGGCAACGCAAGCGTTTGGAGGAGCGTGTTAACAGTCCGGTACAATCTGTGTCGGTCCCACGCATCAGGCCTCCAGTGCACCTCCCCAGTCCGGTACGTCCTGTGCCTGCTCCTCGCACTCGCCCAGATGTACGCCTCCACAGCCCAGTACGTCCTGTGCTAGCTCCTCGAACTCGCCATACGAAGTGTGTCATCGAACCGGTACCATTGATGCAGGCTATACGCACCAGGTCTCCGGTGCGCCTTCACAGCCCAGTACGTCCTGTTCCTTCCCCCCGCACTCGCCCTGAAGTGCGTGTCACCAGTCCGGTGCCACCTGTACCGGCCCCACGCATCGGGCCTCCAGTGCGCCTCCCCAGTTCGGTACGTCCTGTGCCTGCTCCTCGCGCTCGCCCTGAGGTGCGTGTCACCAGTCCGGTACTACCAGTGCCGGCCCCACGCACCAGGCTTCCTGCGATGATCCCCAGTCCAGAGCTTCCGGCGACCGTTCCCAGTCCAGAGCTTCCGGCGACAGTTCCCAGTCCAGAGCTTCTGGGGACAGTTCCCAGTCCAGAGCTTCCGGCGACAGTTCCCAGTCCAGAGCTTCCGGCGACGTTTCACAGTCCAGAACCTCCAACGACGGTCCACAGTCCGGAACCTCCTGAGACGGTCCACAGTCCGGAACCTCCTGAGACGGTCCACAGTCCGGAACCTCCTGAGACGGTCCACTGTCCGGAAACTCCTGAGACGGTCCACTGTCCGGAAACTCCTGAGACGGTCCACGGTCTGGAACCTCCTGCGACGGTCAACGGTCTGAAACCTCCAGCTCCATGGCCGGAGCCTTCCCTTGCGCCGATGCCCAGTCTAAGCACGGCGTCCAGTCCAGCTCCAAGGCCAGAGTCTTCTTCTACGTTGGTGCCCAGTCCAGGCACAGCGTCCAGTCCCACTCCATGGCGGGAGCCTTCCCCTGCGCCGATGCCCAGTCTAAGCACGGCGTCCAGTCCAGCTCCAAGGCCAGAGTCTTCTTCTACGTTGGTGCCCAGTCCAGGCACAGCGTCCAGTCCCGCTCCATGGCGGGAGCCTTCCCCTGCGCTGATTCCCAGTCCAGACACGGCGTCCGGTCTAGCTCCATGGCCGGAGCGTTCTCCTGCGTCGGTGCTCAGTCCAGATACGGTGTCCAGTCCTGATCCATGGCAGGAGCCTTCCTTGACACCGAGGTCCAGTCCAGGCACAGTGTTCAGCCCGGGTCCATGGCTGGATCCACGGGATGAGAGGGTTCTTCGTCCTGCACCAAAGCCGCCACCGACACTAGACACACCCCCCTAACCCTCCCTTTTGGTTTCAGGTTTTGCGGCCAGAGTCCGCACCTTTGTGGGGGGTACTGTCACGTCCTGACCATAGAGAGTCCTTATTTTCTTTGGTGGAGTAGGTCAGGGCGTGACTGGGGGGTTAGTCTAGTTTATTATTTCTATGTGGGGTTCTAGGTCTGTTTTTCTATGTTGGTGATTTTGTATGATTCCCAATTAGAGGCAGCTGGTAATCGTTGTCTCTAATTGGGGATCATAGTATATCCATATTTTACACAATGTGACTTGCTTCTC
Source organism: Salvelinus fontinalis (assembly GCF_029448725.1). NCBI lineage: Eukaryota > Metazoa > Chordata > Actinopteri > Salmoniformes > Salmonidae > Salvelinus > Salvelinus fontinalis. The sequence goes on along the minus strand of NC_074666.1, from coordinate 81,634,772 downwards.
TTCCCTTTATATCAACTAATGACTACTTACCTCGTAGCACGTGTTGACACATTCGTCCCTTTCAAAATCTCTGTGATTGGTGATCACTTTATAGTTTGCAGGAGAGTTCAGCCTTTGAAAACATACATTAAGTAGCCCGAATGTTAGCTAGTAACTCCAATTTGACCAGAATCAGGCGGGTTTATGACTTTGTGGCTTTGGTAACTAGTAACGACCCTCTACATTTTTATAGCTAGCCTAATAGACAGGTTGGCTGAAAACGTCCCGAAAATTATGGGTGCCCACCGATGGGGGCTGAAGCCGTGCTTTGTTATGATTCTGAATGGTCAGATAGCTAGCAGCAATGGGTGAGTACGTTTTGAATGGCCCGGTGCCCCGGGTTGGTGGAGGTTTCAGTTAAATATTAATGGAAGGTTCTAAAATGTGCAATAACCGCTCAACCGGGGTACCGGGCCAATCAAAACAAATTTTCCCAATGATAAGAAACAGCCATGTGGGGAATCATAGGTGGCTCATTTCAGCAAGTTTTATCTTGTTCTTGATGCCATGTCCTGTTAGGGATTCGGCAGCTAAGCTGGTCAAACCGTAATGTATTTGTTGGCGTTCATTACTAGAGTTTCAAGTAGCGAACCCCTAATTATTATTATTATTATTACTCTTCTTCTAGAATAAGGCAAAATTTAAATGCAAATTCCTGTGAGAAGGAAAAGCCTAGGAGGGTGCAACCTTGCATGATGGTAATGGCCCAGCCAATTGGCCACATGCTGGCAATATATCAAGCGATTGAAAATGTAAACTTTGAATGGTAGCGTCCCTCACCCAGTGTGACCTAGAGTCATGAAATTCAGTACATGGGTCCCTCTCCTCCCAACAAACAAATTTGCCTCAAGGACTAATAAGTCCGCCATGGTGGATTTTCCACCATTTTGAATTTTGTGAAAAACACTTAAAATGCTACTCCTCTGGCACAGAATGACCGATCTGTACAAAACTTGATATGTTGTATCTATGGACAAAGTTCTCCCAACATAACATTTTCTACATTAGTGCCTAAAACAACGTGGCCTGTATTGACCAATTATAATTTACCTGGGCGTGCTCTGGCTCATAAATGCATATAAATCAGTCACGAATATTCATATTGTAACAACACTTGGTACACACGTTACAAACACTGTGAATACTTTTGCCAAGCGTGGTAAACAGTACAGAAGTAGCTCATTCTAAGGCAATGGGTCCAATTTGTCCTGATGGTGGCACAGTGAGCACACAGCTGAACCCAGGCAACAGTTGCAGCTTTAATTTTGTCTTGCTCTTGTTAATGCTAATATGGCTTAAATTCGCTAGCTAGATAACCAACAACTGTAACAATGTATGTGATAGTGCTCATTGTGCAAATGTATTTGTTTTCAATAAACGTGTGGAGATTAATTACTGTATATATTGAACAAGGTATCTATAGGGCTCCCGAGCAGTGCAGTGGTCTAAGGAACTGCATCTCAGTGCTAGAGGTGTCACTACAGACCCTGGATCGATCCTGGGCTGTATCACAACAGGCCGTGATTGGGAGTCCCATATGACAGCGCACAATTGTCCCAGTGTCGTCCGGGTTAGGGTTTGGCCGGGGTAGACCATCATTGTAAATAAGAATTTGTTCTTAACTGACTTGCCTAGTTCAATAAAGGTTAAATAAAAAATAAATACAAATATAAATGCAACATGTAAAAATGTCAAAGGTTTTACTGAGTAAAAAAGGAAATCAGTCAATTGAAATAAATTCATTAGGCCCTGATCTATGTATTTCACATAACTGGGAATACAGATATGCATCTGTTGGTCACAGATACCTTAAAAAAAAAGTAGGGCCATGGATCAGAATACCAGTGAGTGTCTGATGTGACCATTTGCCTCATGCAGTGTGAGACATCTCCTATGCATAGAGTTGATCTGGCTGTTGATTGTGGCCTGTGGAATGTTGTCCCTCTTCTCTTCAATGGCTGTGCGAAGTTGCTGGATATTGGCGGGAACTGGAACACGTTGTCATAGACGTCAATCCAGAGCATCCCAAATATGCTCAATGGGTGAGTATGTAGGCCATGGAAGAACTGGGACATTTTCAGCTTCCAGGAATTGTGTACAGATCCTTGCAACATGCTTTTAAAAAATGTATTTAACCTTTATTTAACTTGGCAAGTCAGTTAAGAACAAATTCTCATTCCTCATTATCATGCTGAAACATGAGGTGATGGCAGAGGATCAATGGCACGACAATGGGCCTCAGGATCTTATCACGGTATCTCTGTGCATTCAAATTGCCACCGATAAAATGCAGTTGTGTTCATTGTCCATAGCTTATGCCTGCCCATACTACAACCCCACCGCCACCATGGGGCACTCTGTACACAACAGCAAACCGGTTGCCCACACGACGCCATACAGTACGCCATGTGGTCTGCGGTTGTGAGACTGGTTGGACGTACTACCAATTTCTCTAAAAGGACATTGGAGGTGGCTTATGGTAGAGAAATTAATATTAAATTATCTGGTAACAGCTCTGGTGGACACTCCTGCAGTTAGCATGCCTATTGCATGCACCCTCAGAACTTGAGACATCTGCACATTTTAGAGTGCCATTTTATTGTCCCCAGCACAAGGTACACCTGTGTAATGATCATGCTGTTTAATCAGCTTCTTGATATGCCACACCTGTCAGGTGGATGGATTATCTTGGCAAAATAGAAATACTCACTAACAAGGATGTAAACAAATTTGTGCACAATGTTTTAGGGAAATATGCTTTTTGTGCATATGAAACATTTTCTTTTATTTCAGCTCATGAAACAATTTACATGTTGTCAACAATCTATGCCAATCCTGTCTGTTTTGCCCACAGTTGCACGCACTTTGGTTTTGTTGCTAAACAACCAATCCGTCTGGTAATAAAACAAGAAAAAAAAATATTTATTTATTTATTAAAAATAACTTTAAAATGTTCAGAGATAAATGTTTAAGAGATAAATGAAAATTATGTGCATTGCTCATCGTCAAAGTCAGACTGGAAAGGGAGGAACATTTGGGGGGTGGGGTGCGCAATTATGTACTGGCCAATTAAATAGCTCCAATCAAGTTTTGCAACTCTGCCATGTATCGGGAATGGTACATTTTATTGTCTATAAAGAAAGCCAATTGGTCATTCGCTTCCATCAGAAAACCTTCACAAATATCATTACATCTACTCATACCTCTACTGCTGAAACTATTTACCTATCTATTTTTCCAGCTGTTAAAGCACAGGAAAATATGTATTTTTCACAGTAGGCTATGTTAGACAGGCTGACATCATAAACCAATATCTTCCACCGACATGTTTGGTGGTGTGCCACCTTACTCTAGGAGGCCTACTTGTTTGAGCAGCCTCTTCTGCAAGAGAAAGAGAGAACATTCATTTGCAGCGCACACCAAGAGAGACCATATCAAAGCAACTTTTGACCAGAGCCTATAGGTGCACTCTTAGAAACAAAAGTGCCATCTAAAACCTAAAAAAGGTTCTTCGGCTGTCCCCATAGGAGAACCCTTTGAACAACCCTTGTTGGTTCCAGGTAGCAGAACCCTTTTGGTTCTAAGTAGAACCGTTTGGGTTCCATGCAGAACCGTTTCCACAGAGGGTTCTACATGAAACCCAATAGGTTCTACCTGGAACCAAAAAGGATTTTAACTGAAACCAAAAAGGGTTCTCCTATGGGGACAGCCGAAGAGCCCTTTTTAGAACCCTTTTTTCTACGAGTGTAGGGAATAGGGTGCAATTTGGGACGCAGTAAGTTGTGTCTAAAGTGTTCTTTATTTTCGGTGTCAACTGTAAACTCAAACCTGCTGTGAGCCATTCTCCTTTTCCCAGAGTAGCTGGACTGATTTATATGTGGCCACTGTATTGACCGTACTGCTGTCTAGGACCTCTTGGGAACAGGCATTATGCTTATGGCCCGTGCTTGATCACGTGGCCAGTGTTTGGGAGTAGTGAACTAGGCTTGCATATACACTACCGGTCAAAAGTTTTAGAACACCTACTCATTCAAGGGTTTTTCTTTATTTATTTTTTTACTATTTTCTACATTCTAGAATAATAGTGAAGACATCAAAACTATGAAATAACACATATGGAATCATGTAGTAACAAAAAAAGTGTTAAACAAATCAAAAAATATTTTCTATTTGAGATTCTTCAAATAGCCACCCTTTGCCTTGGTGACAGCTTTGCACACACTTGGCATTCTCTCAACCAGCTTCACCTGGAATGCTTTTCCAACAATCTTGAAGGAGTTCCCACATATGCTGAGCACTTATTGGCTGCTTTTCCTTCACTCTGTAGTTGACAATACAACTTTCATAACAGTTACATACCAATAAAAAGAGACTAGCCTGCTGGCCTTACTGGGTCAATAGGAACATTAGCCCGAGCTATTTAGGAGGGATATCACACCTGGCACAAATTATTGCCTTGTTCTGTTTTTCCCGCTGAGGGGTGCCCTATACCTGCGCCCAGAGGGGAGTAGTTCAAAGTCCGGGTACAGGGGGGGGGGGGGGGGGGGGGGGGGGGGACTTGGGTCTAAAATGATTTTGTGAGCCTTGCGGAGGGCCCTGACCTTAAAGAGCTCATCCAGGCCTGTCTGTTTGACTCCAAGTACCTTGCTTGCTGTGGTGATAATCCTTCTCAGCATATTTCTCTGTCTGACAGTGGAATTGCCGAACCGACAAGCAATGCAAAAAGTTAAAATACTCTCAATGAAAGGTTTGTAAAACAGAGTCAGTATAGTACAATTATCATTAAAAGATCCCAGCTTTTTGAGAAAGTACAGTCTCTGTTGACTCTTTTTGTAGATCAGGTCTGTACATTTACTCCATTGAAGCTTATTGTCCAAGAGGACACCCAGATATTTGTATTCCTCTACAATCGCTATGTTCTGACCTCTGATAGATGTTGCAGAGGTAGGTGTTGTATGCTTCCTGAAGTCTATGCACATCTCTTTGGTCTTATTGGTATTGAGGCCCAAGTGTGATTCGTTACACCACTCTACAACGTAATTTAGGACCGGGCCATGGTGTTCCTCGTCATCATGCAACAGGCTGATCAAGGCAGTGTCATCAGCGAACTTAACGAGGTGTCTGTCAGGATGGGAACTAGTACAACTATTAGTGTACAAAATGTATAGGAGTTGGGACAAAACACATTCCTGAGGAGAGCCTGTGTTGGTGTTGCGTATGTCATCAACTCCTCTGCTGGGCTGATAGACAAACTGAAATGGGTCGAGAGGCTTCTGGGTGATGCTGAGAATATGACTTTTCACAATTTTCTCAAGGCATTTCATTACTAAGGATGTCAAGGCAACAGGGCAGTAATCATTCAGCACAGAGGGATTAGATGCTTTAGGAATTGGTATAATTATTGAGTTTTTCCACAATACTGGTACGTGTTGCTGGTCAAGCGAGGATTGGAAAATGTCTGTAAAAACACCAGCCAATTGATCAGCACAGTGCTTTAACACATGTCCACTTATTTTGTCTGGCCTTGGGCTTTAATGTGTGTTACATCCCTGAAAAACTTCAAAACACCAGCCTGTTTAACAACAACCCTCTCAAACATTTGTAATGATAATTCCATTTGTTTTACCTCTGACACAAGGTTGTCTGATTCAAATCTTGAGAAGAAAACATTCAGTTCATTAGCAATGTTCTAGCCCTCATGTTCACAAGGTCAGCACTGGTTTTCCCCCTGCCTATGTGGGGGGCACTAGCCATGGATTTAATCCCTTGCCAGGCCACCCTTGAGTTTCCTGAGGAGATGGTCCTCTCCACCCTTTGCTTGTATGCCTCCTTGTCCACCAGTATCTGTCTTTTGATCTCACATTGTACATCTCTTAACACTTCTTTGGGATAGGGGGCAGTATTTATCACGTCCGGATGAAAAGCGTGCCCAGAGTAAATTGCCTGCTACTCAGGCCCAGAAGCTAGGATATGCATATTGTTAGTTGATTTGGATAGAAAACACTCTGAAGTTTCTAAAACTGTTTGAATGATGTCTGTGAGTATAACATAACTCATATGGCAGGCAAAAACCTGAGAAAAATCCAACCAGGAAGTGGGAAATCTGAGGTTTGTAGTTTTTAAAGTGATTGCCTATCCAATATACAGTGTAAATGGGGTCAGATTGCACTTCCTAAGGCTTCCACTAGATGTCAACAGTCTTTAGAACATTGTTTCAGGCTTCTACTGTGAAAGGGGAGAGAATAAGACCAGTCCCAGTAGATAGCTCAGCTGAAAGCTATGAGTTGTTTATCGCGCACGGCCGTGAGCACGAGCTCCATTCCCTTTCCTTTCTAATGACAAAGGAATTGTCCGGTTGAAACATTATTGAAGATTTATGATAAAAACATCCTAAAGATTGATTCTATACTTCGTTTGACATGTTTCTATGAACTGTAATGGAACTTTTTTGACTTTGTCTGGACTTAGTGCCCGCGCCTTGTGCATTTGGATTAGTGAACTAAACGCGCGAACAAAAAGGAGGTATTTGGACATAAAGATGGACTTTATCGAACAAAACAAACATTTGTGGAACTGGGATTCCTGGGAGTGCATGCCGATGAAGATCATCAAAGGTAAGTGAATATTTATAATGCTATTTCTGACTTTTGTTGACTCCACAACATGGCGGGTATCTGTATGGCTTGTTTTGGTGGCTGAGCGCTGTACTCAGATAATCGCATGGTGTGCTTTTGCTGTAAAGCTTTTTTTAAATCTGACACAGCGGTTGCATTAAGGAGAAGTTTATCATTAATTCTATGTTAAACACTTGTATCTTTCATCAACGTTTATGATGAGTATTTCTGTAAATTGATGTGGCTCTCTGCAAAATCACCGGATGTTTTGGAGGCAAAACATTACTGAACATAACGCGCCAATGTAAACTGAGAATTTTGGATATATATATGAACTTCATCGAACAAAACATACATGTATTGTGTAACATGAAGTCCTATGAGTGCCATCTGATGAAGATCATCAAAGGGTAGTGATTAATTTTCTCTATTTCTGCTTTTTGTGACTCCTCTCTTTGGCTGGAAAATGTCTGTATGTTTTTTTTGTGGCTGTCACGATCGTCATAATAAGCGGACCAAGGCGCAGCGGGATAGGAAGACATCTTCTTTTATTAAAGATGACGAAACACGAAACGAACACTTTTACAAAACAGAACAACAAACGACCGTGAAGCTACAAACGTAAGTGCATACACAAGCTACAAACGTTCAACATAGACAATTACCCACAAACACCTAAAGCCTATGGCTGCCTTAAATATGGCTCCCAATCAGAGACAACAATAAACAGCTGTCTCTGATTGAGAACCAAATCAGGCAACCATAGACTTTCCTAAACACCTACACTGAACACAACCCCATACATACTAAAACCCCCTTAAACAATACACACACCCTAAACTAGACAAAACACACAAACATCCCCCATGTCACACCCTGACCTAACTAAACTAATAAAGAAAATCAATATAACAGAGGGCAGGGTGTGACAGTACCCCCCCCCCCCCCCCCCCCCCCCAAAGGTGCGGACTTCGGGCGCAAAACATGACACAGAAGGGGAGAATCCGGGTGGGCCTTCCTATGGTGGCTGCTCGGGTGCGGGACGTGGACCCCCCTCCACCATAGTCACTAACCGCTTTGGTGGCGCCTTTGGAACGGCGAGTCCCGGACTGAATACCATCCCAGAGGGCGCCACTGGACGGAGGGGCAGCTCCGGACTGAGGGGCAGCTCCGGACTGAGGGGCAGCTCCGGACTGAGGGGCAGCTCCGTACTGAGGGGCAGCTCCGGACTGAGGGGCAGCTCCGGACTGAGGGGCAGCTCCGGACTGGCAGATGGCTCTGGCGGATCCTGGCTGACTGACGGCTCTGGCGGATCCTGGCTGGCTGACGGCTCTGGCGGATCCTGGCTGGCTGACGGCTCTGGCGGATCCTGGCTGGCTGACGGCTCTGGCGGGTCATGGCTGGCTGACGGCTCTGGCGGGTCATGGCTGGCTGACGGCTCTGGCTGGTCATGGCTGGCTGACGGCTCTGGCGGATCCTGGCTGGCTGACGGCTCTGGCGGGTCATGGCTGGCTGATGGCTCTGGCGGGTCATGGCTGGCTGACGGCTCTGGCTGGTCATGGCTGGCTGACGGCTCTGGCTGGTCATGGCTGGCTGACGGCTCTGGCTGGTCAGACGAGCAGTGCAGGCGGCGTTGGGCAGACGGCCGACTCTGACCTGCTGAGGCGCACAGTAGGCCTGGTGCGTGTTGCCGGAACTGGTGGTACCGGACTGGAGACACGCATCTCAAGGCTAGTGCGGGGAGCAGGAACAGGGCACACTGAGTTCTCGAGGCGCACTATAGGACTTGTGCGTGGTACCGGGACTGGTGGTACCGGGCTGAGGGCACGCACCTCAGGGCGAGTGCGGGGAGAAGGATCAGTGCGTACAGGGCTCTGGAGACGCACATGAGGCTTGGTGCGTGGTGCCGGAACTGGTGGTACCGGGCTGGGGACACGCACCTGAAGGCTAGCGCGGGGAGAAGGAACAGGGCATACTGGACCCTGGAGACGCACATTAGGCCTAGTGCGTGGTGCCGGCACTGGTGGTACCGGGCTGGGGACACGCATCTCAGGGCTAGTGCGGGGAGCAGCAACAGGACACACAGGACTCTGGAGGCGCACAGGAGGCTTGGTGCGTGGTGTAGGCACTGGTGGTAATGGGCTGGAGACACGCACCTCAAGGCTAGTGCGGGGAGCAGGAACAGTGCGTACAGGGCTCTGGAGACGCACATTAGACCTAGTGCGTGGTGCCGGAACTGGTGGTACGGGGCTGGGGACACGCATCTCAGGATGAGTGCAAGAAGCAGGAACAGGACACACCGGGTTGTGAAGGTGTACTGGAGACCTGGTGTGTATAGCCGGCATCAAATCTTCCAGAACTTTAACACAAGTTTCAGGCTGAGTACGAGGAACTGACACAGGTGGCATCGGACAGCTAACACGCTCCTCAGGGAAAATGCCATGCATACTCTGCCAAATCAACAGCTCTCTCTCTTCACTCTCCACCAATTTCGTCAACAACTCCTCGAATGTCTCATAATCTCCCCTTCGTTCACTCTCCTCCAATCTGTCCAATAACTCCTCGACAATCTCAGACTCACCCCTCAACTTCGCCGACTGCTCCAAGTGCCCCCCCCCCCCCCCCCCCCAATAATTTTTTGGGGCTGTCTCTCGGGCTTCCTACCGTGTCGCCGTGCTGCCTCCATCTCTGCCTTGGGGCGGTGATATTCCCCTGGCTGTGCCCAGGCTCCTCTCCCGTCTAGGATTTCCTCCCATGTCCAGAAATCCTGCGATCGCTGCTGTTGCTTTTTATTCCGCCGCTTGGTCCTTTGTTGGTGGGTAATTCTGTCACGATCGTCATAATAAGCGGACCAAGGCGCAGCGGGATAGGAAGACATCTTCTTTTATTAAAGATGACGAAACACGAAACGAACACTTTTACAAAACAAAACAACAAACGACCCGTGAAGCTACAAACGTAAGTGCATACACAAGCTACAAACGTTCAACATAGACAATTACCCACAAACACCTAAAGCCTATGGCTGCCTTAAATATGGCTCCCAATCAGAGACAACAATAAACAGCTGTCTCTGATTGAGAACCAAATCAGGCAACCATAGACTTTCCTAAACACCTACACTGAACACAACCCCATACATACTAAAACCCCCTTAAACAATACACACACCCTAAACTAGACAAAACACACAAACATCCCCCATGTCACACCCTGACCTAACTAAACTAATAAAGAAAATCAATATAACAGAGGCCAGGGTGTGACAGTGGCTAGGTGCTGTCCTCAGATAATCACAATGTATGCTTTCGCCGTAAAGCCTTTTTGAAATCAGACACTGTGGTTGGATTAACAAGAAGTTTATCTTTAAAATGGTGTATAATACTTGTATGTTTGAGGAATTTTAATTATGAGATTTCTGTTTGAATTTGGTGCCCTGCACTTTCACTGGATGTTGGTCAGGTGGGACGGTAGCGTCCCACCTAGCCTCGAGAGGATTTATTAAAGCCTGTCTATCACCCTCAGCATAAACTGCCTTCTTTCTATTAAGTAGTGATTTTTTATTTTTTGATACCCAAGGCTTAGTTAGGGAAGATTTTACAGATTTTAGCAGGCACAACTGACTCAACACAAAAGTTTACATAGTCTGAGACAACATCTGTGAGTTCATCAAGATCAGAACTGCTGTCCTCAAATACATCCCACATAGTTCAGTCAAAACACCCCTGGAGACAATTTATACTGTTGTCCTTCCAGATCTGGACAGTTTTAACTGTGGGTTTCTCCCTCTCCAAGAGGCGACAGTAGGTTGGCCTAAGATAGACAACATTGTGGTCTGATGTTCCCAGGGGAGGTCTGGTGGTGGCAGAGAACGCATTTGATATTGTCCCATAGCACAAATTAAGAGTCTTATTTTTCCTAGTGTGACATTTCACATAATGGTGGTATGTGCGCAGGACTTTGTGCAAAGTACAGTTGTTAAAACCCCCTAAAATACATTTGGGTGCATTGTGGGAGATGGATTCCAATTTCTGTGACAGCTTAGAAGTAATCTCTGATGCCTTTGTTATATTAGCTTTAGGTTGAATGTACACAACGGTAACAAACAATTGGGGGAACTAGTAGGTTCGCAGTGACACAGAAAGCAGTTCAGTGTCGGGGGTACAGAGTCTGTCTCTTACCGGGATTGATTTACACCACTGGTCTCTGAAAAGCAGGCAGACTCCGTGATGTTTTCCTGTGACTGTCAGATCACGGTCCCGCTCTGACCAGAGTGAAACCAGCCGGCTCCATTTCCCTGTCCGGGACTCTGTCATCCAGCCAAGTCTCAGTAAACGCCAGCAAACAGGCCTTCCGGTATTCGTGTAGGAAGGGCATATTCGCTGACAGCTCATCCGCTTCTCCCCCCTGACTGGGCATTGATCAGCAAGGTGGTGGGTAAGGGAAGTTTGTTCTTTAATTTTTGAAGTCTTTGTCTGATTCCCCCGCGTTTTCCACGTTTGCATTTAGGTTTGTAATCCACTCGCAGACAATCGGGATTAGATGGGCCATTGGGATATCCATCGCGTTCGTGTTTGAGTCGCATTTTAGTAGGAACTCTCTGCTGTATTGGATTCCGCTGCCAGCAGCGGTTTCATAATTCAGTCCGTTTGTAGTGGGTATGTACACGATCAACAAGATCAGTCCAACACCCCACCATGATAAATCCATCGTTGACAGATGGCAGATTGTTTGTAACCTAAGTGTAGAAATTAAAAACATAAAATAATGCCATCCCAAACGTCACACACATTGCGGGATGCAACAGAGCCGCGTCCCTTGGTTGAGGTCGGGTGATTGTGGAGGCCAGGTCATCTGATGCAGCACTCTATCACTTTCCTTTTTGGTAAAATAGCCTTTACACAGCCTGGAGGTGTGTTAGGTCATTGTCCTGTCAAAAAACAAATGATAGTCCCACTAAGCCCAAACCAGATGGGATGGCATATCGCTGCAGAATGCTGTGGTAGCCATGCTGGTGAAGTGTGCCTTGAATTCTAAATAAATCACAGACAGTGTCACCCCCACACCATAACACTTCCTCCTCCATGCTTTACGGTGGGAAATACACATGGGGAGATCATCCGTTCATCCACACCGTGTCTTTGAACCAAAAATCTCCAATTTGGACTCCAGACCTAATGTCCATTTCTCGTGTTTCTTGGCCAAGCAAGTATTTTCTTCTTATTGGTGTCCTTTAGTAGTGGTTTCTTTGCAGCAATTCGACTATGAAGGCCTGATTCACATAGTCTCCTCTGAACAGTGGATGTTGAGATGTGTCTGTTACTTGAACTCTGTGAAGCATTTATTTGTGCTGCAATTTCTGACGCTAGTAGCTCTAATGAACTTATCCTCTACAGCAGAGGTAACTCTGGGTCTTCCATTCCTGTGGCGATCCTCATGAGAGCCAGTTTCATCATAGCGCTTGATGGTTTTTGCGACTGCAAAAATGTCTTGAGATTTTCCGTATTGACTGACCTTCATATCTTAAAGTAATGGTGGACTGTCATTTCTCTTTGCTTCTTTGAGCTGTTCTTGCCATAATGTGGACTTGGTCTTTTACCAAATAGGGCTATCCTCTGTATACCCCCTACCTTGTCACAACACAACTGATGGGCTCAAATGCATTAAGAAGGAAAGAAATCCCACCAATTAACTTTCAAGAAGGCACACCTGTTAATTGAAATGCATTCCAGGTGACTACCTCATGAAGTTGGTTGAGAGAATGCCAAGAGTGTGCAAAGCTGTCATCAAGGCAAAGGGTGGCTATTTGAAGAATCTCAAAATCTAAACTATATTTTTATTTGTTTAACACTTCTTTGGTTACTACCTAATTCCATATGTGTTATTTCATAGTTTTGATGTCTTCACTATTATTCTACAATAAAGAACAACCCTTAAATCAGTAGGTGTTCTAAAACTTTTGCCCAGTAGTGTAGTTCAACTACAATTTACAGTAGCTTGGTGGTAGTTGAACTAAATTCAAGTCCAGGTAGTGTTTTCAGTAGTTATTACTTTTTTGCCATATAGCGGTGTGGCTAACTACTGGAACTACACACTACTTTTTTTGCAAAAACAAAAAAGAAAATATGAATGAAGTAGGCAATACATTTTTTCTTTTTTGGTATTAGAGCTGACTAATTTTCATTTGAAACCTAATTGATGTGTTGACCTGTCACGCCCTGACCTTAGAGATCCTTTGTATGTCTCTAGATGGTTTGGTCAGGGTGTGATTTGGGGTGGGCATTCTATGTTTTGTTTTCTATGTTTCTTTATTTCTATGTTTTGGCCTGGTATGGTTCTCAATCAGGGACAGCTGTCTATCGTTGTCTCTGATTGGGAATCATACTTAGGTAGCCCTTTTTTTCCCCTCCTTTCAGTG